>NC_090939.1:665337603-665640633 GCF_040938575.1 Ambystoma mexicanum | reverse complement strand
TGGTCTGCTATTACTCGCCCCAGCATCAGAGGGAGTAGCCTAGAAGTGAGGATCTTAGCAAGGGTTTTATCATCGACATTTATGAGTGATACCTGTCTATACGAGGCTCATTCCTCAGGGGGTTTCCCTAGTGTATGAAGAAGGATAACGTACGCTTCTCGTATTGTGGGGGGTAGGCATCCTTTCTCTAGTGCCTCTTCATATACTGACAATAGGATCGGTGCAAGGATCGGGCAAATGGCTTGTAAAATTTGTCCGTCAGACCATCGGGACCTGGTTATTTTGCTCCCCACAGTTCTTTTACTTCCAGAATTTCCTCAAGCATGATTGGTTTGTTCAGGTGCTCTCTCATTGCCCCCTTCACCCAGTATAGTTCTGTTTTGTCAAAGCACTTCCGAAGGGCCTCTGGGTCGTTCGGGGACCTGGAGCTGTAGAGGTCATGATAAAAGGCCCAAAATGTTTCTACTATTTCACCTTTGGTGTAAACTAGTTTTCCTTCGGGATCGCGGATACATTCCAACTGAGGGGTTTTCTGTCTTCAGCTAACAGCCTTGCTAGGAGTGCTCCTGCCTTTTGGCCATCCCCATACTGCTGAATTTGGTGACGCTGTGCCAAGAACCAGCCCTCGCGGTCGGCATTGCTTCTAAACTTATCTAGTTCCTCTCTGAGGAGAGCTAAGGTTTGACAGTCTTTTAGGTCGGTGTATGTGTGTTCTAATTCTTTTAGCCAGGTTTCATTTTCTGCTAGCTCCCTTCTAATAATTTTCAAAATCCCATTCTCCTTCGCCATGCATATTCCCCTGGTGTAGCATTTTAACTTTTCACAAAGAGTCCCGCTCGATGGTACAGACTCTTGGTTGATGGTAAGGAAGGATTAATTTTGGAGTTCTTGGCCCAATATTGGATCCTGGAGTGCTCCTGGTTTAAATAACCAGTTGGGGCTTCTCCTCTTGCCATCTGCGGGGGTGCACTCTAGAGTGACAGGGGAATGGTCGGAGAGTGTTCTCTGAAGTATCCAACACTCACCCCAGTGGAATCCTCCATCCTGAAACACCAGTAGATAATCTAGTCGAGTTGTGGTAACAAGAACCCAGGAGTGAAAGGTGAATTCACGAGTGTCTTTGTGGCAGAGTCTCCACACATCTATCAAATTGTAAGCCTTGCAAATTTCTTGAACCTGGAGGCTCACCTTGGTGGGTATGTTGGTTGTAGTGTGTGATTTGTCCCATTCATGGTCTAGTGTAATGTTCAGGTCTCCACCTCATATGATTGTGACTGTGTCCACCCCTACCAAGTGTGTCATCACCCAGCCAAAGGTGTTAGTACCGTCAATGTTTGGGCCATACAGGTTCACCAGGACTACTGCAGCATCCTCCATCACTCCATGGACAAGCAACTCTCACTGAGTTTCTTTTTGGCAGACATATGGTCCTGTCTGATGTCCTCCGGCTACTTATCAAGGTCTTTTATTATAGAATTCAAGTCCATCCATCTCTCGTTTGGTGTAACAATAATACTTATGTATTTCAAAGAGACCCCATAATTCGTCCTGCAATTAATCAGGCATTTTTGGCGATAATTGAGCATATTTAGGCAGCTACCCAAGCATTTAACGAGGCTGCCTGATTAAAAAGGGTTTTCCTTCGTTAAAAATATTTACACAGGCACAATGTGGTCCCTTGGGAATAATGCAATTCTAGAAAGTGAGCAGACTCGACGTCATGTGGAGAAACATCAATGGTGGGGTCTCATGTATTGGTGCATAATATATGCATGTACAGCTTTTATTTGATTTTGTTGATTCACACCATTTACTTTGGTGGTCCCATAAAGGAAGGAGCACCTTTGATCCTTCCTACTTCAGTGACCTATGCAGATTTAGATATGGCAAGAATACCAAGGCCATATGTAATTGTCCCTACACCAGTGACACATATGAAATCACCTATTTCCTGACAAGTGTTCCTATTATTCCTCCTGTAGGTAGGATGATGTCTGATGTATTCCATGAGCATTGTGCACATACTCCTTTGGAAAGAAAGAGATCCAAGAGAAGTGCAAGGGAAGAGGATTCTGATTTAAATAATTATTTAGACAGCACAGCACATTTGGGAAACATGTGGTATCAACACAGGAAAGAGGTAGGAAAGAGAACCTCTCAGGAGGATTGCTATGTATGAGGTTTCCTACCTTATGCTATGGGGAAGTCTAAGATCTTCATAGCTATAGGGATAGACGTCCAAACATCTCATTGCCTGACTCACCGTGCACTCTGCCATACAAGAGGTCAATTTCAGGGTCAAACAACATTCTTGGTATGGGTGACGGAATGGTCAGCTCCAGAAGAAGATGATTATGTCCAGGACTTAAAGACAAGAGAAAGACCACACACCAGAAATCATGTTATAAGATATCAACATCCTGGCATGAAGGGAGCAGGAATCGGATGGGAAATAAATAAAAATCTCAATTGTCAAGGAAAGACTGATAAAGAAATATGAAGATGCAAGGAAAGAGTCCAGATGAAAATTTGGGGAACAGTACTCTCTCCAGATGGCTGGGAAGAAGGCATAGTCGTATACAGAGTTGTGGCAGTAACTAGGCATCACAAACAAGTTCTAGGGCGCATGGAAAAGGGATGCAAACCTCTCTGGCTGAGGCTTGCAAAATTGCTGACATGGGTCAAAGATAAAGGAGGCCTGTTGCAGATAGTGCCTCTGGCTAATACAGAGCTGTGCTTTAGAAACAACGGCACAAGAAAGGTTGGAGAGAATCAACAGTGCGGTCGAATCTTCGATGCACCAGGAATGAAGGATGGGACAGTAGTGATAATGGACCACCACTGGGCCTGTTGATCCAGAACCTACATGAAGCTGCCCAGAGATTGGGGAGGACCATGTTCTATGGTGATTGTTCATGTTCCAGCATTAGTGATTCCGAAGAACAACCTGAACATTGGAGAGTTTCCAAAGGCAGATACTCACCTGAGAAAGAAGAGATCTGCTGTGTTTTTTGATCGGATAAAGAGGGAGAACTACTTCTCAGCTAAATCAATAGAAGCTTTTGATGCTATTCCATATGAGCACAGATTGTTTAGCAAGACTGCTTCAGTCTTTACAGTTATCTTCATGCCTGGGATACAGACGATGGCAAATACCAAATGGTTACAGATAACCAGATGGGAGATTTTTCAGACAATCAACATTACCATAAAGGGATTCAATGCTATCCGGGAAGAGCTGAGAGCCATACGACTGATGACTCTTCAGAAAAGGTATGTCTTGGATATGATCACAGCTATGGATAGAGGTGTTTGTGCCAACATTGGAGAATCATGTTGCACATTCCTACTTTCTCATGATGACGAGAATGGGACCTTGACAGAGGCCATAAGGATGTTGACAGAGTTGCATGTCAAGATGGAAGATGAAGTGAATGACGTTGCAGAAAACAGTTGGTTTGCATCAATTTTCTCATGGGTTCCACAATGGATGGCGAATATTTTCAAGTTCCTTGGTGCCTTGTTGGTGATGATCATGTTTGGATTCTGTGTGATCAGGATAATAATCACAAAATGCAAGAAGACTGCAAAGAAAGCAACAAGAATGATGATCATGATCAATGTCGAATCTGGACTCAAATCTAAAGAGCTGACAGATGAAGAAATCAAAGACTGTGTGAAGGCCAGTATTCACAGGTTCTATCTGGGCTAGATAGAATTTAAGAACTGGCAAGATAGAAAACCTGTGAAGTTTGTAAAAAATGCGCTTCATGTGAGATAGTAGAGGAGCCATCTTCTCCTTTAGAGTACTTGCCCACATATCACCGGAACCTGTGTTGGATAGGTTGTAGCCCAAGTATCGCAACAGTTTTTGCCCCCACACACCATTGCATCATCTTAGGGTTTTTGAATTTAGAAAAATCACACCCGTAGACTTGGCACTATTGATTGCCAGATTATTCAATGAGGTATATGACGCTAAGATGTTGAGTTTGCTTTGGAGGCCCACAATATATGATGAAAGATGATGATATTGTCCAGGAAGGACAACCAATGCAACCTCAGATGATGCAACCTTACCACAATCAAATCCTGTCTCTCCCACAAATGATCAATGTCACTGAAGAATAGGGTCACTGCCAGAATGCAGCCTTGTTTTAGGCCCAGGAAAACCTGAATGGGTTTAGTATCAGCCCCCTCTTTGTTAAGTCGAATCATTACAGAGGAGTTATGATACAGCGCTGCCATTAAGGAAACTAGCTTATGGGGCACTTTGAGTTTCAGTAGTTTATCCCAGAGCCGCTGGTGCTCCACACAGTCAAAGACTGGTGAAAGGTCCAGGGAGGCCATATAGAAGGTACCCCCTGAGAGGTCTTGGCTGAGAGCAACAGATGTTTAATCAATGTAGCATTGAGGGGAGTTCAAACATGCTGCCTGAATCCTACTTGAAATCGGGAAAGAATGTTAGCCTTCACTAGGTAGGTGTTCAGGTCTCTGAGGAGCAAGGAGGAAAACACCTTACAGGTAGAGTAAATCAGGGCAACAGGCTGAAAGATGGCCAGTTCGTGGCGATCACCCTTTTTAAATATAGGAATAATGATGGACTGAGTCCATGAGGATGGGACCCTGTGTGTGGCATAGATAGAGTAAAAAGTAACGTTTGAGCCATACCGCCCATGCAGTCAGCTCTTCTTTCAGCAAGAACAGGGATGCCCGTCTGGACCCGTGGTCCTAGAGGGCTTACATTTCTTAATAGCCCATATAATATCAATCATCCAAGGGTATGGGTCAGATGTTATCACATTGGGCGAGGGAGCACTTAACCCCCGCTGGAGATTTAAATGTACCCTTGACAAAGGAAACCCAGGTGTGTTCTAGGATTACATCAGGCACCAATAAAGATGCATCACCCCCCTTAGAGTTACTTATCTTCCAGAATTGACTGCTGTCGGCCTTGAAAAGCAACTTCTGCATATGCTGGTTATGTCTGAGCTGGAGTTCGTACCTTAGGGCTTTCATCAGGTTCCTATGACGTTGGCACTCCCTCCTCTTCATTCTAACAAATTCCTCTGTAGAGACTGCTGACTCCATGAATGCTTTACTCGCTCGACTTTTGTTCCTCTTTGAGTCTCTTATTCTTTCATTAAATAAATGAGGATGGGGTCCCTTAGGATGCCTGACTCTATCCGAGGTGATCCTAATTATACAATCCTTGATACTCAGATCCAGTGGCCTTGAGGGTAAAGTGCCCCCGATGTCTTGACCCCCATTGTGTTCTTTCAGAATTAGATAGTTCCTAAGTTTATAGTACATTTGGAAGTCCCAGCAGCATGACCTCCTGTTGTTCAGAGGTGTGATCAATGTTAGGTCCTCACATACATCGGTTTTATGTGTGATCTTACTGATGTTAAAATGGATAATAAGGTGATCACTTACCCCTGCATCCAAACACATTTGAGTGGGTAGACGTTGCCTCGAGTGAAGCAGAGACAAAAACATAATCTAACCAAGATTTAGAGGAATCCCTGTGCCTATTGAAAAGATCTTTCATGCTGGGAAGATCTACCTCTAGTAATTGCAGATCCAATGAAGACATAAATGAGTCCCAGCTAGAACCCCACACTGCATAGTTGTTTCCCCCCTTCTGCCTGACGAGGCATTGATTTCATCCTAGTGGCACAAAAGGGGTGAAAGCCCCCCCGCCCCCCGCAATCATAGCATGTTGGTAACCCGCCCTTAAACAAGAGTCACATGTCTGAGATAACATGGAGTGAAATGCAGAAATGGATTGTTTCATCAGGTTCCAATAAATATTTACAAGCAGTACATCCCCAATCCCATCCACAAGGGAGGCATGCACTGGCAAAATTCCCTGGCCTTCAACCCATATTGAGGAGCAGATCAAAAGGCTGGTGTTCATAGCAATAACCAGACCTCTGCTCAGCCTTCCCATAGACCCTCGGCTCGCCAGAGTAGACACCGAAGAATACCCCTATAGCTTGAAATGTGACATACACATAGTTTCTTGTAAGAACAGAATATTTAATTCTCTTATTTCAGCAGAGTTCTTCCAGTTGTCGAATTTTTTATTCAATCCACAAGTTCCACAAGAGAATCCTAAGGTCGTCAATACTAGGACTTTTTTGGCCCTGCTGTTAGAGACACAAGGGTCTTAATGGCCCCCTCAATCCACAACCAGTCTTGAGGATCATTCTGGGTAGCGGCTTGTATGGTGTCAGAGCTTGTGTGGCTATAGAATCCATCATTAAGGGTAGTGGCTCAGAAACCAGTGGTGGTGCCAAGAAAACCCTTGCGGCCTCCGAAGTTTAGATGTCAAACAAATCATAGCCCAAGGATTTTAAGCTCCCCCTCTGTGAGCAAACCAGGTTTGACACAATCTGAGAACAAAAGTGTGACACCATGCGATTATTTTTCCCCATGGACAGTGCAATACATGCTATGTCCCCCGAATGAAGAGACCTAAACGAGGGGATTTGCATACATATTTCCAGCACCTTAGACCTGTTAAGTTGCTCCGAACCTTGAAAGAGAACAATTATTAAAGTATGGCAGTGTTTGATTCACCAATAAAAGCCTTGCAAAGACAAAGCGCCATGGAGTTTAACTGCCCTGTAAGCTAGTCTGACCCGCCAGGCTAACCACCAATATTTATATCAATGGTATACCACATAAAGAAACATATTACTGGCACTTTGATCATCCATTGTGCCGGAGAAAAACAAAAAAGGGATGATTAGATAAAAAAAAAACATTAGATATTTAAAAAAGAGACTATCATGTGATGTAGGAATTCAAGATATAATAATGCATAGAAAGGTTGATAATGGATAAGTTATTGAGATATATGAGAAGAAAATGTGGATTGAGTAAAACACACTATAAACGTAACAAGCTGAAAATGGGAACACTAAAATAACCAAGAGTTCAATTATCTGTAATAGGGAAAATCTATGAGGCAATTCAGCAACCAAGGTACCAAGTGGTGCGTTGATGATATCCATTGTAGACTGCCGAGATGTTTCCTTGCTCAGGATTTGAATTCATATATAAACACTTTAAAGAGTGTGTGTGTGTATGTAAATTTGTCATGTGGAACGACTGCCCCTTCATTTTGTTGGTCTTTGCTTTAGGGGCGTGATGCAGTCCTATTATATAGTTGTTAGATATCTAAATTGTTTCAACTTTTCACCTTTCAGTCTAGTCGCACATAGTGATGGGTATTTTTCAAATGAACAGAATTAAACTGTGATGTTGTTAAAATTAGGTGACCAGTGTCACAGCATATTCACCATCCACATCCGATGCCGAATATACATGTGCGTTGCTGCATTGCCTCATGATGGCGTCATTACTTCATGTTGTGCTGGGCTAAAACGTCAGCCATCTTTTGAGGTTGCTCGTTCAAAACACCATGCAAAGGAATCAGAAACAGGCGAAATAGCTCAGTATTTTGAACCTGGCAGAATTAATAAAGAGGATAAACTTTCTGTGGAAAAACCCTTTAACGTTGTCCTACATTGAGATGATAACAGGGAGGTATACCCTTTCTGTTTTGGCCCTCAGATGATGAAAACATACTTTGATGAAGAGTGGGGCATAGAGTGCTTGGCAATCTCGTTCAATCATTGTAAAGTGAATAGAGTTAAGACCTTCTTTAACTCTTTGTAAGCACACACCAACAAAGAAGCGATCACATTTCTATAATTAAATTAGGCTTCTTATGGGTTCCTTTCACAGAGTAGTAAGTTGAAAGATGTTTGACCAGAACTACTATAATACGATGGTATGGTTTCAATACTAATGGTTGAGGGTGACCATGGATGACAATTCCAGGTACACCTTTTTACATGTATTGCCTGGTTTGGAGGGGTGGAAATGTAGTCATTCAATAGACTAAAATACAGACTTCGTATGCCACTCTCTACTTTTACAGCTAAACCTTGAAGGATTTTCGAAGATGGGTTCATTCAGTTCACATGCTGAAATATAAGCATTCCATTAATCAAGAAGTTTATTATACATTGTGGATAATTATGGCCCCTAAGGAGTGTCCAGCATGATATGGCTTTATTGGGACAGAAACATGTAGGGCAATACATGAGTGTTGATCTTTCTATGTGTACTACACCACACTCAAGTTCCAAGAATTCTATGCAGACATAATTGTTGTATTGGTTCTGTTTCCAAAAGTGTGTTTTACATGACATATTTGAATATTGGTATTATGTATGTGTATAGTGAATTAATTGATCCAATGACGGTGTGGATTGTACCAGTTTATTTTAATGAATCACAATATTTTTATATTATTTGTACAATAAAGCATCTCAGGTATTTTTTCAGGAAACCATAACTGGTGATAACAGGGGTCTGTTATTTCAGGACTGTTTTCTAGTTAATTCAGACAAGATAGCAGAGAGGGACCACTTCAAGATGCCCTGTTTTCTGAATATTTTATTGATACAAGTAAAAACTGCCAATGGTCTTCAAAGTTGAGCATGGAAACACTGGGTCTGGGGTGGCCATGTTGCCAACTGTCCCTAGAAGCCAGACCCCTTTGAGTTGTACATGTTATTCAGCACATTGTGCCTTCCTATCCACCCAGCCCATTGCGATCGCTTGGTCCCAAGTAAGAACTGCCATTGATACAGGATGGGAATGCATAAGGGTGAAGCGAGCGCAACAGGCCAGGTGCCTTGTCAAAGGATGCACTGAAATGTTGTTTGAGGGACTGGTTTTCAAAGGTGAGTATGGAGACGCCCAGGTTTTAGGTGGATAATTGTTGATAGATGAAAGAACATGTTGAGTTGTACTTTTACTTACTCTGTTGAACGTACTGGCCCAAAAACAAACAGAAAGGCATTGAAAAAATGATAACATTGCGTTGAAATGGCAGAAGTGTTTGGATAGATTATGATTGAGTGAGAATGATATTGAGCGTATTGATGGCAGTAACAATAATCTTTGTTGATATTGATGGTATAGCATGCTATTTTTATTTTTACATTCTATTTGTCTCGGGAGGATAGCTCAGGGGCAGCGTGCTCCTCTTGGAAGCAATTTGACACGGAGCAACGCAGGTTCGATCCCCGGGTCCACGCTTAGAAACCTCTGTGTATTAAGCATGTTATAAATAACCTATTATATATTAATATACTTGGTGACTAGGACAATCACTTTCATTCACTGGTCATCATATTCCTTCACTGCTTTTATTTCCCCTGGCTGTCAAAGTGTGATCATTGTTAAAATTTAACAAAAGAGTTGTGCATTCCTAAATAGAATCAAATGAAATCCAGATTACCTGAAGCCAAGAAGTAACATGTGAAGAAATAATAAGAATAATAAATGCAATCGGCTGTATAATTCAATTACTCAATATTTTGTATTTTGACTTTAGGGTTTGTGCCTCATTGTATGTTGTTGTTGGAAATACGAGAAAACTTGACATTTGCAAGGAAAACTAAAAATGTTATATGAGACACAAGAAAGTGAAATCATTATGAAATAAACAGTGCAAAATTATTCGTTTTTTTATTGAAAGTAGAATATTTTAATAAAATGCACATTTAAAAAAAAGGTTGATGGTATACACTAAAAACAAATTGCAATTATCTGATAGTGGTACTGTCTGAGAAAATCCCTTGTATTGTCCAGAGGAACTAGGAAATTGTTCACATATGGCTCGAACCACACAGGCAGGTATGACGGGTCAAACGCGAAAGCCCAGTCTTCCATGAATCTACCATGTAAACGCTCCATAGGCCGCAAGCCTGTACCATCGGTGTAAAAGATAGAGAAATTGAATGAATCCAATAATTGCATTTGTCTTGTTTGGCCTATCTTGTACAATACAAGGCATTTGTATGAATTCAAAAACATAATTTGTGAGTAAAGTAGTCACAGTCCAATACTTTTGAAGTAATGGTAATATAATAATGTGTACGCCCTTTTGAAAATTAAAAAATAGGAAGATTATTTTTAAATACCATGCAAGTAATAGTTTGGCATGAACAACTAACAATACATTTTCAAATATATATATCGTGAGTGAACCCATGCTATCACAATGCACTAGGTGAATACATAAAAGCTAAACTGCAAGGTTGTCACAAATAAAATGTACAAGCAAAATACGTACTCATTACTAGGAGGACAAGGGCGAACAGTTGCTATAACTTTGTGCAGCTGCACCATATCATTCTCAACATGGATCTTGAAAGGCAGGCTGCCCTGAAGTCATGCAGCTAGGTAACATATAGTGGTGGAGGATCTTCTTCGGCTGTGTAGGCCAAGTAGCCAGAGATTTCTTGACAACAACAGTTCTACACTAAAAGTTGGGATTAGCTAACATCAATTGCAGGTACACTAAGTGGAAACGTCATCCATGCGAAGAGGATCTGGATCCTGGGAGCGATCGGCACGACTTTCACTTGAGTCACCATCTTTTCAGCTACTTTGTCTCTCAACCATTTCCTCTCCAGTATACTCTGGCGTGTAAAGGCTGGGCTGAATGGATGCCACAATTATTGAGGACTGAAGAAGTAGAAAATCAACTGTGGCAGAAAAAGAAACATATTGGTAATTTGGATAAAGTAATGAATTGAGGTTTGATTTTAAAATGGCATATAAAAGAACATGAGGAGAAGAAACAGACTTGTTATAAAAACCCACAGTGAAAAGACAACTACAATAGGCCCAGAGATAGAAAGTTCTCATTGGCACAAGGAAAAAAGAACTGATGTAAATATACAATTTAAATATGGTTTAGTAAAGAGATTTGTCAATTATATAATAATTATTGAAATTGAAAGCGCTTACAGAATAAATTCATTTGAACTAGTGTAAGTACCCATTTCAGTTTAATTTGCCATAGTTGTTAGGTAGATAACGGAGCAAAAAAATAGTTGTGTAGGCTGATAATGAAATAGACAGACACTTAGGCAGCAGAAATTCCAATGTTGTTTGGTTAGAAAGGGTTTGCTGATACTTATCGAGGAAAGAGGCGTCTTAAAATGTCCATGGAGACACGTCAATAGATAAGTCACAGAGGACGTTCAAATGAGACATGCACTGACATTGTGACAAGGAGCATAAGCATGTAGTGATGTCAGCTTGAGGGGCAGGTGATCTGATTTACTGCCACAAGGGCACTTGAACTTAGGGCGATAGACCAAAGGATAAGGTTATCACAAGACATCGGTTTCCAAACCGTGAGTTTTGCATTTCTAATAGTCAGAAAATCAAAGCAAAGGTAAGATGCATTGGATAAAAAACTCTGATCAATCGATCTCTGCTCAAAAATATATGCCCTATCCATTGGGTCAATAATATTCCTGAGAGAATTTCCCTTTTAAATTTCATCCTTTGTAACTGATTCTTGACAGTAGGAAAAGTCCTCTAACTGTGATCATATTTGTGACAATCTAACAAAGAAAACAGTAATACATTGACTGTTCCTATTTATGTTAAACTGAGAGAAATTGCTTAAGCCACTACAGAAAAGTGCTGTGGTTTGAAAAGCCCATTGTACACAAAAGTGGGAAAACGATATCCCTCAGCCTTAGCTGTTCTCTAATTATGTTTGGAAGCCTGGGTATGTAGAATGTGATTGAACATGTAGCAATAGCTGATATGTTTGGGACTCTGTGGGGACGATGAGAATTTGACTTTAACAACATGGCAATTGTAATGGTATTTTCTCTTGCCCCACTTTGATGAAACTTTAGTTGCTTTAGATGTCGATTATTTAAGCTAAGAAGGAACAGTTCAACTTGTGTATTAGTCTTGCTGGATCTCAAAAGCATTTTTTTTCTAAATATTGAGAGAGCTTTAGAAGCCTAATATTAAACCTGAGGAATCTACTGTTAAGAACCAAGCTTGGTGTGCTAACCTACAGTAGGCTCTATTGAAAGGTGTCCTTCCGTAATGCTGATTTGTCTCTTAGCAGTCTCTAGTGCCTGCTCCTTTGGTTAGTCATTTACCTTTTTCCTCCACAACACCAATTATTTCCTTTAGTGAGGTTTCCAGGTTGGAGGTTTTGACAGTGATACAGTCCCTAAAGGTCAATAATTGTCCTGGAGACCCTTGTCCTTCAAAGGTTGTAAAGTCTTGTGCTTTGATACTTGTTCCTGTGATGACTCATTTGTTAATGCCTCGATTATGTCTGCCTCTGTCCCTGCATGTATCAAACAGGCAATGATCACTCAATTGTTGAGAAAATCATCACTTGATCCTAATATTCCTACAAACTATCGTCCTATCACGAGCGTGCCTTTCCTTTTGAAGAATTTAGATTGTTTGGCTTATTTACAGGTTCAGGCTCAACCTGATCAGCATGACGTTTTGGGATCCAGACAATCTGGCGTTGGAGCCTGTCATGGCACTGAATCTGTTCTTCTGGATCTTAAGGTATGTATGTCTGAAATCATGGTTGATTTTAATATTCTATTCAACAGAGTCCAGTCCACTACCACTTTCTCTAAGATGGCAGCTTATTGGATTTTATCTTGTTTATCTGGCAGATCAGCTAGAGTCTTCTGCAAGTCCTCCATGACCTTTCCCGCTGAGCTTCTGTGTAGGGTTCTGCAGGGATCCTGCTTGTCACCTACTCTTTATAATATTTTCACAAAAACATTATTTGATCTGCTGTATGACAAGGATATTTTGTATACTAATTATGCAGATGACATTCGCATTTTGCTTCAGCTCTCAGGTGGCCATGAATCAGATTCTGCTAGAGCGAATTATATTTTTGATCTAATTCAAAGTTGGATGGCTCCTAATTATGCCAAGACAGAACCCCTTGTGAAAGGTATGCAACAAAGACCCTCCAAGTTACCTTCTATGTTCAAGAATGTTACTATTGCGGGACTTACTGTCACTGTCCTCCCAAAAGTTAAAACATTAGAAGTTTACTTTGATTCCCCTCCCTCAATGATGGAAAAGGGCAATGCAGCGATTTCATCATCTGCATACTACTTAAAATTGCTTTGGCAAGTTCGACCTTTCAATTCTGATGAACATTGCTCCACTCATACTCACACAATAATCGGCACAAAAATAGAATATTGTGGCAGCTTATTGGTGGGCACATCACGGAGCAAAATGTCTAAGCTTCAAGCTTTGCATAATAGTGCCGTGAGCGTGGTCAAAGAGCGTTTAAATTTGAGGTTCCTTACTATGTTCCACAAATGCCTATTTGGAAACAAATCGAGCATAGCTTAAATGGAGGTTGCATGTCAAACAAAATACTCTCTCGCTAAGATCTAACCAGAGTGATTTGCTTACCGCGCCCCGCATAAAGTTAGTCAGGGCTGGTAAATGTTCCTTTAATTTCATCCCCCCCATCCTTTTGGAATGTATTGCCTCCATATTTAAGACTGGATTCTTCTCTTCTATCTTTTAATAAATCCCTTTATTTTACCTGAATGGATTTTATTGATGTGTCCTGGCATACCCCGTTTCTTTCTGGTTTAATTCCTAGGTATATTTGTTTTTATTTCTTTTAATGTTTTTTCTTTTTATCTTCCTATTTTGCTCAGCTAATATTGCTGTTCTTATATACTGTGTATATATACACATATGCACTCCTTTTTATGTTGTGCATTTCGTACTGTTTATATTTGCGCCCGTTTGGCCATGGGCCTAAGGCACAATATAAATCAGTAATCATGAACATAAACAATAATTATTCTAACCTTTTATTAGAAATATGTATTATACGTTTTCTGTTTTTTTTTAACATGGATTGTCTTTTACTCAAATTAGTTTATTCAGTGTAAATTATGATTGAAAAGATTAAAGCTTAACAGAATGAGTCCATTTCAGAATGTTTTGCACTGGATCAAATCTGGAGCTGCTTGAAGCATCTGTAGGGGTTCATGTGCAAATGCAATTCACAAAGATTTGCTTAGAGGGCATCTCAGTGATGCTCCAAAGAGCTATGGATTTGCTCTACGTTCAGGCTTTGTGAATCTGGTATGAGGTAACAGAACCAAAACCTTGTGAAACAGGCTCAGCATGTGTACATTGCAGAACACCCCCTGGCCTTAGCACCTTAACATGGGTTAGACTGCCTTTATATAATGCATTTTAATGTTTTCAGAGATGTTTTTCCTATTCTAAAGGCTGATGTCTACACAAAAAGGTAGTTCATGTATTGGTTTAGTACCATGGCAAAAAGACCAGCTTTAGGATGTTCTTATAGAATGGCGTATTATAACAACGGCACAGTGAGTAGTAAGCTCATATAACTTTATTTAAGCATAGTGCATAGTGCTCCAAAACAAATTGGAGGGGAATGGCTACATACAATCTTTCAAGTACCTCTCTCATTGCTTGTCTTTTGGGCCTGAGAGTCCTGGGCTCTACGCTTCATCCAAGAGTATATAAATGCAGGGCATAGGGGAGGCATGTTATCACAAGTATGACACTGACACAATGGGTACAATTTGTAAAACCTTTATTGAAGTTGTTGGGGCTGGAAAAACTCCTACTTTGCCCTATAACTAAGATCGGAGTAGTCTCGACAATCAAATGATAAACAAAACAGTCCTAGTGGAGTCTGTCAAATCAAAATGGCCTATGCTAACAAAACCTAATGCCTGCCCTATCTCTGGTAAAAAAAAAAGTATAAAGGAGAAATGTATGCCAAGGAAAAATCAGTGTTCAAAAGAATAAATGTGATTGAACCAGCTCTCCTCCCCACATTAGACCTCACGGAGTAAGGCTGTCCCTGTTGCACGATGACACACTCTGGGTTGGTTTTCAACACAATAACATTTCCAAAACGTGGATCGGGGCCCACCTGGCCTTCCATGTTAAAGTCTCTTTTCCGGACTTCCAAATAATGTTCCAACAAAAGTTCACATAGGTCCTCCTCTGTCGGGCTCAGACCTCTCACTGCAAATATCAACAAAAACTTGCAAGGCGGCTCCCTTCGAAGCTTATTACACTTTAGGTCTCCCTCTGTCAGGTTGCGCTTGGGCCACTTTCGGATGTCGAAGACTTTTGAATGTGCGTGGCTTTCTTCACAGACCACCGCAGGACCACTTCGACTCAAGATCCACGGTTTAACTTTCACTCTCCCCTTCTCTAGGAGTAAAATTAGTTTATTTCATTTTTGCCATTGATTCGCTTTATTCTTTCATACAATGTACCTTTCACAGAGACTATTGAGTGGGCTACTTCTTTTCGCTGGACCACTTCGTTACTTATTATCCCTTATTTCCCAACTGTCCTTACTTCAAAGTTAATTCACAGGTCTGCCTTTCTTTATGTCTCATCCACACGCGTGCAATCTTCAATTGTGATATAATGTTGGTACTTCAATTTTTAACTCACACCGGTCTCTCAGGTCGCTTGCCAACTCACCGTCTGTGTGCGTTTCTTTCTTGGTTTTACAATTTCCAATTCACAAGTCAGTTAGTGCCGCAGGCTTGACCTCGCCTCCCCAAATCTGCTGTTCACTCAGGAGGGTCGCTGACCTCCTTGAAACCAAATGTAGCCTTCTGATGCGGGATGTGGAATTCTCCACGTGTCTTCTGTGGCCTGTTGAAGGGAACGACCTCCATTAGGAAACTCTTGGGTTTTTCGACCCGCTGCTCTGGTCCCTTGGTCTGTCACTCTGCTCCAGTAGGTTTGCCTTCGCCCTGGAAGTTCTGTGCATACTCGTGTTTTGCCTTGCTCACAGTGTGTATCTAGGTTCTGGCTTTTATTCGTGTGAGGAGAGCTAATTGGTATTAGGTGGATGCACTTGGAGTCAAGTGCCTGAGTTTTTCTGACCCGATTAGAGAGGCATGTCCAGTATGATGTGTAAATGTTAGTGTTGTTATTTTGAGTCACCCTCTTCCTTTGACATGTGTTTGTGTAAAAAAGGCAGGGGGAGTTGGGACCTTAGAGAATCCTAAAAAATAGGATGGGTTAGATAATCAAAATAGGGGGAATACCGCATCCCACCATCGGTTGCCTCACCCCCTCTCCCCAGAGACCCCTCACTCAGGTGATCCTCCTGCACTGGCCACCTGAGAGAGATATCCCTGAGAACTAGTGGGTAAGACACCTCTGGTTTCTCACAAGGGGCTCAGCAACACGTCCCTTCCCAGTTGGCCTCCACCCACATACAAGTCTCTCTCCTGCATGGACACACTTTTGTGTTTTCTGAACTCTTGTGGCCATCTACCTTACAGCATTGTTGTAGACCGCACAGGTCCACACATATATATTTTTCAATGGGCTTTCTCACCTTAACAACGAAACCCACTCTGTCTCCTTGATCCTCTTGATGATGCCTTCACTTGCCATCTTTTGTTGCTTTTCCTGTTCCTCTTGCTTCATTTAAAGGGGTGCTGTTCCTATTTCATGTATACTTCACTTGGCATTCTCAGATAGTGGCATCTCATGGCTAAAGGCTTTGTGGCACCTGACCTGACTTCAAAATGCACTTCCTGTTTCATGTCCTGACATAACATGACCATTTCAGGGACAAAGGGGACTAATTTAATCTCAGGATTCTTCTTGTGGGACTAGATTAACAAAGGGGTTTAACCATCCTCTGACACATATACCTTCCCTTTTGCATGTCTTTACCTGAGCTTCAATTAGACCCAAAACCACACTGCAATGGGGATGGTCCTGCCACCATGTGCAATGGGGTAAATGTCTACCTGCAGGAGTTTCACCAGATGGAATTTGGCCTTGACATCTTCTACTAGAATAGGGCATGTTTGGCCCCACAGGCTATCATTTTGCTTTTAGACTGTTATCAACGACATCAAGCACAGCTTAGACCACATCATTTTCATCTAATGCTTACAATGTTATCATGTTACTTAAACCTGTCTTAATGCTCCTTGCTATGTGACCGTTGCACCTGCACATTTTGCGTAAAGTGGATCAATCCAGAAGGCTCAATGAAACAGGCTATAATAACTGTAGCTTGACTTCACATCTGGTCTGTTAACCGTCTCCTGCCTTCCTGTATCACTCATGTGAGAAGGATATGGTTACCCTACTCCTCTCTCTGAAACAGCATTAATTCTGGTGAGATTCTCTACTAGCTTGTTGCACTGGTGGATGCCATTTTCCTCTTGGTTTCTTTATTTTTTCATTCACTGCATGGGATGCTCCACAGGCTTCGTTAGCAACAGCCGTTCATCTAGACAAGGGTCACCCTTCGGAAACAGTTTTTTCATTACTCTACCCTCACAGAAATTCAGAATAAATAGGTCACAAAGTCTTTCATATAAATCATTACCACAATTGCATGAAGAATCAAGAACGCTCAGCTCTGCTATGTACATTTCCTCCTTTTCACTTATTTCCTGGGCATTCATCCCAAAATGGTAGCATTCAAGTATAACGCTTATGTTGATGCTGTAGTGTTTTGATATGATAAGCTCCTGGACCCCGAGATAAGTTTTCATGTAAGTTTAATTGATAATGTTTTATGTTCCCATTAGTTCCAATGCATATCACAAGACGTGCACTCAATACAACCACTGGCCACCCTTGCCAAGGCCAACTGATCCTTCGATTCAAACCTCAACATTTCACACTGCAATGACATCGCACTATGACATTCCACAATCTCCATGCTCAGAGATTCCACCCACAACAATGATATAAACCTGACTTAGATGCAAGTTACAACATGTCTCCTTTCCTTCACACTGCAACAGAAACTATAATGGTCTCCATTCCTGTACCACACCATGACCTAAATTCAAGGTTCCAAGGTCTAATTACCACGATACAGACATTTGTCTGACATTAATAATATCTAGTTTTATATAGCGTGTTAAGGATTTCAATCAGGCACACGCCCAGGTCTCGCCTACCATGTAATGCACAAATTAAATACTTATTTATTATGTCTATAGGTTCAATATTCTGAATGATATACCACTCATATCACACCCATCACAAAATACCCCCAGGTCACACTGGACCAGGAATCAGGCTAGTTGGTAAAAGTAATTATTTATTTTTTAAATCACACATGAATTTTAATATATATTACACAGCCACAGTAGTGTAGTTATGGTTAAGTTGCTAAACCCATAGGAAGAGCACTTTTTGGGCGGCTTATAACTTCGCTCCTCCTGGACGAATCCACACCCAACTTTGCAAAAAAAGTATATGGCCTAATCTGCAAAGTTTGGTGAGGTTTGGTCCAGGGGGGGCAAAGTTATAGGGGGGGTCCCAACATTTCTTTTTTTGCCATAGACTGAATGGGGAAAAAACTTTGCTCACACCTACAGCCCAAACCGCTGGATGTATTTTCACCAAATTTGCGGCAGGAAAATTAGTGATATCTATGTCCGGTCCGTGGACACACTTACCTGTTCGCTCTGCGGACAGGACACCGATTGGTTAATCGGCTTGCGTCATGTCGCGGACATGCAACGTGTTCGCTGATTGGATGGTGATTTTTGGAAACTCCTGCCATCTTGGATTCCGCGGACATCGTGGTAAAAACATATTAAAAAACACAACATTGCACTTGTCAAACTTATCAAATAATCTCTGGTGAGGGGTGATGAGGATAGGAGGGGATATGGGTGCAAGAAGCAAAAAAAGGGTGTTTTTTTCTGCAAAAGTCTGCGAACAGTTTGTATGTTCGTGAACAGTCCTGGGAAAGTTTGCGCACACCTCCGTATTACAGGGTTGGTGAAATGCAGTTCTTGGATGGCTTATAACTTTGTCACCACTTAATGGAACTGCATGACATTTTGCATCTGTATTTCTGACCTGATTCTGAGTAAGTATGCAAAGATTGGTGTGATTTTGTCGTGAGGGGGCATAATTAGAGGAGGGGTCCCAAAATAATGTAAAGGCTTATAAATGAGGTGCCATTTGACGAATCTACACTTAATTTGGGAAACGGATAATACATTTAGATATAAATGTTTTTGCGAAGTTTGGTGGGATTTTGTGAAGAGGGGGAAAAATTAGAGGGGAGGGTCCCAAAATAATGTAAAGGCTTATAAATGAGGTGCCATTTGATGAATCTACACTTCATTTGGCAAACTGATAATAGATCTAGATATATATGTGTTTGCGAAGTTTGGTGGGATTATGTCAAGAGGTAGAAAAATTGGAGGGGGGGGTCCCAAAATATTGTAAAGGCTTATAAATGTGGTGCCATTTGACAAATCTACACAAAGGTTTGCAAAAAGATTATAGATCTAGATATAGATGTTTTCGTAAAGTCTGAATGCATTTTGTCAAGAGGGGGCTACGTTATATGACGATTGTAGGCGCATACATTTGACACTTTTGAAAAAAATAAAACATGGGTGGATTTCCAGCAAACTTGCGTAAGGAGCATTGGCAAGGACCTACAAGCAGGGTTTTGCAAATGTGCCAGTGTTTTATTATTTGACAAGTGTCATAATGTAGCTACAAAAAATAGCGGTATACCTTTAGTGACTGATGGGTAGCCTGTGGCCATGGGCAGAAGCCAGATTGTCCGGGTCATGGAACAAGGTCATGATCTGGAAAATCTGGCTACTGACCATGACCACAAGAGACAAAACATAGGATTAAAGTGGCCATGTCCACCTGGGACTGACTTTATGGTAAAGTTATTCGAAATTAGGATAGATCTGAAAGGGAAGAAAAATATCCTCGTGGTAATATGGTCATAGGATTCTCTTTTTGCCTTCTGCAGGCTGCCATGGAAAGCGAAGAGGGGCCCTGTATGGAACCCTCACCTTCCCTTTCCATGGTGGCCATCTTGGAAAAGGATTTCCTTCCTACATCGGGATGCCGTAGGCGTCCCGGTGTGGGAAGAAAAATCCACTTTTTTAGCAGCCCGGGTTCCCGCTTTGGGAACCTAGTGTGCTAATGGCCTTGATCCCCCATTTCAGGGGCTGGAATGAGGGGATAATGGTCCAGAGACCTCGTGATCCACCCTCACTTCGCTTGGGCTGATAACTTGGGCTGCTGGGCCAGTATTCACCGTTCCAGTCCCTGGAACAGAGGATGAACGCCACAATATTCCCATTAGAATAACACAAAATGCAAATGAAAATCTTATTGAGTCTATGGCCCTCATTAGGACCCAGGCGTTAAGGGGTTTACGGCGCCGTAAACGGCGCCGACCCTTAACGCCTGATTCCAAGGTCCCTTTGCGAGATGGTGATTTTAACGCCTGCTTTTTGCAGGCGTTAAAACCCATGCCGCAAAGGGACCTTGGTGCTAATTACGCCACCGTAATTTACGGTGGCGTAATTAGCGCCTTTCCCCATTCCCATTATGCCCTATGGGGCAAAAATGGGGAAGGGCAAAATGGGAAATGGGGATTTACCGCCCCACTCACCTTGGAATGGGGCGGTAAATCCGCCATCCACCATGGTGTAAACATAGTTTACACCATGGTGGTAAGGGTACGACCCAGGCGGTAACTTACCGCCTTGGTCGTAATGAGGGCCTATGTACTTTATTGAGAAATATAAAGTAGATGGAGTCTATACATGTTTCTTTAGTTCTATGTTTTAACTGTGAAAGGTGGTTCCTAAATGAATATGTCTTTTGTTGTTTTTGGATGTATTTTCTTTTTTGGCAGGAGAGCCGAGAACGAAAGGTGGGGAGGGAAATGAGGGAAGACGAACCAAACACTAATATGGAGGGGTAGGTGGACAAGGGAAAATGTTGTGCGTGTGTTATTTCGAAGGTAGGCGGCAGTGTTTCTCATGCTCCTTGATTACAGCAGTGGTGGTGGCTCTTGGGGAGGAGGGATGGCATTATCTGATGCCATTTTAAGATAAATAGCAGTTTTGCTACAAGTATGTACTGTGTACTAGATTGTTAATGGATAATTAATAGAAATAGGTGTTGGAGCTGTGCAAGGGAAATTTTGAAGTTCCTAGATCAGTAGAAAATGCAGTTCTGAACTGTCCGCAAAGCAGAGATCTTATTGTGAAGTGCGGACGGGTTCTCGGACACATCATCATGCCATGCGCCAGCGTAGCGTATGGTCATGTGGCACTGTCCGGAAGGTCTGCTATGAAGTCAGATGTTCGTAGACGTCTACGGATGCAAAACTAGTTGAAATAGTTGCAAAAAGTGTATGGAAGTGTTAAAAATGATTCCAGAAGGTGGGAAATGGCAGATTTTTAAGGTGACACTTTGTAAATTGGACACAAACATTGCTATATTGGGTAAGTATGATATTAGTAAGTTGTAGGAAAATAGCATGAACTGGTAAAAACCTATGAGAGTCACTGAAAAAACTTTGTTAACGGGGCCTTATGGTTAAGTTGCGCTAATAAAAACCTATGAAATTCAATAAACAAACTTTGTTAAGGGGACATTATGGTTATGTTGGAATAATAAAAACCTATGAAATTCAAAGAAAAAACTTTGTTAAAGGGACGTTATGGTTTCAAGTAGAATAAAAAAAAAACAGAAATTCGCCAGTATGGTAAGCTTAACAACCATAACTCGCGCCACCACCGTGCACTGATAAGACTAACACCCAGGACATCAAAGATGACATCACAAATATCATTGATGACATCACATGTGAAATACATTTTGATGAAAAATCCCTACAAGGAGATGTGTTTGATGAGTGTGTATATATATATATATATATAATATATGTATATATATATATATATATATATATATATGTTTAGGGCAGCAATCACCAAGGGGTGACAATACAATTCAGAAAATAAGTAAAGCAAGTGAATTCACTTATAGTAATACAGAATAGAAAACACAGGAAAAATAACAGTTTTTGCTTGTGAAAAGATAGTTTTTAGGTTAATATTTCCCCCTGCAAAGTTCTTAAGGCACAAATGAGTAATCCTACACAGATGTAAGTAAACAAGCAGCAGGTATTCAGGAATGAAAGACAGTGTCTAGAGTTTGAATGCTATCTTCCCTCCCCAAACAAGAGAGAAAACTATTTTTGGAAAATTGACACTTTTTAAACCGACAGTTGAGAATGGCTTTGTGAAACAAGGAAAAGTGTGCAAACATGCTTAAATTGATAAAAATTCTTACGAGAGCAACACTAAACAGGTCCTAACACACATGAGCTACAAGATAAACTACAGTACACACTTTATATCGGAATGGAAGTTAAGAAACACTTTGAATGGGAAAAGACACGTGTAAAACATTTGCTAAATCTCACTATGCAAGAACAATATTTTGCTTCTGTTTTGTTCTGACTGTGCATAGTAACATTGCTTGTGTTGTTTGTCATCCATGATGTTCAGAAATATCTCTTAAACAATGCAAAAAGGAGATACCAAAAAACGATATATAAACATACGTTTTTGTAACTCAAGGTGTGATTCTTTTACACATCGCTGTGCTGAATTTTTGAATGAACCACAGGGGGGGGGGGGGTCCTCAATAATTTTGTTCTCAACCCATTTGTTTTATTTCTAGTAACTAAAGCCCTCCTGGGCAGAATAGGGTTGAATCTGAATCCTCCAGGAGCCCTTTTTTGATATTCATTCAAAATCCATGGCAGGTGTTTTTTTCTTACTTCCCAAGTGAGCAAATGGCCAGTCCTTTGAAGTTCCCTGAGAAACCTCCTGCACATCCTGCCCCTCCTTTGGGAGGATGGGTGTCCAACCCTTCCTTTGTCCTTGAGTCAGCCAAAGACGAATGGCTAATGAGGTCTTTATTCTAAATATGTGGGAACCTCCAGCATCCATTAGGCCTTTTTGGGAGCAGCTTAGTGTCAACATGGAGTGTCATCTTTCCCAGGCTGGGCACTGTCCAATCAGAATTAACCAGTTAACTCCAACTGGGTTACTTTAAGATTCACCTACAATTTATCATTTAAAAGATATACAATGAACAGAGTTTATAATGGATTTTGACAATTAAAGGAATTAAGTCCTTCACAAAAACATGTTTTAAACAGGCAAATTTTGCACTTCTTTAGAGAAAAAACACATTTAAACTGAGTTTTTTTACATCTAATTTTCTTATGCAGCGCACAAACACATTTATTTCAGCATTATTTTGTCTTTGAGTGCTGGAATTTGTTTTGCATGAAATACATTTCTTAACTACTGTCAGTCAGTGAGGCCCGGTTTCTTCTGACTGTACTGGATGATCTGTGGTTTTAGCACACTTGTAATTTTAATAGTTCACTTGGAATATAACTGAATTTAGCACCAAAACAGCACTTTCAAGGTTGAAATTGGTTGGGAAAGCTGCATTTTCAGTTTTTAGCCCACTTCTGTGGCCTTGCTTCATGTTACATGTAACAGCACCCACTGGCATTCTCCTGCAGTGAATTCTGTTTTTACACCAACTTTGACTGTGTGTGGCAGGGATGTGCAGCCTTTTGTGATTTATGAACCATGTGTCACGACCCACCTCTTAAAACCCCCCAGGCAGGCCCATAGACCAGGAGGGGTCCCGACTCGGGTCCCCACCAAGCTGAAGCATCCTTTGCCCTGGCCCTCTTGGGGCCAGTCCTGGCGCCTTTGGCGCCAGGCTCATCCTTAATGAAGACTGTGCTTGGGAACTACTTTACTTGATACCAGTCAACATGGAGGCATCCACATAGCTTGGTTCCTTGGAACCAAGCTATGCGGTATAGTGTTTTGGGTGTGGTAGCCTAGGGACTACTTTACCTGGACTATTTTTTCCTGATGCTATTTAAACCATGCCCGATTTGGAGAACACGCTTCGCGTTACTCTGCATTCCTGCAGCGTGACGCTCATCGTGTCCAGCAGCATCTGCAAACCTGGGAAGAACTGCACCTGAAAGACAAAGGAATATCGTTATTCGCAGCAGTTTACCTGTGATCCCACCGCTAGCTGCCCTCTGCTCCTGCAAACAGCATCCATGGAACAGCGAGCCTTCCGAATCGTCGGACCTGCAAAAGGAGAAAAACAAGACATTAGACTTTTATAATTGCACCGGCGGCTTACCTCTCGAATTGCCCATCGGCCTGCACCGCCTTAGAACTTCTTGCTCTGGTGAGCGAAGCAACCTACGGGGACAAAGGACAAACAGGTTAGCAAAGGCAAGGCATTTGAGGGCTGTGCATAGCGCTTACCTACCGCATCAAGGCGCTCTCATCATAATCACCCGTCGGTGATTCCGAATTCAACAAACGTCCCACCACGAACTACTGTGCAGCTGAGGAGAGAGAAAAGACATTATTAGAAAAGGAAAGGCATCTTAGCACCGCGCACTCGCAAACACCATCATCACCTGCCGGTGATTCCAAACCCAGTCCACGGCCCACCGAGAACTTTCGTGCATCTAAGGAGAAAGAAAAGACATTAGTGCAAGAAAGGCTTACAGTATACCAGTAATAAGACCTACCTGAAAGACTTTAAGGGGAGCATCAGTGAAGTAACTAGATCACTCACCCCCACAAGGACAACGCGCCCCTGCCAAGAAGGCAGGACGGAGAGCCCGCCAAAACAGATAACAAGGTGAGGAAAGGTCCGGGGAGTGTGCTGCGGGCAAACCGGGTGTTGGGAGGCTCTCACCCCAGTTGCCCAGTCTTGAACATTACCCACCTGTTTTCCAGGCAGAACTTCCCCACTGATAATACCAGGGAGCGGCTGAGAAGGGTACCAGAGTGCCCGCAAGTGAGTGGCGTCCCCGTGGATACCAGGTGAGCGTAACAGAACGCGAAGCCTCATAAACCAATCCACCTCGGCGCCATGGAATCATCAGAATTAGATCAATTGGCTCAATTGTTGGGAGAGCTTTCGTGCCGAGGTTCACTCCGCCAGACAGGACACTAACGCTCTCCGGAGAGACTTATTGTTGACTAAAGAGCGTACCAAAGATATCAGTAGGCAAGTCTTGCAATCACAAGCGGGTAAGACACCTCTACCTGGGAACAACCCACCTATGCAAAACCTTAGCATGCCTTCCACTGCCTCGACCCCGGTACAAGTTGTGCTACCAGGTATAGTTCCTTTGGCACCACTGGAGAGGTTTGCTGGTGATCCATGAAAATACGCAGCTTTCATGAACCAATGTCGCCTTCATTTTCTTTGCAGGCTGGGAGCATTCCCAAATGACCAAGCCCGGGTAGCCTTTGTTTTATCATACCTAAGTGGCAGCGCCGCAGATTGGTCGGTACCATTGGTGTCCCATGATGACCCTTTATTATATAACTTTGGAGACTTTCAGAGGGAAATGGAAAAACTCTTTGCCCGTCATACCCGAGAACAAGCTGTGGACAATGAACTCCTTTCCCTCCGACAGGGGAATCAGGATTTGTTAACCTACATCGCTACTTTCAACCGGTTGGTTGCTGAAGCCAGGTGGCCTGAAAACAAAAGAACCACGCTGTTTCACCGGGGTTTACGCAGTGAATTAAAAGACGTTCTAGCTCAAGTGGTTAATCCTCACCGAGATTGTTCTGAATTCACAGACTTGGTTGTGCAACTGGACCACCGGTTGCAAGACCGAAAAGTAGACCGTCTTAAAATGGAGCCTCGGCCAGTGTACGTTCGGCCTAGAGACAATGTAACCCAAGTGCAAGAAACCACTACGGAGCCCATGCAAATCGGAGGAGTACGGCCCCCGCTAACAAAACAAGAGCGAGATAGAAGAAGACAACAACAACTATGTCTGTACTGTCAAAAGTCAGGGCATTTCCTGAAGGACTGTCAAGTGAAACCTCCTAGGAAGATCGTTGGAGCCACGGAAAAAGATGAAGAGAAGGAGGGTCAGTCGGGAAACTGCCCAGCTCGGCAAATGTAGAGGTCAGTTTGTCGAGTGAGGTAAAAGAGCCACCAACCTCACACTTTGCAATTCCAGTGATCCTAATTAATATCCAGCGATCGTCAAGAATGCATGCCATTGAAGCATACATTGACAGTGGAGCAGTTGGGAATTATATAGATCAGGACTTAGCTACAGAGATGGGGCTTCCCCTGTTTTCCAAGCCAACTACAGATAAGGTAACCATGGTGGATGGGACTGAAATCGCTTCCGGACCTGTAACCCGGCGCACAGCTGAGATAACCTTGCTGTGCCAGGACGGGCATCGAGAACTTATTTCGTTCGATCTCATCAAGGCTCCTCAATTTCGGCTCATACTAGGGATGCCATGGTTAGTAGCTCACAACCCTTTCAATGACTGATGAGCAAGAAAATTAACCTTTCCCGACAACTGCTCCCCAGCCTGTTATTACCAAGAACAGAAACTAGCTTTCAGTACCTCTCCGAATCCAGAAGTGGTAACTTTGGGAGTGACAAGTACCCAGCCTGAGGAATACCAAGACTTTCAGGATGTATTCCAGAAGGATCAAGCAAACACTGTTGGGTGTCCTGACCCACGTTTGGACTATTATGCTGCAACATTTGGTGCTGTGGGATTAGGAAATCCAAGATTGCGGAAAAGCCCACATTTGCGCCAGAATCCGGGAGAACCGTGCAGTTTTGCGCACACCAAAATGGTCCCCTGACCTGCCACCCACCAGTGCACAGAAAGATGGTTCTGTTCAAAACCCGTTTTTATTAATGTCAAAAATTGCTAAGATCATGGGCCCGAAACCACCAAACAAAAATCCAACTATGGTTGAGTGTTTCACTTTACTCTACTACAGATCCACATCAATGCCATGTCAAGCAAGGATCATATACTATCAAGTAAAATCCTTTCTTTTTGAAATGTATTAATTCAAGACAGCTGTCAAAAATAGGTGCAGTACCGGCATTGGACACTGACCGCGCTGGCGCTCTATAAATCCTGACAGGAGAGCTGTCTTGCAGAAATGTGCAGTGAACAGAAGGGGGTCTTATGTAATTAAAAGTTCAAAATACTTGCCTTCCTGAGAACCATTAACACCTCAGAGACACACAAAACAGCCCAGGATATCACATGGCCCTGTTGATTGAGAGGGAGGAGTTTCTCCTGCAGCCTGCAGGACCCAACACAATAGACCCTTTCAATTGAATAGAAATGCAGATTAGGGTGTAGCTGGAACAGCTGCCCTGCCAAGAAGGAGAGGCCTGTGATCTCTGACTCACCAAGCTTCTGGGGGTGGGCCAGACTGGATTGTGGATTCACATTGCAGCAAATATATGTTTAAGTTAAATGCTTCTAAAATCTTGCATTAAGCTCACAGAAATGTACAATTTGGGGATCCTGAAAATGAAAAATGCCCTCACGATTTGAGCCCAAATTCCATTTTGTGCGGTGTTCTGGGACCGAACCCCGCTATGTATTAATATTGCAGACACTGTGTTTAGGATAGAGCCATAGTAATTTCCAGTAATATGCTCAGGGAAGGGGTGCAGGTCTGTGTAAATTTTGAGGAAAAACCAATATGGCGAAAGTCACTAAAAAGCACAAAAATGTTGCCATTTGTGAACCCAGGCTGTGAGGGGGATCAGAGTTGGGTGAGAGTGTATCTTAAATTAATCTCTGAAATGTGTATGTAATTTCAACGACGTGTGTATCTGGGACACCTGTTAGTTATGAAAAATTCATTTTCTAAGTAAAAGCAAAGGGGCGTTTCTTCAATAGACTGTAAGACTCTGACTCACTCTGACACATTATCCCTTCTCAAATCAGGTCACAGAGAATCCTTGACCTATCAAATCATGAGAGGGTTGGGCATGCAGAATGAGCCGACCCACCCACTTTCAAAACACATAAAAAGAGACTGCTTGGACAGGCAAGGATTCACTTTTCATTTTCTTGTGGAGCATTTTGCCGGACCACACGACATCTAGAAGGAACATCCAGAACTTAGACTCCAAATAGACTACAGAACTTAAAGCAAAGGCCTAACCCACAAGCTGAGAACTCTTCTCAGCAGGCCTTCAGAATCCAGCAATCCAACCAAACTATTCTACAGCCTAGGCGAGCTGTTGGATTCTTTGCCAAGAACTTTTGCCAGAACCGGTAGCAGACCCAGAAAGCAGTGCTGTATCCAGAATCCACTTGATCCAGACCAGCAGAACCACAGACCAGACCGCTGTGAAATGCCGACAGCAGAACCACAGACCCGACCAGACCAGAACCAGAGAACCAGTACCAGAAACCGCCTGGAGTCCAGTTCAAACCTGCTGACCAGACCCTGACGGCCTATTTCAAATTCATAGTGTGAGTACTCAGCCAGAACTGTGTAAAACCAATCTCTTAGTTTAAAATAATCTAATTCAAACTATTTTAACCTATTAGAACTGCATCATAAGAAATCGTGTGTCCATCCTGTTGATTCAAAACCTTCCACAGCGCATCTGTCATTCTGAAACTGTAATTTCATTTCTGAAAATCTACCTCCACTAAATCGTCCGTATCTCTTGAACCATTTGTTCTAGAAGCAAGTTTTAACTTTTATTTTAAAGCTGAGATTCTATCCTTTCCTCTATCCTTTCCATCAGGCCTACATTTGACTTATAGTTCCTCCGTAATCGCGATCGACGCACTCAGTAAAAAGTGCCACGAATTGACAGTTTGCTTCAGTTCAACCATGTCTAAAAATATTTGTCTTTTGCTTCCATTACTGAATCCCGTTTTCAACCTGATGACCATCCCTGAATCATTGGTAGGGCTGACCTGAACTGATTTAAAGTATCTCTCACTCACCCTGAACCTCTAGAGGGAATTAAAAGCATTTTCAGCATATTTTTCACTTCATTGCCACCACATTTAAAGGACCTTGCCTGCTTTAAAATCATACCTGTTTTCCTCTAAGCTTGATGGGGGGAACTGGAAATTTGTATTGCATTTTGTATTCCTGAGAATTGTGCGCTCTCCTTCCATCTCCTTATCTTGCATAGGGGGGGAGGGAATTGTCAAAGAAAAAGTGATCATATTATCTTTTGTTGAAATCATATCAAGTTTATTTCTGTGCTGCATTTTCCCTCATTGCTTTCCTTGAAACCATAAAAGTATTTTCTGCTACCTTATCCTTCCTATACTAACTCCTCATTGATTGTAAAGAAGTGTGCTAGTGTCAAATTATCTATTGTCGATCAACATTATATTCATATGCCTAAGTGTGATATCAAATATTTATTTATTATAAAAGTGTGATATATATATATTGTTTAATTTTTCCAATAAATCTTTTAAATTGCAAAACAAACCTACTTCTTGGCTCAGTGAGGTCAGGGTGATTCAAAGAGAGGGGTGTCATACAAGGGTTTATCATCCAGGATATAACTTGCTATGAAAATATATAAATAAGGGCTTCCCTTGGGCGTCCCAGACGAGGCACGACTTAGTGGGATTGCTTGATTGGAGTCACTCGACAGATTGGGGGCTCGTGCCGGGGATTCTGGATTAGAACTATCACTTGTGCATATTAGTACAGTGTGCTAACAGTGTGCTAACTGACAGGATATATAAATTCTGTTGGATCACCATGCCGTGTTACACTGTAAAAACACCCCTCAAAGGAACGCTCTAAGGAAACGGTCTGTTTTGCAAAATAAAATACAAACTTCTGTAAGTCAGGAAGGAAATCAATTTCAAGAATGACGACCTTGGTAGATATCAAAATAGCCAGAGAACACCTCTTACATAAGCTATTTGTGAGAGGTGAGTGGGCTCATCAGGACCAGGCGGTCTGGTTACAGGCAATCGCACCCCAGATCACTGAAACAGGGTCAGACATATGGAGAGATCAGGGTCCATTACATGTGGTCCTGAATGAACTATATATGGCCCCTAAGGCCAAGGATGAGCACAACAAGATTGCCAGGGTAGCAGCATATTTATATTTATATATGGGAGCCATACAGGACAAATGTGCTGAAGGCCAAGATCTGGCAAATAGGCAACTGATGGCATTAGAGAAGGCCCAATCTGACCTGGTCTCTTCTGAGCAGAGGCTGCAGAGGAGCCAGGAGTCAGAAAATGATAGTAGGCAGTATATTTTTAAAATAAAGGAGGATATGGATATCCTGCAACAGGAAAAGGCTGACCAAGATATCAGATTTCTGGCCTTGCAGAAGGAGTACCAAGAAGGTTTGGACTCCCTACTGCAGAGCCAGAAAAAGCTGGAGTAACAACTAGACTTTAACAGGGCATGCACAGAGCAGGTAGCCACCCTACAAATCCGACTAGACAGAGAGAAAGAGGAAAGCAATATATTGATTTTGAAAGAACTGGATACCCAGGCAGAGGTTGATCAAGAACGCCAGAAAGCGGGTGCCTTTCAAAGGCAGAGGGACGACCTGGCGACACAGATGCAGGCTCTTAGTCAGGAAAGGGACACCTTAGGCCAGGAAGTCTGCCAATTAAAAGAAAAAACTGAAGAAAATCACTTGGCCCTCCAGGGACTGGGTGACCTCCAAAAAGAGCATCAGGACTTGCTAGAGCACACCAGGAGGGTGGAAGATGCTCTGGCAAGAAAGGAACAGGCCAGTAGGGATGGGACTCAGGAGGTAACCCTCCTGCAGCAAAGACTGGTCCAGTATTCCAGGACCAAACAGGAGGCGCAAAGAGAAAATGAGGCTCTTTGTCAGCACAATGATAGGCTCCAGCAACAGGTAGCCATGCAGGAGAGACTGATAGTCTAGTAAGGCATTATCCGAGGAACTGAAAGCGCAGGCTCTTGAATTGCAACAGGGAGCAGGGGCTGACAGAGATGAAGTTTGCTGGGAAAGAGAAACACCTGAGCATAACCTCAGGAGCCCTAGTACCAGAGGCCTTCATCTCTCCCAGTCCCTGGACTCTGCCACCCCCATGGCCCCTGGCGCACATGAGCACAGGGCCACAGGGAGGGCAGATTACTATCCAGTCAAAAGTATGGGGTTAATAGGCCAGTACCTCCCAGGAATGGATGGGCAGGCATCCGGGTATGGACACCCAAGTACAGTGCAATTTAGTGGGGAACCCCAGGAGAGTAGGCCCCCTAAGGGCATCCTAAAAACCTCTGCCCAGTTAGGTCAGTGGGGGGGTACCCATCAAATCCTGGCAGCAAGGAGGAATCTGAAGACTCCTCTGAACTTCACAGGACACAGGAGATCAGGTCCCCATATTCTGCCAGCTGTTCCCAGGCTCGCAGAATCCGGGAAAACCTGGAAGATCAGAAGGGCACCTCTGGGAGCAGTGCCTCTGAGTCAGAGGATGAGTGGACCAGGGTTACCCAAACCAAAAAGGCCAATAAGGCAAAAAGGGCCTTGCTTAAGGACCCCTTAAAGCAGATCAAGGCAATAAGGAGTGTCATCACGCCTTACTACAAGAACGCCAAGTATTCTGTTTGGGAACACTTGGAGCTTTATGAGCAAATGATGGAGACTTTCCATTTGAAGGACAGCAGTAGCTGCATTCAGTATGTCAAATGGATATTCTCCCCAGAATACTCCAGTTTCTTTGCAGGGCTGGAGGACCAAAATCATTCAAGATGGTCCACCTACAGGGCGACCATCTTGAAACATTTTTCTGTTCACAGAAATCCCCAAGAGGCTCGCAAGGCAGCCTACAATTTGCAATGTGGGGAGGATCAGGCCCCACAAGAATTTGTGCAGGAGTTAAAGCGTGCTTTTGCGCAGACTACAAAAAGGGTACGCATGGACAGTAAAGAATTTGTTAATACGTTCTTCCATGCCTTACCCAAATACATAATGACCCAGCTCGTGAGAGATTTTCACGAGAAAAGATCCTTAGACTGGTTCATTAAGCAAGCCACCCGCATCTATGAGGTGCAGAAACCAGTGGAAAATAAGAATCAACCCAAAAACCCCAAAACCAACAGCAGCCCTGCTGCTGCCAAGGTGGCAGAGGTAAAGGTTGCCCCCGTTTTAGATTTGGAGATGGGGGGACCTAAAAACCTGCCTGCACCAAATAATTCTAAGCCCAGAAGGCCCTCGGGCCAGTCACAGACAGGGAGTCAAGGAGGTAGTCCCACAAATGGGGTCCCTCGCTCCCCTGACTATGTAAGTCCCCGCTACAAGGGAAACAGACCCATCCTGGGGTATGTGTGGACTCCTCCAGCCCAAGGGGGGGATCCAACCAGGCACCCAACCCAGGGAACCTCCATCCTAACTTCCCACAGGAGGGCAGAATTTCACCAAACCCTGGGCAGAACTTTTTTCCCAGGTATCCACCCAATTTCCAGCCCCAAAATCATCCATCCTTCTTTTCCCAATTCCCTGAGCCCAGACAACCTAATCCGGGAGAGGGGAGGCCAAGGGTGGAGGGGTACCCAAATCTTCCCAACCCGGGGTACTACCAGAGAAGGGATAGCTACCCTTCCCGGGATCAGCCCAGGGGAGAAAATACAACCCCGTATCAGCCTGAGCGGGTTTCCCAACTTGAGCGCCAGGTCCAAAATATGGCACAGGAGCTGGGTCGCGTGCTAAGGGCTCAGCAGAACCCTCAGATGGGCATGCCGGCACAGAATGCACCAAACTCTGGGCCTGGTGCTCCAGAACAATGGCGGGGGCAGCACCCCGATAACCCACCGGTTCCCAGGGAGGAGGCACAAGGGGAAGAGGGGTGTAAAGCCTTGGAGGAAGCTTCATTCCCCACTTGTAAACAGCCCCTGGAAACCCAGGAACCAGAAACAAAATCTCCTACCCCTGAAAGTCTGCCACCCAAGGAGCAGTGAGGAGGTAGGAAAAACAATGGAACTACACAGATCCATTTTGTGGAGTAGGTACAGGTCTTCCAATTCGAGGGAGGGGGATCCTCAGAGGATCCTGGGAAAAGGATCTTCTCCTTCAGAGATGGGGGAACTCCTCCCAAGGAAAAATGGGTCCCAAGGGATTCCAACCCAGACTGGGTAGATGTGGGGTTTGAGCTGTTGCTGCCCATCATCCTATCCCAGAACCAACAGCATCAAAATCCCCGGGTTCAAACCCATTCGGGTGACTGCCTCCAAAAAGGGGGGTTGGGCGGCCCAGGACCGGAACCAGGGGAACTCGAATATCCTCTTTCAAGTTGCCAACTTTTTCTTTCACATTCCCGAGACTCTCCACAGAATTTTGCCCAAATCTCTTCTCTCTCAATGTCCAAAACCAGAAAATTAGCCCACCAGTTGTCCAAAAATGTGCATTATCTGTGCCCCCTTGAGGAGAAGGAGGGAAGATACTATGCCACGGTACAAGTACAGGGGCAGAGTACAATTTTGGCACTGGTGGACACTGGATCCCAAGCTACCCTTCTGTCCAAAAGGGCCTTTGATGAACTAAATGCAGGAAGGGGGGAGAATTACCGTATTCCTCTCACCTCTCTTCCTGGACAACTGCAGAACTTTGACGGGAAGGAAATTTCCGTCGAGGGAACTGCAGATTTGGACATCAAAATTGGGCGACACAAGGTGAAACACCCGGTCATAGTAGTGACTCCAGAGGGCACCCCTTGTTTACTAGTGAGAAGGTTGTCACCCCTAATAGATTGCGTAAACAAGGTCCTCTGGACCCAGACTAGCCGACCAATAAAATTAAAACAGAGCGTCAACCATGTTAGTTTAAACGGCACCTGTCACATGGTTGAATAGAAATCTGACCAAGTAGAATTTCACTTCCAGAACAACCAAATTCCAGACGTGACAGTAATAGCAGTAGGACAACAGACTGGTGATGGGGGGTCCTCTCTATTTCTGAAAATTAACCTTCCTTCCAGTTTAAGGTGGTAAACCACACTGGAAGGAAACACTCTGAAGTTCTTTACTAATCCACAATCAGACATTCCCACTCCGATAGTCCAGAAAGATGTGAAATCAGCTCAGAGCCTGGCTGATGTTCAGCAAATTGGAGAGCAGTTGTTTATCCCTGTTCAGTTAAATGATGGGAAGGACTCTATTCTCGCTCGAGTATGTGTGAACAACGGTAAGAGCTTCATCAGCGAAGCCATGTTCCGCCAACTCCAAAAAGATCCAGCCATTCCCACATTCAAACTGATAGACAAATGGGAAATGGATCTGGAAACACCCAATTCCAAACATCTCCTGCCAAGCAGGTGTATGCTCAAAATCCCCATTGGCAACAAGAGCCCAGTCCATAATTGTTGGGTCGTGCGAGACATCACTGCCGCCTTTTACTTAGGCAGTGACATTCTCAATCGCTTTGCCATTAGTTTGGACCTAATAAACTTCAAAGTTTGGTCCCGATTAGCGGATAATCCCATGGGCTTTGATGATCCAGAAAAAGCATTTAGGTTAGCTCAATTGCTACCTTATGCAGTTGAAATTCAGATTAAAGAGGAAGTCACCATCCCAGAAAGGACCCGACAATTCTCCCTGGAAGTGAAAGTTAAAAGAGGACAAAAATTGAAAAACCCTGACGCTTATATTCATCTAAATGCTTCCCTCCACAGCAAGGGTTAGGGGTAAACCCAACACCATTAGTCAACATAGAACATGACACCATTCCAATAGAGCTGTATAACAGCGACTTAAAGAGTATTACTCTAGCCGCGGGCAACATTATTGGAATGGCGGTTGATGACCGACATTTCTCCATTGATTTGGGAAATGAACTGTTAGGACCAATCCCCAAGGACTGTTTTGACAGTGACAGTGATGACAATACAACACCAGACAGGGGGCCTGATCACGACTTTGGCGGTAACCCTTAAATCCGGCGGTAGCGCTAATACCGCCAGATTTAAGGGTCCGCCGAATCAGGGCTTCGGCGGATTTCGCCCCAGCTCTGAGCTGGGGGGAAATCCGCCGAAAATTCACGCTATTACCACCGGCGGGAAATCCGCCGGCTGTAAGAGCGTGAAAATTCCCCATTGAGCCTAATGGGGAATGGGGCATTCCCGAATGGGCTCAATGGGGAATGGGGAATTACTTTACCGCCAAACTCGTGATCTGGCGCTATTAACGCCGTGGAGTTCGGCGGTAGGGCTATTACCGCCGGCGGTAATGGCCAAGTCGTGATCAGGCCCAGGATCTTTACCCGGCATGGGGGGAACTTCCTGGTGTACACTTCCTGCCCTTATGGTAAGGAAGATGTGACTTGTGACTTCAGAATGGATGAGGTGATTTTCCATGTCCATGAGGGCTGCCTTTCCCATCTGAAGCCTCCAGTCCAAATCAGCACTCTGACCAGGGACTTCTACACCCAGCTGGAGGAGGCCGCTGAGATAGTGAAACCAGAAGTCTTTCCAGGCTTCAGGCAGATGGTGGAAGAGAGAGTCCACCTAGCTGATGCCTGCGTGACTCTGGAACAGAAGCAAAAGTTGAAACAAGTTTTCTTGGATTTCCAAGATCTCTTTGCGGTAGACTCATATGACTGTGGTCGCACCGACATCCACACAACAACAATTCCCACAGACCCTCGCATGACTCCAGTGTTTGTGAAGCAATATCGTCTACCCCTTGCATCCATGGAGTCCCTTACTGAAATAATTAAGAACCTTGAGTCCCGGGGGATAATCCGTCCAGTACACAGCACCTTCAATAATCCGGTGCTGGGAATATTGAAGCCAAACGGCCAGTGGAGACTCTGTGCCGACCTTAGGGAGCTCAACAAACGGGTCCATACTTCCCGATGGCCTCTTCCCTACATTGACCAAGGGCTGCCCCAGATTCAGGGGTCACAGGTATTCACTGCAATAGACCTGACCAATGGATACTGGACCGTGCCTGTCAGTAGGGAGGACCAATACAAACTGGCTTTTACCTTTGGGGGCCAGCAGTACACATGGACCAGAACTCCCTTTGGATACCTCAACTCCGGCAATGAATTCAACATTTTCCTACATAAGGCCATGCCCTACCTGGGTGCGAGGGGTAATCTGGTTTATGTAGATGATGTCCTCATCAAAAGTTCATCTGTGGAAGAACACATAGTGGAGATCCGTTATGTTCTGACACAGTTGAGGGCCGCCGGAGCAAAACTTTCCTTTCAGAAAGCACAGTGGTGTAGAACCCGTGTTAATTTTTTGGGGCATGAGATTAGTCCTCCGGGTCTCTGTCCACAGGAAAAGAAAGCGGAAGCACTTCAGAAACTGAAGGATCCCACAACTCTGCTGGAACTAAGGAGCCTCCTTGGACTGACTAATTACAGCAGAAAGTTCATTGAGGGCTACACAGAGATCACTAGACACCTGATTCATCTTTTGAAGGGGGGGGTCAAGTGGGAATGGGGTCCAGAACAATCTGAGGCAGTAAGACAGCTCAAAAGAAGCCTCTCACAAGCACCCTGCCTAGCTTACCCTGTCAGAAACAAGGAGTTTTTCCTGGAGACAGGGTTCTCTAATAAGTGCTTGACGGCAGTATTATACCAAAAGCATGACAAGGTCAATAAAGTAATCTCCTATGCGAGCAAAACTTTATCCTCTGTGGAGGAAAAATTCAACGATTGTGAGAAGGCACTCCTGGCAACGGTGTGGGCATTGAAGAATTACCGCCCGTTTATCCAGGGGGAACACATCATAGTGGAGACTCCACACCAGCCTCTGCAATATCTCCAAAGTGACAGAATTCGAGCCGGAAATGTGAGTAATTCCCGAATTACTTCCTGGATCCTGTCAATGCAAGGCTTTCTTGTGGAGGTCAAATATGGCCAAAACAAGAAGAGTCCCCTCGCGCAAGGTCTGGCTGACTTGCATGATTGTGCCAGAGAAAACTGTCTCGAGGACGAAAGTCTAAAAATCGAGGACAACATGGAGGCATACCTTAATTCCCCACACAAAGTCTTTGAAGAAGACAAGTGTGAGGGAATAACCACTGTCTTTGTGGATGGATGCTATTACCATGTTGACAACAACGGGGAAAAAGAACTGGTGGTCGGCGTAGGGAATGCATGGGTGAATGAGTCCCCAGAACCCTCTGCTGGGTACAAAATTGGTCCCCGAAGTAGTCAGGTGGCAGAGTTGATGGCTGTGCATCAGGCCATCCTCACTGCTGTCCAACATCAACTCCATGAACTGTCATAATCACAGATTCAGATTATGTACGGAACGGGTTCGTGGAGCACCTGGTTAATTGGAAAACCAGAGGCATGTTATGTGCTAATAACAAACCCCTGAAACATGGGAAGTTAATTCAAAACATTGATGATCTGGTCACCTCGAATGGGATGACCATCTACTGGAAGAAGATCAAGGGTCATTCCAAAGTAGAGGGACCAGACAAAACTGGAAATGACTTAGCTGATCTATCTGCCAAAACCGGGGCCATCCAAGGGGATCTAATAGAAATAGAGTCCCTGTTGGGGGAAATCCAGGTCACTGCTATAATTAGGTCCCAGAACAATGCTCACAATGATCTGTCAACTGCACAATGGATTAAGGAGACCCCAGATGCTGATTTGATTACGGCTCAAAAGGGGGATCCAATAATTGGTAAGTTTTACCAACATTTTGAGGACCCTGAGAACTTTCCCCTGACGGATAGCGATTACATTGGGAAAGAGGACCTTAGAGTGTTGATGAAATGTCCAAAGATGTTCTGAATCCAAGACGGTTTGTTGGTAAGGAAATCCCAAGCTGGCCATGATCAGTGGGTGGTCCCTACCTCATTCCGAAGCCTGATGTTAAGTCATGCCCATGATGCGGCCACTGCCGGTCATAGGGGGTTTCATACAACACTTGAGATCTTAAGAGAGGTTGCATACTGGCCAAACATGGGGCAGGACCTCGACCAATACTTGAAGGGGTGTCTTGTGTGTGCACAATTTCAGCCAACATCCCTCACACACCCGGCGCCTCTCCAAAAGAGGGGGATGACACTGCCATGGTCAGATTTGCAAATCGACTTCATAGGCCCCGTGATTCGCTCCTTGAGAGGGAATAAGTACATGTTGACTGTGACATGCTTATTTACCAAATGGGTGGAATGTCTCCCAGCCCCAAACTGCAAGGCAGAAACTGCAGCTGCCCTGATGATAAACCACATCTTCTCTCGGTTTGGTCTACCTCAAAGGATTGAGTCAGACAGAGGTAGCCATTTCACCAGCGAGGTAATGACAAAGATGTGGGAGATACTGGGGGTCAAAAGGAAGCTACATATTGCTTACCGGCCAGCTTCTTCTGGGGCAGTAGAACGCTACAACTGGACCATTGTGAGCATATTAAAAAAGTTTGTGGCAGATTCTGGGCCAAGTTGGGATATCCGATTACCTCTGGTCCTAATGGCCATCAGATCTACCCCTTCATCTGCAACTAAAATGTCACCATTTGAGCTGATGACTGGACGCAAGATGGTGCTTCCCCAGCATTTGCTCAACAGGACCCAAGAGCAGACATTGATAAATGCCTCCACAACTCATGAGTATGTGGAGAATTTAAGGAAACACCTTCAACATGCTTTTGCCTATGCTCAGCGGAATCTAGAAAGATCAGCTGATAGCATGAAGACCCATTACGATTTGAAGACCACCCAGAAAGAATACAATGTGGGAGACCGGGTCTATCTAAACAATTTCCAAAGAAACCAGGCCAAACAGTGAAAATGTTTGCCTACATGGAAGGGACCGTTTGAAATTATAGACAAGATCTCCCCAGTTGCCTACAAGATCCTCCTCCCCAAAGGTAGTTTGGCGGAAGGGGAAGACAAGTGGGTCCATATAAATCAGTTAAAGTGTTGCCATCCCAGGCACCCTCTGCAGCAACTGGAGGAGTCCTCTGCAATACCAGAGGGGGCCGCTCCAGAGTAATTCAGTTCCAACCCTAAAATATCCCACATAGAGTCTCTAAAATATTATGATTCTTGAATGAAAATGTCTTCTAATTATATCTTGTTTTTTTTTTTTTAAATAAGAATGTAAATGTCTATTGATTTATAAAATGTATATGCCGCCCCACTATATCAATAGTGGGGGAGAAATGTCTAGGAATAGGTATTGCCGCTTTGCTTTGTCATCCTAGGAGAAAGAAAACCTGGAGACTGACCACGGAAGACGACCTGGGGACCGGGAGCAAAGATCCGAGGGGCCAGGGGTACCGCCCAAAACTCCCATCAGGACCGGCGAGGAGAACCGATCGATCCACCCTGATGGAGGAAAAGATGCTGAACTTTGTCATCTGCGGAATCGGAAGAAGATGATGCGGACATCCGAGCGCGTGGTTCAAAACATCCTTTGCACCCGACTCCCCCTCGACTCGAAATCAAAGCGCAGTCGGGCCGGGGGCTTGTTGGGTGTCCTGACCCACGTTTGGACTATTATGCTGCAACATTTGGTGCTGTGGGATTAGGAAATCCAAGATTGCGGAAAAGCCCACATTTGCACCAGAATCCAGGAGAACCGTGCAGTTTTGCGCACACCAAAATGGTCCCCTGACCTGCCACCCACCAGTGCAAAGAAAGATGGTTCTGTTCAAAACCTGTTTTTATTAATGTCAAAAATTGCTAAGATCATGGGCCCGAAACCACCAAACAAAAATCCAACTATGGTTGAGTGTTTCACTTTACTCTACTATAGATCCACATCAATGCCATGTCAAGCAAGGATCATATACTATCAAGTAAAATCCTTTCTTTTGAAATGTATTAATTCAAGGCAGCTGTCAAAAATAGGTGCAGTACCGGCATTGGACACTGACCGGCGCTGGCGCTCTATAAATCCTGACAGGAAAGCTGTCTTGCGGAAATGTGCAGTGAACAGAAGGGGGTTTTATGTAATTAAAAGTTCAAAAGACTTGCCTTCCTGAGAACCATTAACACCTCAGAGACACACACAACAGCCCAGGATATCACATGGCCCTGTTGATTGAGAGGGTGGAGTTTCTCCTGCAGCCTGCAGGACCCAACACAATAGACCCTTTCAATTGAATAGAAATGCAGATTAGAGTGTAGCTGGCAACAGCTGCCCTGCAAAGAAGGAGAGGCCTGTGATCTCTGACTCACCGAGCTTCTGGGGGCGGGCCAGACTGGATTGTGGATTCATATTGCAGCAAATATATGTTTAAGTTAAATGCTTCTAAAATCTTGTATTAAGCTCACAGAAATGTACAATTTGGGGATCCTGAAAATGAAAAATGCCCTCACGATTTGAGCCCAAATTCCATTTTGTACGGTGTTCTGGGACCGAACCCCGCTATGTATTAATATTGCAGACACTGTGTTTAGGATAGAGACATAGTAATTTCCAGTAATATGCTCAGAGAAGGGGTGCAGGTCTGTGTAAATTTTGAGGAAAAAACAATATGGTGAAAGTCACTAAAAAGCACAAAATGTTGCCATTTGTGAACCCAGGCTCTGAGAGGGTTCAGAGTTGGGCGAGAGTGTATCTTAAATTAATCTGTGAAATGTGTAAGTAATTTCAACGACGTGTGTATCTGGGAAACCTGTTAGTTATGAAAAATTCATTTTCTAGGTAAAAGCAAAGGGGTGTTTCTTCAATAGACTGTAAGACTCTGACTTACTCTGACACACTATCCCTTCTCAAATCAGGTCACAGAGAATCCTTGACCTATCAAATCATGAGAGGATTGGGCATGCAGAATGAGCCGACCCACCCACTTTCAAAACACATAAAAAGAGGCTGCTTGGACAGGCAAGGATTCACTTTTCATTTTCTTGCAGAGCATTTCGCCGGACCACACGACATCTAGAAGGAACATCCAGAACTAAGACTCCAAATAGACTACAGAACTTAAAGCAAAGGCCTAACCCACAAGCTGAGAACTCTTCTCAGCAGGTATTCAGAATCCAGCAATCCAACCAAACTATTCTACAGCCGGGCGAGCTGTTGGATTCTTTGCCAAGAACTTTTGCCAGAACCGGTAGCAGACCCAGAAAGCAGTGCTGTATCCAGAAGCCACTTGATCCAGACCAGCACAACCACAGACCAGACCACTGTGAAGTGCCGACAGCAGAACCACAGACCCGACCAGACCAGAACCAGAGAACCAGTACCAGAAACAGAAACAGAGAACCAGTACCGGAAACCGCCAGGAGTCCAGTTCAAACCTGCTGACCAGACCCTGACGGCCTATTTCAAATTCATAGTGTGAGTACTCAGCCAGAACTGTGTAAAACCAATCTCTTATTTTAAAATAATCTAATTCAAACTATTTTAACCTATTAGAACTGCATCATAAGAAATCGTGTGTCCATCCTGTTGATTCAAAACCTTCCACAACGCATCTGTCATTCTGAAACTGTAATTTCATTTCTGAAAATCTACCTCCACTAAATTGTCCGTATCTCTTGAACCGTTTGTGCTAGAAGCTAAGATTCGACTTGCTACTCCGTATAGTTCCTCCGTAATCGCGATCGACGCACTCGGAAAAAGTGCCGCAAATTGACAGTTTGCTTCATTTCAACCATGTGTAAAAATATTTGTCTTTTGCTTCCATTACTGAATCCCGTTTTCAACCTGATGACCATCCCTGAATCATTGGTAGGGCTGACCTGAACTGATATAAAGTATCTCTCACTCACCCTGAACCTCTAGAAGGAATTAAAAGCATTTTCAGCATATTTTTCACTTCATTGCCACCACATTTAAAGGATCTTGCCTGCTTTAAAATCATACCTGTTTTCCTCTAAGCCTGCTGGGGGGAAATGGAAATTTGTATTGCATTTTTTATATTCCTGAGAATTGTGCGCTCTCCTTCCATCTCCTTATCTTGCATAGGGGCGTAGGGAATTGTCAAAGAAAAAGTGATCATATTATCTTTTGTTGAAATCATATCAAGTTTATTTCCGTGCTGCATTTTCCCTCATTGCTTTCCTTGAAACCATAAAAGTATTTTCTGCTACCTTATCCTTCCTATACTAACTCCTCATTGTTTGTAAAGAAGTGTGCTAGTGTCAGATTATCTGTTGTCGATCAACATTATATTCATATGCCTAAGTGTGATATCAAATATTAATTTATTATAAAAGTGTGATATATATATATATATATATATATATATTGTTTAATGTTTCCAATAAATCTTTTAAATTGCAAAACAAACCTACTTCTTGGCTCAGTGAGGTCAGGGGGATTCAAAGAGAGGAGTGTCAGACAAGGGTTTATCATCCAGGGTATAACTTGCTATAAAAATATATAAATAAGGGCTTCCCTTGGGCGTCCCAGACGAGGCACTGACTTAGTGGGATTGCTTGATTGGAGTCACTCGACAACATGCTGCCCCCGCACAGACCCTATGATTGCCAGATTGACCTTGTTCCAGGTGCTCAAGTTCCTTCCGGTAGAATCTATGCCCTCACGGAACCCAAAAACCTTCATCTGTAGGCTTATTTAGACCAGTACCTCGCAAATGGGTTTATCCGCCCATCCAAGTCCCCTGCAGCCAGTCCCTTGTTCTTCGTACCGAAAAAGGAAGGGGACCTAAGAACTTGTATTGACTAAACCAGATCACTGTAAAGAACCGTTACCCCTTGCCGCTCATCCCAGAAATGCTGGACCAGGTCAAAGATGCGCAAATTTACACCAAACTAGACCTTCGAGGAGCGTACCACTTGGTGCGGGTCAGAAGCAGAGACAAATGGAAGACTGCTTTCCGCACCAAATATGGTTTGTTCGAATATCAAGTCATGCCTTTTGGGTTATGCAACGCTCCTGCAGCGTTTCAGTATTTTATGAATGACGTTTTGAGAGAGTTGATCGATGGCTGCGCCCTTGTGTTCATAGATGACATCTTAGTGTACTCAACTTCAAAGCAAGAGCACATCAAGCACTTCCGTTCGGTCCTTTCCAAGCTCCAAGAACATTGTTTATATGCCAAGATGGAAAAGTGCTTTTTTCACGTCACCGAAGTTGAGTTTTGGGGTTTTATCCTTACTCCAGGAGGCATCCAAATGGACCTGCATAAAGTGGACGCCATTTTGAAATGGCCATCACCAACGTCAGTTAAAGGGGTACAGAGCATGCTGGGCTTTGCAAACTTCTATCTCCGGTCCATACCAGACTTCTCACAGGTCATACACCCGATCACAGTATTGCTAAGAAAAAATAATAAGAACATTGCCTGGACCGAAGAAGCAGAGGAGGCTTTTCAGGAACTCAAGAGAAGGTCCACCTCCGCACCAATCCTGCGACATCCTCGCCCCGATCTTCCCTATATCGTAGAAACAGACGCTTCCAGCACAGCGATGGGGGCTGTCCTCTCGCAAAGAGATCCAGTAACGGGCCAGCTACATCCAGTGCCCTTTTGGTCAAAGAAATTCTCTCCCACGGAAATGAATTATGCCATCACAGACAAAGAACTCTTGGCAATCAAATCCGCCTTTAAGGCCTGGCGGCACTACCTCTTGGGGGCCAGGCATACCATTACGGTTATTACAGACCACCGAAACCTGCAATACCTTAAGACAGCTAAAGCCCAGTCTTCACGCCAATTGCGGTGGGCCCTTTTCTTCGCCGAATTCGATTATGTCATCACTTTTCGACCAGGGGTCAGGAATGGAAAAGCTGATGCACTTTCTCGTACTGGCACGGATGATTTGGCGTATATGCCCCCGGACCCAGTCCCCATCATACCGGAAGACAAACTCTTGGGACTCACTACGGCCTTAACCCAAGTCGAGCTGAGAGATAAGATTCAACGAACCATGAACCCAGATACCTACTTCGCATGGCAAACTCGAGGGGAGAAATATTCTTTTAAAGATCATTTACCCTTTTTTAAGGATCGATTGTATGTCCCCACCAAAGATTTACAGTAACAAATTGTTGCTAGTTATCCTGATTCTCTGATCGAGGGGCACCCTGGAATCACCAAGACTTTAGCCAAAGTAAAACAAAACTTGTGGTGGCCAGCCTGGCATCAAAATGTCATCCAGTATGTTCAGTCCTGCGGAGTTTGTGCGCAAAACAAGTCGTAAAAACAAAAACCATCCGGTTTTCTGCAACCTTTAGACATTCCCCCCACTCCCTGGCACACTCTCTCCCTCGATTTTATCATGGACCTACCTCCCAGTCATGGATTTAACACCATCCTGGTAGTCGTGGACTTGTTCTAAAAAAAATTGCGCACTTTTTTCCACTCAAAGGCCTCCCTGGCGCACCCACTCTGGCCAAAGTGTTCCTGGATGGTATTGTAAAACTACATGGCTTCCCATCAGTCCTGATCTCCGATCGAGGTAGTCAGTTCATCTCCAACTTCTGGAAAAAATGTTGTGCAATGGCGCAAATTGACATCAGGCTATCCACGAGCCATCACCCCCAAACTGACGGTCAGACCGAGAGGACCAACCAGACCCTCGAACAATACCTACGGTGCATGTTACACCATGAACTGAGAGACTGTAAAGATTTGTTATGGATAGCCGAATACGCATATAACAACTCCTTGCATTCCAGTACCGGACAAACCCCATTTTACACCCTCTATGGTAGACACCCGCGTACCTCAGAACTAGATATAACAACCAATTGGAGATGCCAGCAGTTAAAACTCTTCACACCAACATCACCCAGGCTTTCAAAAAGGCCAAAGAACATCTTCTTTTTGCCAAAGAAAAACAAAAGCAATTCGCCGACAAACACCGGAGAAAGGCCCCAGACTATCAGGTGGGAGACAAGGTTTGGCTGGCTGCCAAGTTTGTACCCATCAAGGGAACCCAGACTTTCCAACCCAGGTACTTAGGGCCTTACACCGTCAAAGCAATCATCAATCCAGCAGCCGTCAAACTGGACTTAACACCTAATCTACAGATTCATCCAGTATTTCACGTGTCCCTACTAAAACCAATGCAACCCGGTACACGGGTTGGGACACCACCAAAACCCATACTCATTGACGGAGAACCAGAATTCGAAGTCAGAAGCATCTTGGATTCCAAGTATTCGAGGGGAGTATTATATTACCTAGTCAATTGGAAAGGGTTTGGACCCCAAGATAGATCCTGGGAGCCCTGTGAAAACATCCATGCACCACGTCTGATTAGAACATATCATCGCAACTTTCCAACTAAACCAGGGCCAGACAGAAGGAACGCCTTGAGAGGGGCCTTGGGGGGGAGTGCTGTCACGACCCACCTCTTAAAACCCCCCAGGCAAGCCCATAGACCAGGAGGTGTCCTGACTCGGGGCCCCCACCAAGCTGAAGCATCCTTTGCCCCAGCCCTCTTGGGGCCAGTCCTGGAGCCTTTGGGGCCAGGCTCATACTTAATGAAGACTGTGCTTGGGAACTACCTTACTTGATGCCAGTCAACATGGAGGCATCTACATAGCTTGGTTGCTTGGAACCAAGCTATACGGTATAGTGTTTTGGGTGTGGTAGCTTAGGGACTACTTTACCTGGACTATTTTTTCCTGATGCTATTTAAACCACGCCCGATTTGGAGAACACGCTTCGCGTTACTCTGCATTCCTGCAGCGTGACGCTCATTGTGTCCAGCAGCATCTGCAAACCTGGGAAGAACCGCACCTGAAAGACAAAGGAATATCGTTATTCACAGCAGCTTACCTGTGATCCCACCGCTAGCTGCCCTCTGCTCCTGCAAACAGCATCCAAGGAACAGCGAGCCTTCCGAATCGTCGGACCTGCAAAAGGAGAAAAACAAGACATTAGACTTTTATAATTGCACCAGCGGCTTACCTCTCGAATTGCCCATCGGCCTGCACTGCCTTAGAACTTCATGCTCTGGTGAGCGCCGCAACCTACGGGGACAAAGGACAAACAGGTTAGCAAAGGCAAGGCATTTGAGTGCTGCGCATAGTGCTTACCTACCGCATCATGGCGCTCTCACCATAATCACCCGTCGGTGATTCCGAATTTAACAAACGTCCCACCATGAACTACCGTGCAGCTGAGGAGAGAGAAAAGACATTATTAGAAAAGGCAAGGCATCTTAGCGCCGCGCACAAGCGCCTACTTACTGCATCAAGGCTCTCGCAAACACCATCATCACCTGCCGGCGATTCCAAACCCAGTCCACGGCCCACCGAGAACTTTCACGCATCTAAGGAGAAAGAAAAGACATTAATGCAAGAAAGGCTTACAGTATACCAGTAATAAGACCTACCTGAAAGACTTTGAGGGGAGCATCAGTGAAGTAACTAGATCGCTCACCCCCACTAAGACAACACGCCCCTGCCAAGAAGGCAGGACGGAGAGCACACCAAAACAGATAACAAGGTGAGGAAAGGTCTGGGAAGGGTGCTGCGGGTATACCGGGTGTTGGGAGGCTCTCACCCCAGTTGCTCAGTCTTCAACATTACCCACCTGTTTTCCAGGCACAACTTCCCTACTGATAATATCAGGGAGTGACTGAGAAGGGTACCAGAGTCCCCACAAGTGAGTGGCGTCCCCGTGGATACCAGGTGAGCGTAACACCATGCACAGTTTTGCAGATAATTGCGCGCACCGGTGTTGGCGCATCCATTTTTGGTTGTTTCTTTCCCCTTTAGCAAAGGGGTGCAGTTGGGCGCATTGGCATGGGTAAAAATATCCCACAAAGCCCCCCCGACTTTGGCATGACTTCCAGTCGTGGGGTAGTCGGGCACGTGTTTCTTTCTGTCCATGTGAAGCAATCCGGTTACTTCTCCCGTCAGCGATCAATGTGACAAGCTCTCCTCACCGGTTCTGTGTGGAGTGACAGTCCGGATCTCTTGGGTTTTTCCTCCCGGTCCCCGAGGAGGTCCTCCTTGGTGATTAGGTGTATTTAGTTCCAGTACTAGAAAACAGAACATAACACGGTTATGAAAGATTTCCCACTACTGTTCCCAGGGGGATTTCAGCAGTGGGATAGACGCATACATTTAATAACAATTGACAATATTCCCCGCATGTATTTAATGATAACCTTAACAATTTCCTTGCACGTAGTTAATGAAAATGTAATAATTCCCGTAGGTGTCCGGATTATCTCCCTCTGGGTTTCCGGTAGGCTCTTCTATTTGCCGCAAAGTATGCCTGGGATGGCAACTCTTTAGCTGGTTTATGAGGACCCACTTGTCTTCCCCTTCTTTCAAATTGCCCTTGGGTTTGCAGATTCTGTAGGGGACTGGTGAGATTTTGTTCACAATTTCGAAAGGACCCCGCCAGCTTGGCAGGAATTTGCACTCTTTAGCTTGGTTTGGAAATTGTACAAGTAGACCCTGTCTCCTACCTGATACTCCTTTTTGGTTGTCTTATGGTCATAGTGGCTCTTCATACTGTCTGCAGATCTTTCTAGATTCTGCTCAGTATATGCAAACGCATGTTGAAGGTGTTTTCTCAGATTCTCAACATACTCATGAGTTGTGGAGGCATTTATCAAGGTCTGCTCTTGGGTTCTATAGAGCAGATGCTGGGGAAGCACCATCCTTCGTCCAGTCATCAGCTCAAAGAGAGCCATTTTTGTTGCAGAAGAAGAGGTAGATCTGAAAGCCATTAGGACAAGGGGTAATCAAATATCCTAACTTGGCCAGAGTCTGCCACAAACTTTTTTAATATGCTCACAATGGTTTTATTGTACCTCTCAACTCCACCACTAGAGGACAGCGGTATGCAATGTGTAGTTTCCTTTTTACCACAGGTATCGCCCCCATCTTTGTCATCACTTTGCTGGTGAAGTGACTACCTCGGTCTGACTCAATCCTTTGGGGTAGTCCAAACCATGAGAAGATGTGATTGGTCATCAGGGCAGATGCTGTTTCTGCCTTGCAATTTGGGGCTGGGAGACATTCCACCCAATTAGTAAACAAGCATGTTACGGTCAACATGTACTTGTTCCCCCTAGAGGAGCGAATCACGGGCCCGATGAAATCGACTTGCAAATCGGACCAAGGCAGTGTCATCCCCCTCTTTTGGAGGGGAGCACGGTGTGTGAGTGATGTTGGCTGAAATTGTGCACAGACTAGAAACCCCTTAAAGTATTAGTCAAGGTCCTGCCCCATGTGTGGCCAGTAGGCAACCTCTCGCAAGATTTCTAATGTTGTATGAAACCCCCGATGACCGGCTGTGGCCGCTTCATGGGCGTGACTTAGCATCAGGCTTCGGAATGAGGTAGGGACCACCCATTGGTCCTTACCAACAAACCGTCTTGGATTCGGAACATTTTTGGACATTTCATCAACACTCTGAGGTCCTCTTTCCCAATGCAATTGGTATCCGTCAGGGGAAAGTTCTCAGGGTCCTCAATGTGTTGATAAAACTTACCAATTATTGAATCCCCTTTTTGAGCCGTAATCAAATCAGCATCTGGGGTCTCCTTACTCCACTGGGAAGTTGAGAGTTCATTGTGAGCATTTGTCTGGGACCTAGCGATAGCAGTGGACTGGATTTCCCCCAACAGGGACTTGATCTCAAGTAGATCCCTTTGGATGGCTACGGTTTTGGCCAGCTGATCAGCTAAGTCATTTCCAGTTTTGTCTGGTCCCTCTACTTTAGAATGACCCTTGATCTTTTTCCAGTAGATGGTCATCCCACTAGAGGTGACAGATCATCAATATTCTGTATTAGTTTTCCATGTTTTAGTGGTTTATTGTTAGCACATAGCATGCCTCTGGTTTTACAATTAACCAGGTGCTCCACGAACCCGTTCCGGACATAATCTGAATCAGTGATTATGACCTTTTCGTGGAGTTGGTGTTGGACAGAGGTGAGGATGACTTAATGCAGAGCCATCAGCTCTGACACTTGACTACTACGGGGACCAATTTTGTACCCAGTGGAGGGTTCTGTGGCATCATTCACCCAGGCATTCCCCACGCTGACCGCTAGTTCCTTTTCCCCGCTGTTGTCAACATAGACAGTGGGCATTCCCTCACACTTGTCTTCTTCATAGACTTTGTGTGGGGAATTGAGGTACGCCTCCATGTTGTCCTTGATTTTAAGACTTTCGTCCTCAAGATTCCTCTAGCACAATCATGCAAGTCAGCCAGACCTTGCGCGAAGAGACTCTTCTTGTTTTGGCCATATCTGCCCTCCACAGGAAAGGCTTGCATTGACAGAATCCAGGAAGTAATTTGGGAATTACTTACATTTCCGGCCCAGATTCAGTCACTTTGAAGATGTTGCAGAGGCTGGTGTCGAGTCTCCACTATGATGTGTTCCCCCTGGATGAACGGGGGTAATTCTTCAATGCCCACACCGTTGCCAGGAGTGCCTTCTCACATTTGTTGAATTTTTTCTCCACAGAGTATAAAGTCTTACTCGCATAGGAGATTACTTTATTGACCTTGTCATGCTTTTGGTAGAATACTGCGGTCAAGCATGTGTTTAAGAACCCTGTCTGCAAGAAGAAATCCTTGTTTTGACAGGATAAGCTAGGCAAGGCGCTTGTGAGAGGCTTCTTTTGAGTTGTCTTACTGCCTCTTCTTGTTCTGGACCCCACTCCCACTTGACCCCCCCTTCAACAGATGGATCAGGGGTCTTGTGATCTCTGCGTAATCCTCAATGAACTTTCTACTGTAATTAGTCAGTACAAGGAGGCTCCTTAGCTCACGCAAAGTTGTGGGGTCTTTTAGTTTCACAAGTGCTTCTACTTTCTTTTCCTGGGGACAGAGACCCTCAGGAGTTATCTCATGCCCCAAAAAATTGACACGGGTCCTGCACCACTGTGCCTTTTGGAAAGATAGTTTTGCTCCAGCAGCCCTCAACTGTGTCAGAACGTAACGGATCTCCACTATGTGTTCCTCCACAGTCGAGCTTTTGATCAGAACATCATCTTCATAGGTCAGGTTACCCCTTTCACCCAAATCGGGCATGGCCTTATGCAAGAAGATATTAAATTAATTGCCGGAGTTGATGTATCCGAAGGGAGTCCGGGTCCAAGTGTACTGCTGCCCCCCCGAAGGTAAAAGCCAGCTTGTATTGTCCTCCCTACTGACAGGTGTGGTCCAGTACCCATTGGTCAGGTCAATGGCAGTTTATACATTTTGACCCCTGGTTCTGGGCCAGCCCTTGGTCAATGTAGGGATGAGGCCATTGGGAAGTGTGGACCCATTTGTTTAGCTCCCTCAGGTCAGCACAGAGTCTCCACTGGCTGTTTGGTTTCAAAATCCCCAGCACCGGATTATTGAAGGTGCTGTGGACTGGACGAATTATCCCACGGGACTCAAGGTTTTTAATTATTTCTGTGAGGGACTCTATGGATGCGAGAGGCAAGTGGTATTGCTTCACAAACACTGGAGTCATACCAGGGTCCGTGGGAATTGTTGTTTTATGGATTTCGGTGCGACCAGTCATATGAGTCCACCGCAAAGAGATCCTGAAAATCTAAGAAAACTTGTTTCAACTTTAGCTTTTGCTCCAGAGTCTCACAGGCATCAACTAGGTTGACCCTCTCTTCAACCATTTGCCTGAAGCCTGGAAAGACTTCTGGTTCGGCTAACTCAGCGGCCTTCTCCAGCTGGGTGGAGAAGTCCCTGGTTAAAGTACTGACTTGGACTGATGGCTTCAGGTGGGGAAGGCAGTCCTGGTGGACTTGAAAGATAACCTCATCACTCCTGAAGTCACAGGTCACCTCTTCCTTACCATAGGGGCAGGAAGAGTACACCAGGAAATTCCCCATGCCGGGTGAAGATCCTGTCTGGTTTTGTCATTGTCGCTATCACTGTCAAAACAGTCATTGGGGATTGGTCCAATCAGTTCATTACCTAAATCTATGGAAACATCTCGTCATCAACTGCCATTCCAATAATGGTGCCTGCGCCCAGAGTGATACTCCTAAGCTTGCTGTTATCCACCACTATTTGAATGGTGTCGTGTTCTGTATTGACTAGTGGTGTTGGGTTTATCCCCAACCCTTGCTGTTGGAGATGGGCATTGAGTTGAACATATGCGTTAGGATTTTGCAGTTTCTGTCCTCTTTTAATTTTTACTTTAAGTGGGAATAGTCGGGTCCGTTCTGGGATGGTGACTTCCTCTCCAATCTGAACTTCATCTGCATTTGGCAGCAGTTGAGCTGACTGAAATTATTTCTCTGGATAATCAAAGTCCATGGGATTACCCGATAATCGGGACTAGGCTTTGAAGTTTATCAGGTCCAAACAAATGGCAAAGCGATTGAGAATGTCACTGCCTAAATAAAATGCAGCAGGGACATCTTGCAAGACCCAACAGTTATGCACTATGTTTTTGTTGCCTATAGAAATTTTGAGCATACACCTGCTAGGCAGGGGATGTTTGGAATTGGGAGTTTCCAGGTCCATTTCCCATTTGTCTATCAATTTATTGGTGGGAATGGCTGGATCTTTTGGGAGATTTCGGAACACGGCTTCGCTGATGAAGCTCTTACCGTTGTTGACACACACTCGGGCGAGAATAGTCCTTCCCCTCATTTAACTGAATAGGGATGAACAACTGTTCTCCAATTTTCTGAATGTCAGCTAAGCTTTGAGCTGGTTTCTCATCATTTTGGACTATCGAAGTGGGATTTTCTGATTGTAAATTGATATAGAATTTCAGAGTATTTCCTTCCAGTGTGGAAGGCCACTTGAGACTGGAAGGAAGGTTGATTTTCAGAAATAGAGTGGACTTCCCATCACCAGTTTGTTGTCCTACTGCAATTACTGTCACTTCAGGGATTTTGCTGTTTTGAAAGCAGAACTTAATTTGGTCAGGTTTTTGTTCAACCATGTGGCATGTGCCATTTAAACTAACATGGTTGACGTTATGTTTTAATTTTATTGGTCGGTTAGTCTGGGTCCAGAGGACCTTGTTTACAAAATCTATTGGGGGAGACAATCTACGCAGGATGTCATTCCCCAGTAAACATGGTGTGCCCTCTGTAGTCATAACTATGACCGGGTGTTTCACATTGTGTCGCCCAATTTTAATTTCTAAATCCACAGTCCCCTCGACAGGAATTTCATTCCCATCGAAGTTCTGAAGTTGTCCAGGAAGAGGGGTGAGAGGGATCTGGTATCTCTCCCCCCTTCCTGAATTCAGCTGATCAAAGGCTCTCTTTGACAGAAGGGTGGCTTGGGATCCAGTGTCCAACACTGCCAAAAATATACATTGCCCTTGTATTTGGACCAGGGCATAAAAGCTTCCCTCCTTCTCCTCAAGGGGGAAAAAATAATGTGCATTTTGGGCCAATTGGTGGGTTAATTTCTTGACTCTTGATTCTGACACAAGGGTAGTTTGGGCAGGATTCTGTGTGGGAACTTGGGGATCTGTAAAAAAAAAGTGGCAGTTGGATATTGGGGGAGTTCTGGGCCCCCCTGGTTCTGATTCTGGGCTGCCCCCCCTTTTTGGAGGCAGTCACCAGAATATTTTTGGGCAAGGTGGCTTTCTGGCTTATCATTCTGGGGTTCAATGATGGGTGGTTCTAACTCAGTCCCCACATTTACCCAGTCTTGATTAGGATCTCTCGGGACCCAATTTTCTTTGCAAGAAGTTCCCCCATCCCTGAAGGAGAAGATCCTTTTCCCAGAGTCCTCTGAGGACCCCTCTCCTTCAAATTGGAGGACACTAACCTCCTCCACAAAATGGGTCTTTTTAGTTCCTTTATTTCTCCTACCCGCCCTCTGCTCCTTAGGTTGCAGACTTTCGGGGCAGGAGATTTTGGTTCTGGGTCCTGGGATTCGAGGGGCATTTCACAAGTGGGGAAGGAAGCTTCCTCTAAGGCTTTGAACCCCCCTTTCCCCCTGTGCCTCCTCCTTTGGAACCGGTGGATTGTCAGGGTTCTCTCCTCGTCATTGCTCTGGAGTACCAGACCCTTGGTTTGTGGAGTTCTGGGCCGCCATGTTCATCTGAGGGTTCTGCTGAGCCTCAATATGCCACCCAGATCCTGGGACAAGTTCTGGACCTGGTGCTCCAGTTGAGACACCCGCTCTGGCTGGTACAGGGGTCTCTGGTCCATCCTAGGTGGATCACGGGAAGGGTAACTGTCCCTTTTCCCATAATACCCTTGGTTGGGATAGTTCTGATAACCCTCCACCCTTGGCCTCCCCTCCTCCGGATTGGGCAGTCTGGGCTCAGGAAAGTGGGGAAAGAAAGGAGGGTTGTTTTGTGGGTTGAAATTTTGCAGGTACCGGGGAAAGAAGCTCAACCCGGCATTTGGGGAATTACTGCCCTCCTGGAGAAAGTTAGGAGGGAAGTTTCCTGGGTTGGTAGCTACCTGGTTGGATCCCCCCCCTTGGGCTGGGGGAGTCCACACATACTCCAGGATGGGTTTGTTGCCCTTGTAACAGGGGCTAATATAATCAGGGGAGTTAGGGGTCCCATTTGTGGGATTACCTCCCTGACTACCTGTTTGGGATTGGCCCGAGGGCCTTCTGATTCTGTGGTTAGAAGATGGATTCTGTACAGGAATATTTTTAGGGCCCCCCATCTCCAGATCTAAAATGGGGGCAACCTTCACCTCCGCCACCTTAGCAGCAGCAGGGGTGTTAGCTGGTTTGGGGTTTTTATTAGTATTTTTGTTCTCCAGTTTCTGCACTTCATAAATATGAGTCGCCTGTTTAATGACCCAGTCCAGTGATCTCTTCTCGTGAAAGTCCCTCACTAACTGGGTCATGATGTATTTAGGGAGTGCATGGAAGAAGGTGTTAATGAACTCCCTACTGTCGGTGTGCACCCTCCTGGTGGTCTGCGCAAAGGCACGATTCAATTCTTACACAAATTCTTGTGGGGCCTGGTCTTCCCCACACTGCAGATTATAGGCTGCTTTTCGTGCCTCTTGCGGGTTCCTATGGTCAGAAAAATGTTTTAAGATGGCCGCACTGTAGGTGGACCATCTTGAGTGGTTCTGATCCTCCAGCCCTGCAAAGAAGTTACAGGAGGTGGCTATCTGATCCATCAGGCTCTCCCTGATTCTGCGAGTTTGAGAAGGGCTTGCAGAATGTGGGGGCCTAGTTTCTTGATTCCTGTGGCACTCAGAAGAGTCTTGAAGAGTCTTCTGACTCTCCCCTGCTCCCAGGATTGGCAGAGTACCCCCCACCCCACTGCACTAGCTGGGAAGAAGTCTTTAAGATACTCTTTTTGGACTTGCTTTCCTGGAGTTCCCCACCAAAATTTACTAACTGATCCTTTGGTAGGCGGTATTTATGAGGATTCAATTCCCGGGCTCTCTTCACAGGAGTCCTCCTGATCAGAGAGGCTAACACTAATATTTGGGGATCTGTACAGAGACGACTGTCCATCCATTTCTGGGAGGCAGTGATCTGTCAGTCCCATTTTGCCAATTCTGCTGAAGTCTACCATCCCCATGGCCCTTGGTTCATATGAGCCAGTGGACATGAAGCCGGCAGAGTCCTTGGTACTGAATGGGTTAGAGTCCCTGATTGCAGGGGTCCTGACGTTATGCTCAAGGGTTTTTCTGTCCCTCCCTACCTCTTCTCTTTCAGCCCCTATTCCCTGGTGATATGCCAAAATCTGACTCTTTTGCTCCTCTATTGAGGCCTTACTGGTCTCAATGATTTGCTCTTGCATGGCTATCTGTTTGTGGAGCCTATCATTCTTTTCACAGAGAGACCCATTGTCTCTCTGTGCTTTCTGCCTGGTCTGAAAATACTGGGCCAATTTCTGCTGCAGAAGACTCACCTCCTGAGTTTTAGCATCATTGGCCTTGTTGTTATTTTCCAGAGCATCCTCCACCCGCCTGGTGTGCTCTAGTAGTTTCTCATATTCGGTTTTTACCTCACTGAACTCCTGGAGAGCCAGCTTTCTTTCCTCTAACTTGGTTTTTAATTGGCTGACTTCCTGGCGTAAGGCGTCCCTCTCCTATCTTAGAGTGCCCCTCTGTTCAGCCAGGTCGTCCCTTTGTTTTTTAAATGCACTAGATTTCTGGCGCTCCTCATCAAATTTGGTTTGAGATTCTAACTCTTTAAGAATTCATTTATTGTGTTCCTCTTTCAAGATTTCTATGTGGCTTTGTAAAGTGACTACCTGCTCTGCGCAGGCTCTATTAAAATGTAATGGTTCTGCCAGTTCTGTTGACTCTGTTATCCTTTCCTGACACTCCTCTTGCAGTGTCTGTACTTGGGTATCTTGTTCTGCCTTCTCTTGCTGTAAGAGAGCCAGATCTTCTTTTAATTGGGTAATATACTGCCTAGCTTCTGTCTGTAATTCTTGGCTCTTCTTGGATTTTCTGTAGTGTTTCCACTTGCTTCTTTGCCAGAACTATGTTTTCTGCATGCTTTTCCTGTATTACTCCTATGTGGAGGTATAGGTAGGCCGCTATCCTGGCAATTTTTGTCTGCTCCTCTTTAGCTTTTGGGGCCATGTACAGTTCACTAGGCCCTTGTCCTGCCACATATCTAGGTCCATGGCAGTGACCTGTTCTTTGATTTCTTGTAGCCAGATCTGCTCATTCTGTTCTGGCCACTCACCCCTGACAAACAGTTTGTGCAGGGGGTGTTCCCTAGCAATACTAATTTCTACTGGGATCGCACAAACCCAGCAAGGTGTCTGTACCCTGCAGGCTAGTATGCTGTGTTAGACTGTCACGGGTGGTATCTCAAACTCAGAATCACGGCACGAGCCCCTAAAATCTGTTAAGGATTTCAATCAGGGACACACCCAGGTCTCGCCTAGCATGTAATGCACAAATTAAATACTTATTTATTATGTCTACAGGTTCAATATTCTGAATGATATACCACTCATATCACACCCGTCTCAAAATACCCCCGAGGTCATACTGGACCAGGAATCAGGCTAGTTGGTAAAAGTTATATATATATATATATATTCAGTAAAAAAACTTTGTTAAAGGGACGTTATGGTTAAGTTGCGCTACTAAAAACCTATGAAATTCAGTAAAAAAACATTGTTAAAGGGACGTTATAGTTCCAAGTAAAACCGAAAAACCCCTGAAATTCACCAGTTATGGTAAGCTATGCAACCCTAACTCGCGCCACCACAGTGTATTGCTAATACTAACACCCAGGATATCAAAGATGACATCACAAATGTCATTGATGACATCACTGATGACATCACATGTGTATTTACTTTTTATAAAAACTCTGTACAGGGGATTTTTATTATAATGTTGACAGAAAAAGTGTTAACGATCATTGGAATAGATATCTTGAGCTATGTAGTGCATTAGACAATGTATTGATATAAATAGCATTCTATAATGAAGTTCTTACGAATATACTAAGCTACTCATGTATAAATATAAGGATTGTGTGAAGCATACATGATGGAAGTGCAATATTCATAATTTTCCTGTGTTGAATAGTGAAATAATAAATACTTTCTTATTAGAGTTTCCTGTACTGTGCAACATGTAATAAGTAGCTAATAAAACCCCCGACTACATAATTTCATTACTATATCCGAAACAGAATGACACAACAACACATACAAATATAAATATGTATAGAGAAAGTGAAGTACACAAAAAAAGCAGCAGTAGAAGCAGAAAGTGTTCACAACCCAACTGATTATCTTTCTGCACAGAAAAGATTGCTCTGCTTCAAACCAAGTACTTCCCATTGTACAAATATCACATGATGTGACTGCACCCTAAAAAAGTAGTACAAATATGAACACATCCATAGAAAGTACAGTAATAAAAAAAACAGAACAATAAGAAAGTGTTGATAACCTTACTGATTATCTTCATACACAGAAAGCATTGCTATCTTTTAAGTGTGTATTTTTCTTATGTATATATTTCATATGCTGTGAGTGGACCCTAAGTGAATTATTGTAAGGACACAGTTGAAATAGAAATCTACAAATATAGTACTTTTTGATTTATTTGTTCCTAACTATTACTGTCTAAGATATATCACTAAAAGACAAAAACAGCGAGTTAGACATGTGATGTCATCAGTGATGTCATCAATGACATTTGTGATGTCATCTTTGATGTCCTGGGTCTTAGTCTTAGCAATACACAGTGGTGGCGTGAGTTATGGTTGCATAGCTTACCATAACTAGCGAATTTCAGGGGTTTTTCGGTTTTACTTGGAACCATAACGTCCCTTTAACAAAGTTTTTTTTACTGAATTTCATAGGTTTTTAGTAGCGCAACTTAACCATAACGTCCCTTGAACAAAGTTTTTTTACTGAATTTCATAGGTTTTTAGTAACGTAACTTAACCATAACGTCCCTTTATCAAAGTTTGTTTTCCTGAATACACATATACATAGTGTGAATTTGATAGATGTTTACTAGGATTCCCTTACTTTATATACATATAATATAACATGCTGAACACCCTGCTAGTGATTTTGATGTCCGCGGACTGTGGGAATGTCCATGGATGGACGCGGACAACATCAACACTACCCAAAAACTCAAGGGGTATCTCAGATTGTTCTATCATGCTATATAAACACTAAAAAAGTTCAAACAGCAGCACATAAACACATTATATGTAATAATAAATACAAAATGGAACCTATATATGTAACACATCAACCATCCATTAAATACCATATGTACTAAAATGGAATATGCCACAACAAAAAAGATATGCCTCCAACATAATTACCTGACAGAAACTGCACAGCTAAGTGCAACAGCAGACCTACACAACAGTAAGAACACAATTTACCAGAAACTAGTAAGTAAACTTCATTTTTCTTATATATTTCTAAACTTTCTGTATTTGGTACAGTAAAAGTAATATATATATATATATTTTTTACACAGAAATGTGCAGTACTTTGGAAATGCTTGAGGGGAATTTCCCACGTGAGGAAATGTCTGAAGACAGTGATACTAATGGTAGACGCTTCTCCATATAAGCAAATTAATAACCATTACTTTATGTGTACTTAACATATATATATATTTTTTTAACAGACCATACAAACATTGAAAATGATACACCAAAAGAGACATTGGAAAATACTCTGCAGCGCATGGAACAAAAAATGGACATGCTTATGGAAAATTTCAATGTTTTGAAACATTTTGTGGAGGACCACAAAAAAGAAAAAAATAAATATCATTGTCCCACATGCACCTGTTACCCCTCTCCAAGTCCCACTAAACTATCCCCAAACCCTCAACACCAAGAAAAAACATTTTGATGAGACATCCATCCCTTCATCCCCTCCCATCCATCCTCTTCAAACCCCAAATTCCCCTGTGTTTGTGTCAGTTTCTGCTTCCCCGTCTCTTTCATACATTTTATATCTGTATATAATTAAAAAAAATGTGTGTTTTAATTTTGTCCTTTGTGTCTTATATTTTTTTAAAAGGCAGTTGGGTTGTCCGCGGACAGCTCGGGTGTCCGGAATGTCCGTAATTAACCAAAATTCAGGTGTCCTAAGGACAATATACCTGTCCGCACTATCTGGAAGCAAGATAGAACTGTTCTTAGAACATTTTTGGTGTCTGGAATGTCTGCAATTAACCAAAATGTAGGTGTCCTAAGGACACTGTAACTGTCCGTACTGTCCGCAAGAAAGATAGAACTGTTCTTAGAACACTTTCGGAGTCCAGAATGTCCGCAAGTAACCAAAATGGAGGTATCCTAAGGACACTATACCTGTCCGTATTGTCCGCAAGCAACATGGAACTGTTCTTAGACCACAATTGGTGTCAGGAGTATCCATAATTAACCAAAATGGAGGTGTCCTAAGGACACTATATCTATCCGTACAGTTCGCAAGCACCATGGAACTGTTCTTAAAACACATTGGGTGTCTGAAATGTTCACAATTAACCCAAAATGGAGGTGTCCTAAGGACACTATACCTGTCCGTACTGTCTGTAGAACATCTCCGCACATGCGCACCACACCCATAAGTCCTACGAATATCGCGCCTGTCCGTAACTGTCCGTATTACTTGTGTCGCACTTTTAATTAGTTTGAGGACCCGAACACTGTCCGTAGAACATTCGTGCGCATGCACACAACCATTTATGTGCATTTGGTGTTCTGCGGACACCGGTTCCCTTCGCGGACGTGTTCGTGACATCATCATGTGACCGCACCCACGCTGAACGTGTGTCCTGAATTGCGGACACTGTTCTGAACCACGAACATTTTAAAAGTACTTTTTTGGGCAATCCAAAGTATTTTACAGTAAATATTCACCATTGCACATCTCCCAGAGAATGACCCTGACATTTGGAACTTTTTAAGCCTTTTTGGGGTGTTCAACGCGCACCAGCACCCCTATAAAAGGCCACACCCCCGAGCTGATCTTTATTCTGTCTTCCTACTATTGAAGATTACCTGCTTTTGCTGTGCTGCCTTTGCTGAAACCTGATGGCATCCATGGCTACCCCCACGCCCTCCACCACCACCACCACCTCCCAAAGGTCCTGAAGAGGGGAACAGGCATGAGGATATAGATGAGGATGAAGAGGATGAGGTAGTGAAAGTCCCTACTACCAGCACTCTCCGTGAGTCTTGGGTGTGGCGGTTGTTTACCATTCAGGGTAGTGTGCCAAAAGTGCATGCGAACAAGGTCACCTGCAATCAGTGCCACATGGTGCTGAGTCGTGGGAGGCCTGGTTCGTTCAGCTTTGGTACGACATCTATGAAGCGACACCAAAGGTTGTTCCACGGTGGGGCCGTTCGCAAGGTTGTACCTTGTGATCAACGTAGTAGGTTGAGTTCCTCTACCACATCCTCTGTTTCCGCTCCGTCCACCACAAGAGACACACATGTGGGACAGCGCATCCCTCCAGCTGCCTCACAGGCCATTCACGATGTTGTTGACCCTTACCTTTCGAGGGTCACAATACTGTGTATGTACTGCGATTCAGTACTCTGCAGGGGGAGAGTCTTCGGAGTGCTTTCGAGACTATGGTCAAGGAGCATGAGAAGGTCTGCCTACTACCTAAATAAGGCCAACCCTACATCATACTCTCCACCTGCCCTTTCTTATTCCTGTGGTTGGTGTCCCTTCCTTGCCCTCCTTTCCCCTCCTCTCCTAGTGTGTCGTGTGTAAAAAACCAAACAAAATATAAAACAACAAAAATCCCCCCAAAAAACTCTTTTCAGAGCCGCCTTTCTCAGTCCAAAAATAGTGACAAATAAATAGTGCAAGGCCCTGTGCATTTTGTAGAAGTCCGCAGACAGTTCACGGACATCTAAAATTTTGGGGTGCTGCCCTATCATAACCATTGCACTTTTCTCTGGGAGGAAGTAGTGGTGGCTCTGAAAAGAGCCGTTTGGTGGTGTTTGTGTTTGTGTTTGAAAAACTTCAAATGGTCAACACCTACTGCAAAATGGATGGCTGTAATTCCAAAAAAGGTTGTAATGAATATTGCACAGCATAAGTAAGATGAACTCCATCTCTGCGAAAAATGTATGTGCTACAAAACATAATATTTTCATTGTGAAAAGAGGACTTGCCAACATCTATTAGAAAGGCACAAACAGCCTTATTTTCATTGCGCCTTGCTTTCTCCATTTGTGGACCACATGAAAAAGAACGCAGCCCTATTTGTCTCTGCGCAATATGAGAAAAAATTACTTGGGAATTTGGAAGCATATCCATGACCTTCCCAAGTCCTTCTTTCATTGCAAATTGCAAAGAAATTCCAGACACATATCCTAAACTGTTCCCGCCACAATGAATTATAATTATGTCTGGATGATGATCTGTCTCCAAACTAGCACAGAGAGGTACCAAGTCCAGCCACTTCATTCCACGCACTCCATGCCAGTGCACTTCCACATGAGGGAATCCAAGATCTGAAGCTACTCCACAGCGTTCCGCCTGTACCTCCAACCAATGTATCCATGAGTCTCCCAAAATCCATATAATCTGTTTTCTGAAACACACAGCCATGGCTATCTGTTCTTCTCTCAGAAAAAAAGACTTTCTGACAAACTCTCTCCTTACACAACACACCCAGTAAACTTTACTGACCAATCCTTTGCTTTTCTCATTCTCATTTGCATGCCTTTCCACCCCAAAATCCCTGTATGTAATACGCGATGTCCACAGACTACCGCCATGTCCGGGGACATATCGAAAAATCTGAGCGTGGTGCATTAAAATTTAAATTATGTGCCCCATTTCCCCTTTGAGGTTGGCTCTGAAAAGAGCTGTTTTTTGGGGGGGGGGGTTTGCTGATGCTTGACAGACACCTTGGACAGCCCTTCTACCCTTTCCACTTCACTCTGTGCCATTCCCTCAGTGGATACAGCTAAGCAGTCACACAACCATCCACCAATCACATCCAAGACCTCTACATCTAACTCCATCATCAGAGTTCAGCACTTCAAATGTACTGTTGATCACTCTGAGTACAAGTCTCATATCATTGGAAAGCAGCTACTACAGAAAACTACTGTACAAGTCTCCAGGATTTCTACTTGCAGCTACGGGCATATCCCCATGCAAGTATACAAACTACAGGTATGCATATTTTCTGCACAGTACATGAACAACTCTTATGAATGTATATAAACAGAGTAACTGCCACTTAACCTGTATAACCTATTAAAAAACGTACTGTCACTTTTCCCATCTGCTATAATCACCTCTCACTTCCAAACCTGTCTGCTATCTTTTTTTTTATACACACAGCTATCTAAAACATTATAATATTAAAAGATGGGAGAAATAACAGTATAATTATAGAAAAACACTTAGTGTATTATAAAATTACACAGAGTCAGGATAAAATTATGTATCTTCATACACTCACACAGATAGACAGTGTCATTAAAAGCTCCCAGCTGAAATAAAGACCACTGCCTATAAATCAAATTCTTCTACTTTATTACCCATACCTTCACAAATGCATACATTCCATGCTTCTCTATACAATTGCTACCATTTACATTATAAAAATTGCAAAATAAGTATATCATTATTTCTTCTATTTCCAAACATCCAATAACACAGCCTTTAAAAACCAAGTGAGTTTCATACACTTAGTATTCTACTCATTTGCAAAGCATATTGAAGTAACATATTGTAAGTAAAATATAAAGCCTGCACATAATCAAAGGAAACTGCATTCACACATTATGTTCTCTTATCAAACAAGAATACTACTACAAAAACATACAAATAAACGTCTAAATTAACGTCAATGCTATAAACACACAAAACTACTAACTTCTTTCTTTTACAATTGCAGTGAAGACCACTCTCCTGAAAAGCAGCAACATCTGAAGTACAAACAAGAAACCTGCTCATACCAAACAAAAAAAGTAAGCGCAATACTACCATAATATTCTTACTGATACTGAAACTCACTGTGCAGTTGATTCATTGAATTTGTGTGCCAAAAAACAGATATTTGTACACCATTATGCCAACAAATCCCCATTTGTTAAACAGGGATTAACAGGCAGAATAGCACACAAATCCCTGTTTTTCGATACACAAACAACATAACTCAGCCCCTAGAATGTTAGTATTACAGAACAAAGAACAGTTTTAATTCTATACCATTAGATTTAGTATTAGTACTTCTGCTCACCACGAGCTTACTTTGGACTGTCATCTGAACCCAAGTATAGTAACTCACAAGTACAAGAATAGACTTCTCAACTAGTTGTAGCTGCCCAATGCACAATCACACACCACCACATACATCTTTACCATCATACTCGCACACTCATGCACACAGCACACAAACATTGCACAACAGCCCAACCCATACCTTCTTTATTTTTGAACAGACCCCAAAGAATGCCTACCAAGAACCAAGTCTATAGAAAGCAACGCAGAAGTAGAGCAAATGAAAATAAAAGTGTCCAAAATAAGCATCCATCTCTAGTAGAATTTGTCAAAAAATGTTAAAACAAAAGATCTAATAGAGTCATTAAGCAAAACAAAATAAGCTTCCAGTACAAAAACTTTCCCTCCTCTTTCAAAATGTAAAACAAAACAAAAAGTGATTTACAACAATTCAGCTACCACTACTGCTAACACAGCTCCAATAAATCTTGATGTAGTGGCAAGTAACCATACCAAAAAAAGTATATTAGAAAAAATGTTCTGCCACAGAGTCCTTCAAAATCTTATAAAAACAGGACAGAAATCATGCACAACCCTTAAAACCTACCGTAGAAAATTAATTATAGAAGCTTTGATACACAGTGCAATCCTTTTAAAAAAGAAGTTATTTATTTTAGTGTTAAACAGAATGAAACCACTAACAAAACTAACTACTAAATTACAAAAAAGACTTCTAAATAAACGGAATGTAAACAAAAATAACTTCTTAAATGTCTGTGGAGGTGAATGGAGTCACACCACCAGCACAGAACCAAATTTCAATGAAGAAGCATACAAAAAAAAGCAAACAAACATAATTGCAATACATAGCAGTCGAAGAGGCTATGAAAAACTCAATAATACCATTATGGAACAAGAAATAATGTTTACAAAAATGTCCCCAGAAAATTCAGCATCACCTCTCCATTCAACTGAACCAGGACATCCAGTATACAAATGGCCGTGCACATCAATGTCTAACATTGCCAAAAAATCTTTCAAATATCTACGCCAGTTCCTCAATCAGTATGTGAAAGGCAAAGACAAAATCAAAATGAAACTACTACAAAATATGGATACCTGTCCAGCGTGCAAACACACAGGACTACAAGGACATTCATTAGCCTGCATTTCAGGACCTATTTACAAAAGCACCTTCCGTCATATCAAAATGATATCAACACATCATTCAACTGTAAGAAATCTAGTCTATAAACTGTACTATGCTAAAAGTCCTGCTTTAGCACTAGCCAATTTAAATAACAATCTTCTACATGGTACAGCTAAAGATCTACTTGAAGAAATAGAGCATATCCAGAGAAAATATTTTGGAAGTGAAAGGCACTTACAAAATGCAATACCTTTACAACAAACTAGCAACAATTGTACAGATGGCAACCTTCTACTACACACATACAAAAAAAGAAATACTAAAATTTAATAGTACATCCGCTGAAATACCAAACCATGTGTGTGTGTGTTGCTGCAGAACTTTTTATAAAAGTAACACAAAAACTGTAGACATAACATATAAAATAGAAGACAATGAAGAGTCCAAATGGTTTGAATTAGCTCTGTATCTTATAGTAGAAAACAAATATGAGATAAATGACCCCTTAATACTTTGCACTTACTGCACTACAAAACTTGACAACAACCAAACCCTTCACATGCTATCACAAATAACTTGGAATTATTCCCACTACCAAAACCCCTGCAACAACTCAATTTATATGAGATCATTATAATTGAAACAGTGCACCCATTTCAAGCAATAATACGCCTTCAACCAAAAACAGAAAAATTACCTCCCGCTGAATTAGTGAAAGGCATTCGTGGCAAAGTTGTTTATTTACCATTAGATCTGAAAGAAAATGTAAACACTCTGGGACTACAACATCCAATAGAGCAATCTTTAATTGTCTTAGTAAATGGTGTACCTACAAAAGACAAATAAATGTGGCAACAACTTGTAGACTTACATAAATTTAGACAAGCCTTGCAATATCTAAAAGACAATAATGAATACTACAAAGAAATGAATTGTAACGCTCACCTGATTCCCGTAGAGGCGCCGGTCTTGACTGGGCGTATACCGTATCTTCAAAGGTGATGTGTAACACACGGCTGGCTCTTTGGGCTGGACCTCTGTGCACTGTATGTCTGACTCGAAGAGTAAGATGTCTGCAGATAGAAAATATGGGATTAATGAACTGGGTTATTGAATGTCTCTCTCTTCTTCCCTTTCTCTTCTCCTGTAGAAACCCAAAGGTTAACGCTCTCACCTTAGGTAAGTGAACGCCGTGCTCTCCATCTGCCTCGGGGCAGGGTGCTGTAACCAGTTTCTTCACTGGATGAGGGGAGCAGGCCTCTTGACTTCAGAGGACTGCTGTCCGTCGTTTACTGCACGAACGGTAAGTTTCGAGTAATTCTAATGTCTTTAAAAGTCTTTAGTAATGATGTCTCTTGTTTTGCAGGGTTCCGGCGATGGCGGATGACGGGCTGAAGTGAGTTGAAGATGGAGCCCGTGTGATGAATAGAAGCGCCTGAAAGCACGTAAGTAAGCGCTTGTTGCCTGCTTCACGATGTGCTCTAACTGTCTTTTTATTTTGCAGGTACAAGTTCGGAGCGGCTGCAGGGTGCCGGAATACCCATTGGGTTAGATGTGGAAAGGAGTAATGGCACGTGAGTATTAAAGTTCCCCAATGTCTTTAAACGCACCTTGTTTTGTCTTTCAGATGCGGGATGCAGCGCCGAAGGCCTCCGGAGCGTGCGAAGAGTTGGTAAGCTTTTGTCTTTCAGATGCCGGAATGCAGTGCGAAGACCTCCGGAGCGCACGAAGAGTAGGTAAGCCTTTGTCTTTCAGATGCCGGAATGCAGCGCGAGGCGTTGGTGACAGCCGATGGACTAGGTAAGTGAAGCGCTGTCACTGAAGACCGTAATGCTAACCTGTTCTTTCTTGTCTTTATAGGTGTTGCTGAAGACTGGATTCAGGATGGTAAGCCTTTTTCCTTAGGCCCAGGATCAGATGCAGAAGACACGATGAGCGTTCTGCTGCAGAGGATGCAGAATAACGCAAAGCAAGATTCATCCATCGGGTGTGGTTTAAATAGCCTCCTGTAGTGCTTAGGTGTCTCCTTCCACAGCCACGCCTAGGTAAGAAAAGAGTTCCTGCTTTCCAGAAGAGTTCCAGTGTTCTGAACCTAGGGAGTGGCTCCTGCCCCACCCAACAGGAAAAGTAGTTCCAAACAGAAGAGGATCAGAGGCTCAACTGGCAGGCAAGTAAGCAGCATGGTCTGCTGCAGGTAAGTCCACCCAAGAATTATGAGCCCGGCGCTTCCAGCGCTGGGACTGGGCATATTTATGAGCCTGGTGCCACTGGCGCCAGGACTGGGTCCAAAAGGTCCCAATTGGGACTGGTTGGCACTCGGAACCTGGGTTATGGATCTGCTTCCAAGGGAGTTGGGAAAACCCTGACCTTTTGGAAGCAGAGATCATGACAGTACCCCCCCTCAAGGCCCCTCCCAAACCGGGCTTCTCCGGGGGTTTTGGCTTGTCAGGAAATGTTCGGTGAAATCTTTTGATTAGGCGAGGAGCGTGGACATATTCAGCAGGTTCCCAGGATCTCTCTTGGGGGCCGTAGCCTTTCCAGTCAATTAGGTAAAATAGTTTAGATTTGGAGCTCTTGGAGTCCAGAATGCTTTTGACTTCAAACTCGAGTTCTCCATCAACTAGGATAGGTTTTGGAGATTTAGTTAGTCGGGTTTGAGGTTGCACGGGTTTTAATAGAGAGACGTGGAAGACCGGATGTATCTTCATGTGCGGGGGCAAGTCCAACTTGACCGCTACTGGGTTTACTATGGTAGTGATGGAATAGGGACCAAGGTATCTTGGGTTGAATGTGCGTGGCCCTTTTAGAGGTAGATATTTGGTGGATAACCAGACTTGATCCCCTACTTGATATTGAGGGGCTTCCTTCCGATGTTGATCTGCTCCTTTCTTGTATTGTTCTTTAGCCCTTTGAAGGTGAGAAACAGCTTCCTTAAAGGCTTGGGTGATTGCAGAATGCAGGTAGTCTACTGCTGGTGTTTCAAGATCTTGAAGGGGATCCAACTCCGAGGTTCGAGGGTGACTGCCGTATAAAAGAAAAAACGGGGTTTTCCCAGTTCCTGAATGGACAGAGTTATTGTAGGCATATTCGGCTATCCAAAGGATGTCTTTCCAAGTTTTTTCAGTTTGTTGCAGCATGCAGCGTAAATACTGTTCCAGAGTTTGATTGGTCCTCTCGGTTTGTCCGTCGGTCTGAGGGTGGTGACTGGTCGATAGTCTCACATCAATTTGAGCCGACCGACAGCAACTTCGCCAAAAATGAGAAATAAATTGACTACCTCGATCCGAAATTAGAACCGAAGGAAAACCGTGCAGTTGGACGATGTTTTCGAGAAATTCTCGGGCCAGAGTTGCTGCTGTTGGCAAGCCTTTGAGCGGAATGAAATGCGCCATCTTGGAGAATAAGTCCACGATTACTAGAATCGTATTGTATCCGGAGCATGGAGGTAGATTGGTGATGAAGTCCATAGAAAGCGTATGCCAAGGGCGAGGTGGGATGTCAATAGGGCGTAAGAGGCCTGCTGGTCTTTCCTTTTGACTCTTGTTTTGGGCGCATACTCCACAGGACATTATAAAGTCTCTGATATCTTTTTTCCAAGACGGCCACCAGAAGTAGCGCTTGATCTTTTCTGAGGTCTTGGCCATACCGGGATGTCCTTCCATTAAAGAATCGTCATAACAAGAGATTACTTTTTTCTGTAAATCTGTGCTGGGCAGGTATAATCGTTCTTGGAAATACAATAAGTTGTCCTTTACTGCAAAGTCCTTTTCCTGCAGATGCCAATTCTGTATGTCTGCTGGAGTTACAAGTTGCCTGGCTTTATCCTTAACTTCCTCTATGGATTGTGTGGCGATTACACCCAGAATTCTTTGTTCGGGAATGATTAGTACAGGTTTAGGGTTGATCAAGTGTTCTTCCACTCCCATCCGAGAAAGGGCTTCAGCTTTACCGTTTTTTGTACCAGGTCGATAGGTAATTATGAAGTCAAACTCGGCAAAGAATAATGCCCAACGGAGTTGTCTAGAGGATTGGGCTTTTGCGGTTTTCAAATATTGCAGGTTTCGGTGATCCGTAATCACAGTAACGGTGTGTCGGGCCCCCAGCAGATAATGCTGCCAAGCCTTAAAGGCAGACTTGATAGCCAGAAGTTCCTTGTCAGTAATCGTGTAATTGATTTCAGGTGGCGAGAATTTGCGGGACCAAAATGCCACGGGATGCAACTGATTGGTTACCGGGTCCTTTTGTGATAGAACTGCCCCCATGGCAAGGCTTGAAGCATCAGTTTCCACGATGTAGGGGAGTTCGGGGCGAGGGTGTTTTAAGATTGGCGCAGAGATAAATTTAGTCTTCAAATCCTGGAAAGCTTGTTCCGCCTCGGTAGACCATTCAAAACGTTTGTTTTTCTTTAACAAGGCAGTGATGGGCTGGACTATTCGAGAAAATTCAGGGATAAACCTGCGGTAAAAGTTAGCGAAGCCTAACATGCTTTGCACACCTTTTACGGAGGATGGTGATGGCCATTTGAGAACTGCATCGACCTTCTTTGAATCCATACGCACTCCGCTAAGTGATAATATGAATCCCAAGAATTCAACTTCAGTCACGTTGAAAACACATTTTTCCAACTTAGCGAAAAGTTTGTGTTGACGCAATCTTTCGAGGACCATTTTCACGTGTTTCCGATGTTCAGATTCCGATGAAGAATGAACGAGGATGTCGTCAATGTAAACAACAACACACACATCTATGAGCTCTCTGAGGACATCGTTCATAAAATATTGAAAGGCGGCCGGGGCATTGCAAAGTCCGAAGGGCATGACCTGATATTCAAATAGCCCATATTTGGTGCAGAAGGCCGTCTTCCATTCATCGCCCTCTTTTACTCGTACCAAGTGGTAGGCTCCTCTAAGATCCAGCTTTGTATATATGCATGCTTTTCTGACTTGGTCCAGGAGTTCAGGGATCAAAGGTAACGGATATCTATTCTTGACGGTGATCTGGTTCAGGGAGCGATAATCTATGCAAGTTCTAAGGTCTCCTTCCTTTTTCGGAACGAAGAACAAAGCTGAAGAAGCAGGGGACTTGGAAGGACAAATAAACCCATTTGCCAGGTATTGATCCAGGTATTGTCGAAGGTGAAGGTTCTCAGGCTCGGTGAGGGCATAAATTCTACTACAAGGAGGAGTAGATCCAGGTATCAGGTCTATCTGGCAGTCATAAGACCTATGAGGAGGTAGAGAGTTAGCCTGATCCTTCCGGAAAACATCTTGGTATTCTAGGTATTCGGGAGGTAACTGGGGAGTCTCTGAAGAAATTGCTGCCAGTGCAACACCAGGTGGAGGGTGACAAGTAGAGACACATTCTGGAAACTGGACCGTTCTTGCTCGCCAATCGATCAGAGGATTGTGTTTCTCTAACCAAGGTATTCCTAGAATAATCTGAAACTGAGGGGCCTTGATCACATCGAACACGATCTTCTCATGGTGTCCATCTTGACTTACTAGCGTCACTTCCTGAGTGGTATGCGTTACTGGTCCGGAGGCTATCTCCGTACCATCCACCGTAGTAATGACGTCCTTTACAGCCTTGGGAAAAAGAGTTAGATTCATCCTCAAAACCATTTCATGATCCACATAATTGCCGATGGCACCGCTGACGACGTAAGCTTCAATTGCATGTAATCGATCCGGATTATCAGGGCTAATGAGGACCATAGGTATCACGAAATGCGAGGTCACGGAACTGGTTTTCACGCTCGGCAAGAGGACCTCTATTCTTGTCGGGCGAGGTCGTTTCCCTGCTCAGAGTTTGTAACTTTGGTAACTGCAGCTCCTACTGCCTTCTTCTCAGGTTTCACCGGACAGTCTCGAAGAAAGTGCCCTGAGTTTCCGCAATAGAGGCATAATTGAAACTGTTTTCTCCTTTCCCGCTCCTTTTGTGTTAGAGGACCTTTCAGGCCCCCTATTTGCATGGGTTCCCCGGAGTCTACTCCTTTGGAAGGAGTTGGCGGTTTGGAAAATACTCGAGCATCAAACTTGGAACGATCGGCCTTCCTGTTCTGCAGTCTGTGATCTATTTGAACGACTAAGTCTATATAGTTCGAACAATCTTGTGGGGGATTCACTACTTGGGCTAACACGTCTTTGAGCTCTCCACGTAGACCTCTATAAAACAGCGTAATCCTTTTGTCCTCAGGCCATTGAGTTTCCACTATCAGTCTGTTGAAAGACACAATATAAGCCAAAAGGTCTTGATTACCTTGTCGCAACGAAAGAAGCTCATTGTCCAAGGCCTGCCCCTGTGAATGTCTTGCAAACAGTTTTTCCATACTGAGCTGAAAAGCTTGAAAATCATGGAGGACTGGATCATCTTGATTTACTAGAGGGATTGACCAGTCTGCCGCATTGCCACTAAGGTACGAAAGCACGAAAGCTACTTTAGCTTGATCAGTTGGAAAGGCTGCTGGCCGGCATAAGAAATGCAACCGGCACTGATTGATAAATACTGCAAACCTCTTTGGGTCACCAGAAAATCGTTCGGGCGGAGCCAGAGGTACATTCCCAGGTAGGTTGATCTGCACTGGATTAATTGAGGATGTAGAAGGAAGATTTCCCCCAGATGCGGGTAACGGGGTCTGTCCGGCTTGTGACTGTAGCAATTGTCTAGCGAGATCATCTGTTCGCTCCTTGGAAATAATCAGTTCCCTTCTTAGAGCGTTCGTTTCCTGACGGGCTGCATGCACTTCTGCCCTTAGTTCCCCAAGTAACTGGGCTAGCTGGTCGGTATCCGAGGTTTCCATAGCGCCTGGACGGGAGTTTTGCGGTAGGCTTTGCGTTCTGTAACGCTCACCTGATTCCCGTAGAGGCGCCGGTCTTGACTGGGCGTATACCGTATCTTCAAAGGTGATGTGTAACACACGGCTGGCTCTTTGGGCTGGACCTCTGTGCACTGTATGTCTGACTCGAAGGGTAAGATGTCTGCAGATAGAAAATATGGGATTAATGAACTGGGTTATTGAATGTCTCTCTCTTCTTCCCTTTCTCTTCTCCTGTAGAACCCCAAAGGTTAACGCTCTCACCTTAGGTAAGTGAACGCTGTGCTCTCCATCTGCCTCGGGGCAGGGTGCTGTAACCAGTTTCTTCACTGGATAAGGGGAGCAGGCCTCTTGACTTCAGAGGACTGCTGTCCGTCGTTTACTGCACGAACGGTAAGTTTCGAGTAATTCTAATGCCTTTAAAAGTCTTTAGTAATGATGTCTCTTGTTTTGCAGGGTTCCGGCGATGGCGGATGACGGGCTGAAGTGAGTTGAAGATGGAGGCCGTGTGATGAATAGAAGCGCCTGGAAGCACGTAAGTAAGCGCTTGTTGCCTGCTTCACGATGCGCTCTAACTGTCTTTTTATTTTGCAGGTACAAGTTCGGAGCGGCTGCAGGGTGCCGGAATACCCACTGGGTTAGATGTGGAAAGGAGTAATGGCACGTGAGTATTAAAGTTCCCCAATGTCTTTAAACGCACCTTGTTTTGTCTTTCAGATGCGGGATGCAGCGCCGAAGGCCTCCGGAGCGTGCAAAGAGTTGGTAAGCTTTTGTCTTTCAGATGCCGGAATGCAGTGCGAAGACCTCCGGAGCGCACGAAGAGTAGGTAAGCCTTTGTCTTTCAGATGCCGGAATGCAGCGCGAGGCGTTGGTGACAGCCGATGGACCAGGTAAGTGAAGCGCTGTCACTGAAGACCGTAATGCTAACCTGCTCTTTCTTGTCTTTATAGGTGTTGCTGAAGACTGGATTCAGGATGGTAAGCCTTTTTCCTTAGGCCCAGGATCAGATGCAGAAGACACGATGAGCGTTCTGCTGCAGAGGATGCAGAATAACGCAAAGCAAGATTCATCCATCGGGTGTGGTTTAAATAGCCTCCTGTAGTGCTTAGGTGTCTCCTTCCACAGCCACGCCTAGGTAAGAAAAGAGTTCCTGCTTTCCAGAAGAGTTCCAGTGTTCTGAACCTAGGGAGTGGCTCCTGCCCCACCCAACAGGAAAAGTAGTTCCAAACAGAAGAGGATCAGAGGCTCAACTGGCAGGCAAGTAAGCAGCATGGTCTGCTGCAGGTAAGTCCACCCAAGCATTATGAGCCCGGCGCTTCCAGCGCTGGGACTGGGCATATTTATGAGCCTGGTGCCACTGGCGCCAGGACTGGGTCCAAAAGGTCCCAATTGGGACTGGTTGGCACTCGGAACCTGGGTTATGGATCTGCTTCCAAGGGAGTTGGGAAAACCCTGACCTTTTGGAAGCAGAGATCATGACATGAATATTGAAGAAAACTCGAAGGAAACCACTAAAATAATTCAAGAGTCACCAGAAAGTGGTCAATTTGAACTTCTAGATCTTTCTACAGTATCCAATATGTTAGATCATTATACAATTCATCCATTATACTCTAGTGACACCATAGATGATGCACTAGAAATCTACCAAATGCGACAAACCAAAGGATCACGAATCAGCATATGGGAAAAAAGTATAGAAGCACATGCATTTCCTCTACTATTTCCTACTGAAAAAGGAGGAAGGTACGATGATAGACCCATTCAGATAACAGCATCAGAATACTGCTTGTTACGAATGTATTCTGAAGATCCCAGATTTAGACAAAATGTGGAATACACATTCTACCTACTCTTTGAAGTGAACTAGCAACTCTATGCTACGGAGTTGCACACACATTAAAATCAGGTACCCAATTTCAAAATATGTCAGCTACGCCATTACTACAAAAAGTACAAGAAAAAGATGAGGTTCTACAATCAAGCATATCAAATCTGTTAGCAAACATGCGTGGCACTAAAGAGTACTGGTTCAGACATCACAGAGATGTACGTTGTATGATAAGAAACCTTGGCCCGCCCACTTGGTTTGTTACATTAAGTTGTGCAGAATATGCATGTGAAGATTTACATGATTTCCTACGCATAGCAAACAAAAACAAAGCATACATAGATATACTAACACCTGGAGAACTTTGCTCTCTAGATCCTGTTAATGTTTCAAGATATTTCCATCATCGCTTCATTAACACTTAATTTGTAATAAAATTGTTCCTCCCCTCGGAGAAGTGCAACACTTCATTTCGAAAAAAGAATATCAAGCCAGAGGAGCACCACATATCCATATGCTTTTATGGATTAAAGATGCTCCTACATTTGGTCAAGACAGTGATGCCACTGTTTTACAGTTTATTGAAAAATATGTCACTTGTGAAATTCCATCAGAAGCAACAAATAGTGATCTTCATGCACAAATTGTACAATTTCAAAGACGCAAATGTGGGATATATTGTCATCGCAAATACAAAAACAAAGGGAAATATTACACCAAATGCCGCTTTTGTTTCCCTAGACCAGTTACATAAACAGGTGAAGTGAACAACTTCATGTCTTCAGTTGGACATAGTGTTAAAGGTGATAAATCACCTAAGAACACATATTACATAAAAAGAACAGAAGAAGCAAAATATATCAATTATTACAATGCAATCATTGCCTCTTACGGAATGCAAACATAGATGTGCAGTACTTTGCAGACAATTCCACTGCAGTTGCACAATATGTTACAGCCTAGTTAACCAAAGCAGAAAAAACAGAGCTGCAAGACCTCTGGAATGACCTATCATCGGACAAAACACTGTCTCAGAAATTGTACAGCTTAGGCATAAAAATGCTCTCACATAGAGAATGTGGCTGCTATGAAGCTGCAGATCGTTTAACCGGTACTGCTTTGTATGGAAAATCTGAAAATATAGTATGGCTAATTCTTGGTCCTGCTAAATGTAGAAAAAGAGTTCTCAAATCATACTACGACATAGAAACAATAGCCAAAAATGAGCCCAACAGCCAAGACATTTTGAAAAATTATTTACTAGACACATACTAACCAAACAGAAGTACCACTTTGGAAACCATGTGTCTATACCACATAGCCCAAAACTTCACATACAAAAATAATATAAAACCCATTGAAAACAAAGGTAGATACAGAGTGACAAATTGTGAAGGTAACTTAGTGAAACTTACCAAAAGAAATTTAATGAATCATATAAAATTGTCATTAAAAACTCCTCAACATAAAGAACTATATTACATGTCCCTGCTACAACTTTTTAAACCATGGAGAAAAGAAGAAGAGATACCAGGTATCTATGACTCTTATGAAGACATTTTCAAAGCAAATGAAAGCACTATAAGTGATGTAAACTTTACATAGTACAAAACAATGTTGCACAATGAACAGCAACACAAAGAACTCCAGGCTCAACTAGATAAAGACACTCCCGACAGTAGTCAACCTTCTGAAACAGGAAGCCAAGAACCACTGGCACAGCCACTAATAGCAAATGAGGCAGAATTAGCTATGACAGAAGTAGAAAACACCATGTGTCACTATGAAGAAGATACAGAAGACTTAACTGTACTACAATCAAAACTAAACAAAGAGCAGCATACCATTTTCAAAAAGTAACAAAAGAAATTGCACATGGTGTACAACATGAAAATAAAGAATGTACCTGCCAAAATTACAAACCTATACTACTATATGTCAGTGGTGAAGCTGGTTCAGGAAAAACATTCTTAATCACAATCATCAGCAAGTTCCTTCAACAACTGACAAACAACAAACTGTCAGCTGTTGTAACTTCCCCCACAGGTTTAGCTGTGTACAACATAGGTGGTGTCACTTTACACCGATTACTACTCCTTCCAGTAGAACACCAAAACAAATCAGAATATTACAAACTTTCTACAGAAGCTGCAATGGAATTACGCAGAGTATTAACACAAATGAAAATGCTGCTAATAGATGAGGTGAGCATGGTCTCCAATCTAATGTTGGCTTTGATTCACCTCAGATTACAAGAAGTACTCAAAACAAATTACAAAGAGCTCTTTGGAGGAAAACACATTATTGTTTTCAGAGATCTTCTTCAATTGACACCAGTGAAAGGTGAACCTATTTTTAAAACCTTAGGACACAAACTCTGCTGTAAACCTATTGGCAGCATAGGAAATGTTAACCTTTGGCAACATTTTCAATACAGAGAATTAACAGAAAACATGCACCAGTCTACAGACCTCACCTACGCCAACATTTTAAAAAGTATTGGAGTTGGTGTACTATCTCAAGAAGCACAAGCAATATTAAAAACCTGGCACATCCATGCACTTTATGGCCATAACTCATGTGCTACTGATGTCATGGAACAATTAGCACACAAAAATGTCACTTGTATGTCCTTGATGCCAACTCTTGCAAGCTGTTCCAAGTTCAATGTAACAATGTTGAAAAAAGAAATGCAACCAATAATTGAAATTTGCTCCACAGACAATTTGGACATGCATGGTATGACAATACCCATGTGTCAACAAGCCACAACAAGATTAAATGCCTTAGAAAACTCTATCTCCAACACAGCTGGTTTGGAGAAAATATTAAAATGATCTGCAGAGTAATGCTTAAACGTAACCTTGACGTGGAGCAAGAACTAGTTAATGGAGCATTTCGTACAATTGTTGGCTTTCAAACATACCCATGTGACAACAACATTCAGTCTGTCAATATTCTCTTTGACAAACTATCAGAAGTAAAAGGAATAGGATGCTCAACAGCTCGATTCCTTCTTTTCAAAGACATGTATGTACGCAGAGAGCAATTTTCTCTAACTCTAGCATACGCAGTCACCATTCACAAATCACAAGGTCTTACCCTAGATAAAGCATTGATCGATATTGGGAACACAGTCTTTAAAGAAAGCATGAGCTGCATAGCACTATCACGCTTATGTACACTTGACAGTCTATTTCTAATCAACTTTGATGCAAGTAAAGTAAACGCTGATATTCCTTGCATTTTACAATACAATAGACTACGTTCACTATACACCCCCATCTAAACCCCTATCCTGTTCCACAAAAAGCAAAATGTTGTAAAAGAAAACTACTTCAATCAGAAATGCAACAGGATCTCGCTGCAAATCCTCCAAAGAGAGTAAAAGAACCTAATACTTCATCAATTACTACAACCAAAGAAGAATCTACTGCTCAAAGTAACTCAGATACTTCTTCAAAGAAGCAACACACACTCCGAAGAAATGACTTGGACACAGAACTATCTGGTCCATTCAAATTTTCAAATGTACGCAAATGTAGCAATAAATATTCTATTTCAATTGCCACCAATTATTAACATTTACTTACACATACTGACCAATTGTGTTTGCAAATGTTAGTCCTTCATAGAAATGTAACCAACAATCCTGACAACACTTACAGTGTTCATGGAATAAGACAAGAATTGGACTACTGTGCTGGAATGGTGAAATTCACTATAAACTCACAAGATCATCCACAAGAATTTCTAATGTAGTTACTACATGTACTGGAAAACAAAAATATACCTATAAATGAAATCTTCCACATTTCATACATGTGGAAACATACATGCACTCTCTGCAACAATGTAGCACAGGAACAAATCCCTAATGAACGCTTCGTGTATGTATCCATACCACATTGTGAATCCGTTCCATTTCAGCAACTTGTACAAAATGCAAACCATGGCAGATTATGTACTACCTGCAATTCAGATAATCGCTCCACCTTACAAATACAAACACAAAGTAAATACTTGATACTAATGCTTCTACGTTACAATGCAGATGGTACCAAAAACAACTACAGGCTGACTGGATTCACACATGGTCAAGTATCACTTGGTAAGAAAACCTTCACAACACTAGGTATAATCTACCATGCAGGAGCCACAACCAATGCAGGTCACTACAATGCATATATAAAAAAGAATTGTGGATGGTTTGAATGTAATGATAATACCATTACTCTAAAGCAAAGATTACCAGCAAATCTTATAAACGCTTATTTAATGTTCTTAAAACCAAAATTTTATAACTAATCTGTGCATAAACATTAATAAAACTTCAAATTAAAAAGCTATAAACAGTTACAATACGCCAACAGGTATCTAACTGCCCCAAAATTCTTCAACAACCAAACAGATAAATCAACACCACTAAATTATAAGAAGAAATAAACAGTTAGAATACGTCAACAGGTATCTAACTGCCCAAAGAATCTGCAACAACCCAACAGGTATATTAGCAAAGTTAATAATATAAATAAAGAACTATAATCAGTTACAATTCAACATCACGTATCTCACAATCTGCAACAACCAATAGATAGAACATTAGCCAGAAACAACAAGTAAAGACTAAAAACAAACAAAAAAAATTTACCATACCATAAAAAGAAAATGTTTTTTTTTATCCAACATGGATTTTTTTTCCCACAGACCCAATGATTAGAGCAACAAACACAGAAACTGAGCAAATTGCACAGTACACTGGTTTGTAAACTACTAAATATGAGGGTCGAAATAAAACAGAAATGTCTATTATGCAATGTAATAAGTCTGTATAAACTACCTATAATAACATGATCTTTTCTTTTATCATAGAAATTGAAAAAGAATATCTGCTCCAATTACCCACGTCATGAAAAAAATATATCCAATCACAAAAAATCAAACAGTAAGTATATTATAATAATTGCAACTCATAAATACTGCTCCACAACACAACCATTGAAGCAAACATCTAACCATACAGCACAATACAAAATGTTTACTTCCATGGATATGTTATACTGCAGTGCTTGTTACCAAACTCTACAATCTTAATGACATGACGTACCCAAAGCATCACATACAAACTATACAAATCAAACACAACACAAACTGTATATTTGCAAATATTTGCAAGATGTTTGATTCTATGGGTGTTATCTATGGGTGTGATATGCTGCGGTGGATGTGGCCAGGGCCTAGAGTCTACAGCTTTAGGCCATGCACCCGAGACTCTAGGCCCTGGCCACAACCACCGCAGCATATCACACCCATAGATAACACCCATAGAATCAAACATCTTGCAAATATTTGCAAATATACAGTTTGTGTTGTGTTTGATTTGAATCAAACATTTTAACTGAGCTATATGGGCTACTTATACGGGATATTAATTACAATCAACACTGTAGTAACAACCCAAAACCAATATCATACTAAAGTAAAATAGCCAGAAGAGCATTTTTTTTTATGTCCGCGGACAGCTGCGGTGTCCGCATACATGGCGAACACACCAGGGGTGCCTGCCACCTAAACAAATACAACATTTCACCCATCTCTTACTCCCCCACCGTCCCCAAGCACTCCTATACACCAACACACTTGCCAAAGGTGTATTTCTCCCCATTTCATTGCTGCGCTGTGAGCGGATGTGCGCGGATCCAAGATGGCGGATGCATCAAAACAATACGACGCACCTCACGCTTCATTCCAGCCAATCAGCAAACACGTCGCATGTCCGCGAACATGACGCAAGCCGATTAGCCAATCAGTGTCCTGTCCGCGGAGCGCACATAGATATCACTAATTTTTGGTACCTACTTTTTGGTCTTTTTTAAAAACAACTACTGGACGAATTTTCACCAAGCATGCTTTCGGAACCAAGCCGCCGCTCTTGCAGCAAATTTGGTGAAAATCCGTCTGTGTGGTTTGGACTGTAGGCGTGAGCAAAGTTTTTTCCCCATTCAGTCTATGGGAAAAAAATACATTTTGGGACCCCCCCTTATAACTTTGCCCCCCCTGGACCAAACCTCACCAAACTTTGCAAAAAATTCTGAGTGGGCAATATACCTTTTTTGCAAAGTTTGGTGAGGATTGGTCCGGGGGAGCGAAGTTATAAGCCGCCCAAAAAGTGCTCTTACTACGGGATTAGCAACTTAACCATAACTACACAGCCACTACAATTCAGAAAATAAGTAAAGCAATTGAATTCACTTATAGTGATACAGAATAGAAAACACAGGAAAAAGAACAATTTTGGCTTGTGAAAAGATAGCGTTTAGGTTAATATTTCCCCCTGCAAATTTCTAAAGGCACAAATGAGTAATCGTACACAGATGTAAGTAAGCAGCAGGTGTTCAGGAATGAAAGACAGTGGGCCTTATCACGACTTCGGCGGTAACCCTTAAATCCGGCGGTAGCACTAATACCGCCAGATTTAAGGGTCCGCCGAATCAGGGCTTCGGCGGATTACGCCCCAGCTCTGAGCTGGGGGGAAATCCGCTGAAAGTTCGTGCTATTACCGCCGGCGGGAAATCCGCCAGTGGTAAGAGCGCGAAAATTCCCCATTGAGCCGAATGGGGAATGGGGCATTCCCGAATGGGCTCAATGGGGAATGGGGAATTACTTTACCGCCAAACTCGTGATCCGGCGCTATTAGCGCCGGGGAGTTCGGCGGTAGGGATATTACTGCTGGCGGTAATACAGCCGGCGGTACCGCCCAAGTCGTGATCAGGCCCAGTGTCTAGAGTTTGAATGCAATCTTCCTTCCCCAAACAAGAGAGAAAAGCGTTTTTGGAAAATTTACACTTTTTAAAGTGACAGTTGAGAATGGCTTTGTGAAACAAGGAAAAGTGTGCAAACATGCTTAAATTGATAAAAATTCTTACGAGAGCAACACTAAACAGGTCCTAACACACATGAGCTACAAGATAAACAGTACACACTTTATATCGGAATGGAAGTTAAGAAACACTTTGAATGGGAAAAGACACGTCTAAAACTTTTGCTAAAATGTACATTCGTAGCAAAATTTCACTATGTGATTTTTTAATAAAAACAGGTGAAATACACTGTTCCGTGATGCGGTTTTTAGTTGTGGATGTAGGTAAGGGTCTTAGGTTTAACTGAGAAACCTAAGACCCTTAGACCTAAGAAACTGAGTAGGGTTCTATCTATAACATTGAAGAAGTTATGGAAGTTTTAGTGAGAGGCGTTTTTGAAAAAATAGGCGTGAAAATGAAAACAGAAATCAGTTCTTACAATGACAATTTTGCTTTAAACTAGGGTATTCAGGCTGGTTACCAGTTTGAAACACATTAAGCCCCAGAGTAGTCCGTGGAAACCAATCCCGGCACCTCCCTGTCCGCCTTGGAGTACTCAGTCGGATTACCCTTGGAATGATTTTAAGGGTTTGGGATTTTCAAAAGACAAAAGGATTTTCAAGAAATTATTACTATTACAAGAAATCAAAGCAAGGTTTCAGACTGGTGTGACACTACTACAAGTCCTTAAGTTAAAAAGAGGATGGGTTGAGATTGGGATAGGACAATACAATATACTACGGGTTACTATTCTTCCTGTTGATACTTACAGTCCACTGTAATTAAGATTGGACCGTCAGGGTTCAGATCATCGGATCGGGTCTACCGGCAGCAGGGCACTTCTGGCAGGATGATCAGCGGGGCGGTTCGGGTCAATTGGACTGCACCTCAGACTGGATTTGGATTAGCCCTTCTGGTCACTGGACACAGTAGATTAGCGTGATTGTGAGTTTCAGCAGACAAGCCTTAACCCCTTAAGTGCCAAGGGCGAGGTATCTCGTCCTTGACATTGCATACGGAGTGCCAAGGACGAGATAGCTCGTCCTTTTTGGCACCTTGTTTTGTGTGATCCCTGCAAGGCAGGGATCACACAAAACTGTAATCCGACCCTCGGGCTATGTGAGGGGGAGGTCCCCCTTCACTGCCAGGGGGCTGGATTACCTTCAGTTTCACGTTGGCATGCATAAAGCATGTCGGCGTGAAACTGAAAGTAATTTTCACTGCAGCAGCCATTTCGGGCTGCTGCAATGAAAATAGAAGGTGACTCTTCACCTTTCTCCTCCTCGATCACCGGCTGTATTTCAAGCCAGAGATCGAGAGAGGTGTCATTGGAAAGGGGATATTCTCCCCTTTCCAACAACACCCCGTGTGACAGCATTGCTGCCCGCGGATCAGGCGCAGGGCGCTCGATGCGCGGGCAGCAATGCCCACTGGACCACCAGGGAAACGCTTGTGAAGTGGGGGGAGGGTGGTTGCCCTCTCCCCCCCACCCCCCAAAGCATGGAGGCCCATATATAAAGGTCCCTGGGGGCAGACAAAAATAAAAAAGTTTGAAAAAAAAACACGATGGGAAGGAGGAGGGGGTTTGAGGGCCCTGGCCACCAGGGATGTTTTCGGAATGGTGTCCTTGGAAAGGGGAGATTCTCCCCTTTCCAAGGACACCCTGTGTGACAGCATTGCTGGCCACGGATTGGGTGCAGGGCGCTCGATGCGCAGGCAGCAATGGCCACTAGACACCAGGGATGTCTTTAAATGCGGGGGGAGGTGGGGGCTGCTTACAGTAAGCAGCCCTCACCTCCACCGGCCCCCTAAGCATGGGGGCACATATGTGTACAACCCTGGGGGCAGATGGCTGATCATCTGCCCCCAGGGAAGGGGGAAAAAAAATAAAGAAACGGAAAGCAACGGGGATGGGGGTGGGGAGCCTAGGATTTTTTCACCCCCTGAAATGGTGGTGGTCCTCCTCCAACCCCACACCAAGTGGAAAGGGGGGCCACCCCTTATAGCCCTCCCTGGGGGCAGATTTATGCCCCCAGACAGGAGTACATGAGGTGACCCCCATCCATTTGGGGAGTGGAGGGGAGGGCTGCCAGGAATAAGTGTGCAGGCCCCCCAAAGGATGGGGCCTGCAGATCCCGCCCATGTCAGTTGTCCGTCTGCAAGCCCAGGCTCCACCTCTGGCTGTGCTACGTTACAGATGTCACCTCCTGGGAGGAATGGGGATCCTGCTGGGGTTCCCTGGAGCTGCTGCTGTGCTTAGGGGACGGTACACCCACATGGTACATGGATGTCCAAGGCCAGGGACATCACCTCCAACTGTCCTGGAGATGCGGCTGGGCTGCATTACAGCTTTTCCCTTTGGGGAGGTATTGGCACACTGCCGTGACTCCTTGGTGGGGAGAAGATGTAACGCAGGGCAGCCAGGGCTCCAGCAAAGTCGGCGGTAATATCCCTGGCCTTGGGCACCCTTCTCCCATGTGGGTCTTTGCCGGGGGTTCTGGGTAATAAATTCTGGGCCAATTTGCGTAAGTCAGACCTCTGTGGATTCCCATAGGTGTCCTCTTTCGGGAAATGTATGAGGTTCCCTGTTTTCCTTGCTGGCTTCGACACCCTAGGCCCAAATCTGTAGGTTGCCCACATGAACAAAATGGGTGTGCCGAAAGGCTTGGGGTTACCAGTGGGTTACCCTTTTCCTTTTGCGCCCCTGGAAGGTGCACCCACACATTTGAGGTACTGCTTTCATCGGGACCCACACATGTGCTGTAAAATGAAGACTTCTGGAACAAAGCGCTGCACGGAAATCAGGATGTGTTCAGGAAGCAGTGTGTGTCTATGTGTGGTGAAGTTCCTATATTTATCCTACCAAGTGACATCACAAAGTTTATGGTAGAGGCAGAATTTCAAAACACACCCCACGGCTGTGAGTGGTCAAAGGCAATTGCCTTGTTCTAGTTGGCAGTCAGAAAGAGCTGTCATATTTTATGATGCGATTTAGGAACTCCCACATTGATTTGAACCACAATTTAACTTTCCCATAAATACATTTTCCTCCACTAAAATCAGACACATGTATTACATATTTTATGGGTTATCCTGGTGTCCAATTTCCATCTCTGTGAGAGCAACCTTTGTCGTTCTGTGGAATTTTGTCCTTTTTAATCATAACTGTTTGGCCTAACAATTTCTAATTCAATACATATCTGGGCGATGACCCCTAGAACAAGGGTATATAATATCATATTTGAAGCATCAATAGTTTTGGCGCAACCAGTGTTCTGGTGTATCTTTGGTTCCTTACACAGTACGAACTACCAAATCTTGAAATGACTAGCATCAGTTCAGATTTATAAGTATGTATTTTTCCACGCGTCTGCTTATTTTGGCTGCCATGTTAAATGTCATAAAGTTCTGAGGCAAAATAAGTAATTTCCATTCAAAATCCATGGCAGTTTTTTTTCTTACTTCCCAAGTGAGCAAATGGCCAGTCCTTTGAAGTTCACTGAGAAATCTCCTCCACATCCTGCCCCTCGTTTGGGAGGATGGGTGTCCAAGCCTTCCTTTGTCCTTGAGTCAGCCAAAGATGAATGGCTAATGAGGTCTTTTTTCTAAATATGCGGGAACCTCCAGAATCCATTAAGCCTTCCTGGGAGCAGCTTAGTGTCAACATGGAGCGTCATCTTTCCCAGGCCGGGCACTGTCCAATCAGAATTAACCAGTTAACTCCAACTGGGTTACTTTAAGATTCACCTACAATCTTTCATTTAAAAGATATAAAATGAACAGAGTTTATAATGGATTTTGACAATTAAAGGAATTAAGCCCTTCACAAAGGCATGCTTTAAACAGGCAAATGTTGCACTTCTTTAGAGAAAAAAACACATTTAAACTGAGTTTTTTACATCTAATTTTCTTATGCAGCACACACACATTTAACTCAGTATTATTCTGTCTTTGAGTGCTGGGATTTGTTTTGCATGAAATACATTTCTTAGCTGCTGTCAGTCAGTGAGGCCCGGTTTCTTCTGATTCTGACTGTACTGGATGATCTGTGGTTTCAGCACACTTTAAATTTCAATAGTTCACTTGGAAGATGACTGAATTTAGTGCCAAATCAGCACTTTGAAGGTTGCAATTAGTTGGGCAAGCTGCATTTTAAAAGGCATTTTCGGTTTTTAGCTCACTCCTGTGGCCTTGCTTCATGTTACATGTAACAGCACCCACTGGCATTCTCCTACAGTGAGTTCTGTTTTTACACCAACTTTGACTGTGTGTGGCAGGGATGTGCAGCTTTTTGTGATTTATGAACCATGCACATTTTTGCAGATAATTGCACACACCGGTGTTAGCACATCCATTTTTGGTTGTTTCTTTCCCCCTTAGCAAAGGGGTGCAGTGGGGTGCATCGGCCTAGGTAAAAATATCCCACAAGCGCTACAAGCCCGCAGGCATCCGAGCACTGAGGTAACAGTTGATATTATTATCCCGCAGCGTGGTACTCAATTTATCGACCTCACAAGGATGAAAGGTTGAGTTAGGCCTGCTGGGATTCGAACCTGCATTGGCAGGCTTCACACAAGTCTCTCTCCTGCATGGACACATTGTTGTGGTCAGAAACGAGTGCTCAGCTCGCTGTGCTATCTAACCGGATTCACATTGATCTCCATTACTAATCACAGTCTACCACATCTCCCGTAACCACACAGTATTCTTTGTTTGGTTATATAATTGGTCAAACGACACAATATCAATAACCGAGGATTGCCTAAATGTAGGGCTATTTCCCACATAACCTGTATTACACTTGCTTCTATTAGTAGGTTAACTTATCAAAGCCTGCAAGACAACAATAACTTTTACTAAGAGGTTGCATCCCGCAGAGCCCATAACAACGCCTACTTGCAGATTGACTACCCAGAGCCTACATAACACTAATACGTCCAATTCGCAGGTTGATTGCACAGAGCCTACAATATTATAATAACTTCTAATAACAGGTTGCTTCCCTGCAGAGATTAAAATAGCTTTTACTTGCAGGTTGACTACCCAGAGCCTACACAACACTAATAACTCCAATGACAGGTCTATGGGCATAATACCATTCATTCACTTTTGCTTGTGCTCTTCCTGCACCCCACTCACTGCAGTAAGCTGGCAATTTGTTATCCTTGCTGCTTGCTCCATAGGCCTCGCCATTTAACCCCATGTTGAGTATGATCAGCTTCATAACTCAATTTAATATTTGCTTCTCTTCAGAGGAAAGCACCTTCCTGTGCTTTCTTGTGTGCCTCAATCTGTGAGTGCACACACCGACACAGCCAACTGGCATATCAGACTTTGCTGACATTATATCAACAGGAATAATGGCCATGCATGAAGCTCCTGTGTCTTCACTTCCCCTCACTCTTCCAGTACCATTTGCACTTTCCATTGGGCAATAGCCCACAACCCCTCCCATGGGGGCCATCCTTTCACCATCAGCCTGATCTCTATGCCACTTTACAGGACCGCCATCTACTCTACTAGTCTGGTAGTCACTCTCCCTCTCATCGGATGGTTGCTGCATCATCCAGCGACATGGCAGGTTCCTCTCCAGAGTCACTGCTTGCAGCATCATCCAGCAGCGTGACAGGTTCCACTCCAGAATCGCCGACCCTGCAGTTCTAAGATCAGTGCTACTCCAGGCTCCACCAATGCACACCATGGCACCCACCTTTTTCCCCATTAGTCCTCCTCTGGTTTGCTCATGAAGGCCTGCACAAGTCTCCTAAGATGTTCATCAGGACTACAGCTCTTCAGTACAGAGCTTCTGTCTTGCAAAGTATACTTATTGGCCCTCAGATGCAATCAATGCATACCCCTGGCCTCACAGCCACTCTCCAGGGTCTTTGTTCACCACTCCAGAGTGTATAAATGTGCACTTCTGTAAGCTCACCAATTCCCCAGCATCTCCGCTTTCTGCTCCAGAGTGCCCTTGGACAAAGACAGTTGTCCTCCTGAGGGGCAATGGTTGTAGCTGGCTGTTTGCCCTACACAGCAACTTCACCTAATGTGTAGTTCTTCAGCTCGTCAACAAAGAAATAATAAGCTCTTGGACCTAGAGGTAGGTTTTCATGTAAGTTTTTTTTTATTTTTAACTTTGGTTTTATTGGCATTTATGCAAAACAATAACAGTAATCTCCGGAACAGCTCCGTTACACTTCATACATTTCCAAATAACTGTCGAGCATATCCTGCCCCCTCCCCCTACCCTCCCTAACACGGTCCCCCCTACTGGGATTTCCTGGAACTTGAACCGTTGGTACTTGACGGTAGGCTTTTTTTTATAGCGCTAAGATTTTCAAGACAAACTTCTTCGCCGGTGCTCGAGAGCTTGCCCAAATATGACTCTGGTAGTGTTCTTTATTTTCTCCGTTTTGTGCTGGATAGTGGCTCTGCCCTCCTCATTCCTCTCCACCTGACTCTTCTCTCCTTTCCCATTCTCAATGTCCCCCTTCCCCGCTCCAGGTTCGTCAACGCATCAGTGTCTCAATGAACTTCCCATCCCCAAGATTGTCTCACCCCGTCCCAGTTTGATCTAAAGGTGCCAGAGTCATCATTGACCATCACAGTTAATTTGTCCATGATGAACATGCTCTTCAGCTTTTTTTGCCAGTCCTCTTTAGACAGGGCCACCAGGCTCTTCCATTTCTGCACCAGGGCCACCCTCCCTGCCCTCAGCATCATTTCTCAGATTCTGGGGTATCTCTACATGTCCGAGTGAGTCCCTGGGGGGCAGGCCTAGTAATATAGTCAATGGATCTTGTGGGAGTTCATCCCCCTCATATCCTCCCAGTACATTTGAGCCTGCAGACAGTGCCACCACATGTGTTCTCTCGTTCCCATCTGGCCACATCATCTCAGACATTTCGGCGATATCCCCGGGAACATCTTTGATAGTTTTAGTGGGTCCCTGTGCCATCCCTGTAGAATTTTTAAATTGTACTCCATGTCTGCTGTAAATAGATTCCCATGGAAGGCTATTTTGAAGACCTTGGCCCATGCCTCATCTGAGAGGGCCTCCCCCGCCAGGCCATTCCAGTAGCTACGGAACCCTCTCCTCCCTGTTAGGTTGTTGGCATTCAATATCTTGTACATTTTATACACCATCGCCTTCCTTGAGTCGTCAGAGTCTAACATTTTCTCCAAGGGAGGTAGAGATCTCCTGAGTTTCTGCCCCCAAGTCTGATCACCTAGGATGCCCTTCAGCCTGAGATATTCAAAAATAGAGATCGTCCCCTGGCCTAGCTCCTCTTCCATTTCCTCATAGGACAAAAAGTCTCCCTCTCCGAGCAATTGACCCGCACTTTCCACCATTGTCAGACCAGGCCTGTGTATTCTTGAATCCCCTGCTTCCCAACTGGAGTGTGGGACCCCACAAAAAGGTTAAAGGGGAGGACCATGTTGTCAGGTGGCTGGTTTGTGCCACCTCCTTCCAGATCGACCAGAGTACCCCTAATGTTGGGTGATTCTTTAAACTGTTTGGAATTGACCTTCGCAGAGCCCAAAGGAGGTCCCGGACCTTAAGTGGATGAGCATCCATGTCCTCCAGGTAGGTCCAATAAGCACCCTTGCCCTCTTTCATATGTTCTAGGAGTACCCTTAACTGGGCAGCGCAAAAGTAAAGGCGGAAGTCCGACAGCTCAAAACCCCCTTCTTCTCTAGGGAGGGTGATAATGGTCCTCCCATTCCTCAGAGTCTTACCCTGCCAAATGAATGTTTGAACCGATTTCTGAAGATCTTTAAAGGTCTGGTCGGCAACGCACGTAGGCAGGGCGGCGAAATGGTAAAGTAGTCTTGGTAACACATTCATTTTCACTGCTGTCATACGTCCGTACCATGACAGTATCCTATTACCCGACCGCCTCATATCCGTCTTGATCTCAGTCATTATGGGGTCGTAGTTGGCTGGGGTCGGTCGCGAAAGGTCCCTGGTGACGTGGATCCCTAGATACTGAATTGAGTCTTTCTTAACACTAATCCCCATGAACCTGTCTGAAGGGTCTAGCAGTGGGTCCTGTGCCCGGATAGAGAGTAACATGGATTTCAATTTATTGATTTTCAACCCCGAGAATTGCCTGAAGGAACCTATTAAAGACAGGGGGGGGGGAGCGAATGGCGGGCTTCCACCAAATATGCCAAAATATCATCTACAAAGAGTGAAAGTTTAAATTCCACTTCACCCTGTATAATTCCCTTGATATCATGGTCCTCACCGCTATGGTGAGGGGTTCCATTGTAAGGGCATATATTAGGGGGGGAGGGAGGACACCCCTGTCTCGTACCCTGTGAGAGGGAGAATGTGGCGGAAAGCTCTCCGTTCACCTGGACCGTTGCTGTTGGGGATACAGCGCGGCTACCCATTTTCTGATTTGTTCCCCCGAACCCCATTCTTTGGAGGTGGTGTCATGTACCTCCATTCGACCCTATCCAAAGCTTTTTCCGAATCTACCGAAAGCAAGCTTGCATCAAGGTTTTATTCTTGGGCATAATGGATCAGGTCTATTGTTTTCTGGATGTTATCCGAGCCCTGGCGTCCCCCTATAAATCCCACCTGGCCTCCATGAACCAACACTGGCATAATTCCCTCCATCCTCTTACCAATCACCTTTGCCAGGATTTTGACATCCATATTAAGCAACGATATCGGTCTATAGGAGAAGCATTCTGGCAGGTCTTTTCCCGCTTTGGGGAAAACTACTATAATTGCACCCATCATTGTTTCAGGTAGGATTCCCCCCTCGAGAACCACATTGAATACCTTCGCCAGGTGAGGGGCTAAAGTGGAGCGGAACATCTTATACATTTCACAGTAAACCCGTGCTCCCCTGGTGACGTACCGCCCTTCATCCCCGTGATTACTCTCACTATCTCTTCTGCCGATATAGGGGCCTCCATGTCATCAGCCACTTCCTTCGCCAGCACAGGTACCGGGATAGCTTTTAGGAAGTCATCGATTTGGGCGTCGTCCCCCTCATACTCGGATTTGGATAGCTTTTCATAGTACCGGCGAAAAGCCGCCCCTATGCTCTCGGTTTTGTATCCCAGTGTTCCCGTCTCACTTTTTATCGCTTTCACCATCCTGTTCTTGTGGACCTTACTCAGATTTCATGCCAGTATTTTATCTGCCCTGTCCCCCTTTTCTTAATATTTTGTTTAAGCATTTGTAGACTTCTCTCCGTTTTGTTTAACAGGAGTTCCGTCAGCTGGAGCCTATGTTCCTCCAAGGATGTTACCCGGTCCGAGTCAATGGGCCTACCCGGTTACCCGCCCGGTTGGAGTTTTGCTATTTTTTCTCTGAGGACTTTGTCCTGGGCTTCCCTCTCTCTTTTTCTTTGGCTTCCTATTTTAATTAGGACTCCCCGTATAGTCTCCTTGAATGGGTCCCATAGCGTGTGTGGGCTAACCTCCCCATTATCGTTCAAATCAATTCTACAATGCTGTCTAGCACTGTTTTTGCAACCACCTCATCCTTTAGCAATGCGTCGTTACACTTCCAACGTCCCTTCCGACCACAGCCCCACCCCCCCATCAAAGTAACCCTAACCAGATTGTGATCAGACCAGGGCACCGGCTCCACCCCATGGCCCGTTGCGTATGGGAGCAGGGATTTGTCAATGAGGATATAATTGATCCTTGAAAAGGACTTGTGTATCTTAGAATAATATGTGTACGGGGGTTCATCCACCTTTGAACTTGGGAGTGAGTCTTCCAGGCTGAGGTCCTAGTTGACCCTGTGAAACCTTTGTGATATGAGGTCGTCTGTCGCTCTGACAGCCTGAGGTGCCAGTCTCTTCCTATCGGTTACGGCGTTCAGGACCATGTTAAAATCTCCCCCACTATCATTGTGCCTTGTACGAATAGTTGGAGCGTGTTTCTCACCCTCCCGCCAAGGTTAATGGGGCACCTTGGAGTGTACCCATAACCAAAAAGTATCGACTATCCTGGTCCTTCAATGTTGCCTCTGTTTCGAAACCCACTCCCCTCACCAATAAGATTGCCACTTCCCTCCTTTTTGGATCTGTGTGATGCGCTTAAGACCTCTCAAATCCCTTCTCCCTTGCCCAGTGAGTCTCCTGCAGAAAGAGCAGGTCCAGTTTCACCCTCTGGAATTCCCTACTGAGTAGGGACCTTTTATTGGGAGTGTTCAGGCCCCCGACGTTCAGGGAGCCCACCTCCAGCACGGATAGACTGTCAGCCATTTTCGTGTTCTATCTTTCCATTATTTGGCTTCCTGGGAGCACCACTCCGTTCAATCTCCCCTCGCCGTCTTATCACTTCAGTAAACCTTTCATTGCCGGTACCTTCAACAAGCTGCTAACTCCCCCTCCTCCGCCCCCTTCCCTCCCCCCCAGCTCCTTGGGTGGAGCTTAAATTTGACCTCAACTGCCCCCTTCTTACCTCCAACTCTATCCACCCTAACTCCCTTCATCCCCCCTCCCCCGTTCCCGGCGCCCAGCCAATTAGTTCCACCATTCCTGGTATATGGCCGGACCACCAACGTGCCCGCCAATGCCAGGCTGCACTTGAGTTTACTCATCCCATTGAGCCCCTTCTCCCCCCGATGTGCTGTCCCATAAATGCACCCCTCATACTTGCTGTTTTTTTGGACTGTAGCCAGGAGTCATTTTCTTATCCTGAACGCTGCTTCGGGCCAGGCTATAATTCCCCTCATCCTTCATTGCTGCCCCGACCTCTATCCTTTGTCAGGGAAGGTGTGTTCAGCTTTTTCATTTTCCTGGAACTGCAATCTTCCACCTGTCTCTGTCTGCTCCACTTGCTCCCACCACCGCCATCCCTGTAGGTCTTCTTTGAGTGTTCGGGTTCTCGACGTAGTCTTGGATTGCTCCTCTAATGTCCTCTTCTGTAACAAGGGTTGTTCTCTGCCCCATGTATTCAAATGTCAAGGAAAAGGGATAGCCCCACCCGTAGCGCACCCCCTATTCCCTCAGACTCTGGGTCAGTAGGCGGCACAGTCTCCGTTTGGCCAGCGTGTATGCCGAGAGGTCCTGGAAGATTGATATCTTTGCGCTATTATACATAATATCCCAAGCCTTCCTGGCCTCCTCCAGAACCTTTATTTTTTCCGTGTAATAGTGAATGCAGACCAGGATGGACCAATGGCCTCCGGCCCTACCCCCAACCATATGGGCCCTGTCTATTGTGGGTTCTGTGGTTGATTCATTCTCAAAGAGGAGGCAGATCACTTCTCTCACCACTCTACGCATGTCTCTTTCTGTTTCCCCTTCCGGAACCCCAAAAAATCGGAGGTTGTTCCTCCTCTCTCTGTTCACAAAATCATCCATTTGCCTGGCCCTCTCCTCATCTTTTTTCTCCAGTGCCTTCCGTCTCATGTCTACTTGTGCTTCCTGGGCGATGGACGACAATTGATTAGTTTCTAGCTCTAGCAACCTGTCCTCCACCTTATCCACCCTTTGGTCCATTTTCTCCAGTTTTTGGGTTATGGCTGACCGCATATCTCTTATTTCCTGCAATACCGAGGCAAAGCATTTTTTCATCTCTGAGGTGGCCTTCGCTGTGCCCTCAGCTGCTCCATCTCGCCTCCCAGATCTGGACTGACCCGGTTCCTTTTTGCCTCTTGAAATCGATATTCTCGGAGGGCTGCGTGGGTGGTTCAGGTCAGGCGCTTGTTGACGTGGAAGGTGTCCCCTGGTCCCGGTTTGTAGGTTGTTGTGAGACCGGCAGGCTTGCCTCTGCTGTCCTCCTACTGAGTTCTCTGCACCTGAGGAATGCTCTGGGGGTTTGTGTGTCTGGCACAGGATCAAACGCAGCTATTGTAGGGGTCGCTTGGGTGTGCACACGCCCCAAGCAGGAGCCCAGGGGCCACCACCCAGGTGTGTAGAAGGCTCCGGGGAGTCACACTGCACATTTATTCTCCCTTTGTGTTTCTCCTCTCCTGCTTAGACCAGTGAGTCATATCTTTCGGAGTTTTCTGGGCGGGCACACGCACGGGCACCGGCCCAGGGGCCACCACCTAAGATGGTCTGAGTTTTGGGGGGGTTCGCCCCCTGATCGCTTCCACTGGTCAGCAGGGCTCTCTGGCCACACCCCGGTCTACAGCCCCAGCTGTTGTACTCACAATGTCTTGGCACTTCCAGCGGGGGCTGCCCCCATCCTCTTCTCATCTCTTTACACCTCCTGGATCCCCGTTGTCATGGGCCTCCCGGCTGCTCTCCCTTCCTCCTGTTGCGGCAGGTAAGGTGTGTGCTGGGGGTTATCAATCCCCCTGTATATGTTGTGCGGACAGTTCACTTATTAGAGCGTGGTCCCAGGGGCTTTCACACCTTCCCCCACTCCCTCAGTCCAGACGTGCGTGGAGGGCTCCCCTGCTTATCAAGGGGTATCTAGAGCGGGTTCCCCGCCCCCGAGTTGACTGTCCGGGTGTAATAGCAGGGGGACGCAGGGGCCCGGCACCTGTTGGATGCTAATTCCACATTCCCAGGCTAACTGTTGGGATCGCTCTCTGGGCCGCTTTGCGTTCTCCCCCCGTGGCACTCACACTATGCCAGGAGGGAAGGAAGCGTAACGTGTGTTGGCCAACAGTGTTCCCTATCTCTGCTACTTCATCCCTCCGATTGCGCGTCTCTGTGGCACTCTCCCGGGGGCTGGTGTCCACCTTGGGGCTCGTTGTCTGCTGGCTTCCTCCTTTCTTTCCAGTCTCTAGTTGGGGGTAAGCGATCCTCTGTGGGCTCCCTCGCCTGGCTCCTCCGCCTCTGTCGGCAGGCACCTCAGCCCAGGTGGCGCCCACTCACGGTGCGAGTTGGGCCGCACTGACGTCACCCTCCCAAAGCTCCACAGTCACGTTCCCTGTGGCACAGTTCGTCTCTGACCTCCGAGCCCTGCACCACGGGTAGTCAACGGGGGATGAGAGGGTGTCCTTACTCTGTTGGAGGTCCCCTTGAGGACCCACCACCGTCCCGCAGCGGCCTGTCCTCCCATGTCCCTGTGCGCTCCTGGCACCTCGTCTGGGAGTTTTGGGCGGGCTGCCGCTCTCCAAGGCCCAAGGTTATCGAGGGCTCGTTCTTCAGGTCCCGATGGTCCCCAGGCATCGGGATTGATCCCAGAAGGTGCCTGGGGTGCTCCGCTCAAGGCTTCTATGGTTCCCAACCTCTGGGGAGATTTGTAAGGTGGGGGCTCAGTCCCTTAATGGCCCGGCTAGGAGGAGCACTGCACTCAGGCTGTCATTGCCTGTGCGCCCCCTGGTGGCCTCTCTTTCATGTAAGTTTAATTGATTACGCTTTGTTTCCACAGGTTCCAATGCATATCACAAGACGTGCATTCAATACAACTGATCATTCTATTCAAACCTCCAAATTCCACACTTCAATCACATCACACTATGACATTCCACAATCTCCATGCTCAGAGATTCCACCCACAACAATGATGCAAACCTGACTTACATGCAAATGACTACATGTTTGTCATGTTTTTTATGCAGAGTCCATGGGCCTCATTATAAGTTTGTCGGTCCGGAAACAAGGGTGATGGTAAGCTCACAGGCACCCTTGTTTCCGTAGTGGCAAACTACAGGTCCGCCTGCTGGAGCCGCTGTGCCTGACAGATTTGTCCCTGCTCCCGTGTCCCCACTCCAATAGAGTCCAGTATGACTCTATGGGAATGAGGATTATCAAGATTTCCCTACCACCAGACTTGTAATAGCCCCGTGGTACTGGGAAATCAGGCGCCAGTAGTTTTTACAGGTCTGGCGGCAACCCGCCGGTAGCACCAACAGGGTTACTGCCGGACCAGTAATGAGGCCCCATATGCATTTTAGCATTGAGCCCTTCAACATATTCTCTACCAAACTCCGGCAGATTTTCAAATTGTTCCTGCCCACCCACTCCTATACAATGGATCAGTAATGAAACTTTTCTGTCCAACTCATAGATGGCCCCATAAGCAGCTTTGGGGATAGAGATGTCTTAATGAGATGGCAAAGAAACCTGGGCCCCGCCTTGGTAGGGTAATCCACAAGGCTGCCTAATCTAAAGAAGTAAATTCCCATTATTTATCTAACTTAAATAGAACATGCCAGGATATTTTATGGCGTGCCGCAGAGGCTCTACACCTATGTAGTCAGGGGTCCACCAATTAGAGCATAATTATAATTTATTTATTGTGTGAATTAGTTAAAATCAAACTTTGAACACATTTAACTGATTCATCACAATAGTTAACAAACAACTAAAACAAAAGAATGCTTATAATGATAAATAAATTTAGAGTATAATAAAAACCACACACTCAAAAAGTAGAGCAAACACTGGACCAGAAGCAACGCTGTTTATTACATCTTGGCGAGCACAAATCAAACAGAACAGTGTATAAGCTTTGATCGAGAGGCTGATATTTGAATGGATTACAAACAGTATTTTTGTACGAAGAAATACAATGGTTGGAAATCAATCGAAACACTTGCAAGTTGGAGAATTCACTTTTTCTATGTTTCCCATAGATTTAATTGGTTCGTAGGGCATTAACTACTCGAAGCTTACGTTGATTAGTGAAGCGTAGTTGAAACAAACAGTTTCCCATTACAATTCCTCCCCATGTGGTACCACATTTATTCACAACCCACCCCAGAACAACTTATTAAAGAAGTAACATTTGTGTGGACCGCCGGAACTTTAATACACTGCCATTGGTCAGCACCAATGAGAACGGAACATGAGACACCATGCAGCTGGTGGCAAAGGGGACATTCACATGATACCTGTTGGAAAATAACCTTCGCAAACTCTGTAATCAATACTTTAGAGGCTGGCCATCTCCCCAGAGCTCAAGAACTTACTGTCTGATTGGTCCTCCCAGGAACGCCATTCTGTCCAGTGTTCCCTTCCCACAGCAGCCTGCTGATGGGCATCGGCGGTCATGTGACCAGCACAGTGGCACAAAGCAACCCTGCCTGTTGCCATGTAGGGTGGCTAGTTTGGCTGACCGCCCTGTACTTACGTTGCCCAGTACTAGTTTTGTTGGCTTTCTCGTAATGAGCATCTTGAGCCCCACCCTCCTTTGCAGAAACCTGTCGTATTGATCACGTGATCGAGGTATCTCGGGTCCAGCCGACCGAGGGATTTTCCATTATGCGTGTTTATGATGGCGCTATTTTTACCATTCCCTTTCTTTTGCTATGCATAGGCACTGTGTGTACACCCAATGCATTATTACCCCATTCCGTTCTCGGTGATGCCCTTTGTGCAGGGCGTCTGTCACTTAGAATACCTGGGTCATTTCACATTTATCCTGCCCCCCACTGTCCTTCTTTACTCTCACATTTGGTAGGTGCGTCCCCCTATCTACGCTGAATTAGCACCTTTAATATACCTATTTGACTGTCTGATGTTGACAAGTACATTCTGCTCAATTAATCCTGTAATGCTTTGTGCTCACTGTGGTATTCATAGTTTGTGTGTTCACTGAGACAATTCCTGTACCATTCTCACCTGTCTGTTCTGATTATACTGATCATGTGCAAAACCCAAAGTTGAGATCTGTGTTCATATGTAAGTTGACAATGCCAAATTCCAGTAAGGTAAACTTCTCATTTATTATGCCTGAAGCTGATATCTGTGTATATGCACTTTGTTTTGTAATAGCACAAAGGGTGCATTTATAAGGAATGTAACTGCACCACGTAGTGGTTGCTATTAAAATAAACAAAGCATCAATGTGGTGACGGTCTAGAAATTGGTTTGTTCAGATGGGGTCTTGTGAAACCTAGGCAGCCAACCCCAATGATGAACATAAATTGTTACTCCGAGAGGTGATTAGGTATCCATATTCAAGACTGAAACTAAAGTATTTATGCTTGTATCTTGGCTTTGCCAGCAGACGACACAGTGATCCTGGACAAATCATCTAATATCACTGATATTACTGTGCTGTCTTCTGTGAAATGGATTGCCTTTTCACATGCTGGTGTCATTTATCCCATTACCTGTTCTTTTTTATGTAGACCATTTGAGTGGAAGCAGTTCTAGACGGAAGAGAGCAGACCAGACATTTCAGGCCTCTGGCAAGAATGTTTTAAGCTCTGCTCATTTGACCCAAAGAACGGTTGATTATTTTGAACAACTCAATGATTTGTCTGCATATTTACAAAATAAACAATTTCACAAGCCTGTGTTTTCGGTGTATTTATGTACTTCCCTCGTTGACGGGGACAGGGAAGCTAAGATAATTCCCATTTTACATATATGTGTCACTAGTTCACATTTAGTAGAATTCTAGATTGGAGCTCCAGTCCCAAATTAGCTTATCACTCAATTACCTTACATTCTGCATGGCAGTGCTCACATTGCCTGTAATATCTCAGTGGATTTTTGAATGTCTTTTGTTGTCAGTCTTTCTTCAATTACTCTTATTTCTGCTCCACTGCCCTCAGATTAATTTTGTGCACCCAGCATACCTGCCTGTGAAGAAGGCATCTCATCAACCTCGGAATGTGGCTGGGAATGTGGCAATGCATTGCTGTAACTAAGAGACACATGCTTTTCATTCCTGCTCTGGGGCACAGGACTTTCCTGTTCTGGTTGCTAGGTGACGGGTATGCCTTCTCCTTCACTGATGTGACACGCTGTGATGCTGGGCAAGTTAATCTTTTCACAGTCCAGCTCAAATTCACATTAGCAGCTCCCCACATGACTGTGAGTAACTTGAGCAGAGTAGCTGGGACTCTGCTTCTGAAGGTCTGAATGCATAGGACCCTATCTCATTAGCACCTTGGCGGCTGTGAAACGTGGGCTTGAACCACCGATGAAAGTATGCATTCCATCCCACCTGACGGCCACCTTATTTTGATTTTTTTCCACTTCCCCCACTTACCTTATTTCAACGCTCCTTCCCCTTGGCGCCATGGAAAGGGAAAAGGGGCTCCGTACAGACTTAAGCATCACAGTTCTACAGCTAGAATGATTCACAAACACTGAAATGACATGCTGTACCTCGATGCCACATGTATATTAATGACTATCTGATTGAATGAGTTAAAACAAATGAAATTAATCAATCACATAATCTCTACTATAGACTCCATTGTATATGATATTACGTTATGCTGTGCATATTTTTATTTACTGTGAACAATTTCGAGAAATTAAGAAACTTTAGTATAGGAAATATACCGCACTTAGATGGATTGCTGGGGGTGGGAAGTGTACCACACTTGGATGGATTGTGGGGGGTGGGAAATGTGCCACATTTGGATGGATTGTTGGGGTGGGAAATGTGCCACACTTGGACGGATTGTTGGGGGTAGAAAATGTACTGCACTTAGATTGTGGGGATAGGAAATGTACCACCATCCTGCATGACCTCAAACTCTGAACTAAACACAACCATTCCTCTACCGCACCACAAACGGCACGCACCTCACAACACCTAACACGAAACTATACCATATCATACACAATCATACTTCAACACCACATGACGGCTACCAACAAAAAACACACCTACGCTCAGTGACTGGTTTCTCTGAACTGAAGCTGACAACAGCGCATCAAAGCTTTCTTGCTCTTCTCACTGTCGATCCCACTAACCTACCCCCAAACCTCCTTCCATTGAAGATCTGCCAGAGTGCCAAGAGACCAGGCAAGTGGCAAGAGTGCGCAGGACAAGACCCCTTAACATTAACATAGGAATTCTCTCAATTTGAACAATGTAATTCGGTGGTCAATCATAATATCGAAATAAAATGTCGAATTACAATAAATTCGAAAACTTAATGTCGAAAAAAAATCAAATTCTTTATTTTTTTATTTATATATTTTTTTGGGGTTCCACATGCAAAAAAAGGTTAAAAAAATAAAAAATAAAAAAGGGGGGTTGGGGGAGAACCCCCCCATTTCGAATAAAAACGTATTAAAAAAGAAATCTGAATTTTTTTTTCGACATTATTTTTGGATTTTTTGACTTTCAAAATTTTTGCAATCGATTTTATGACTATAAACCATGTAATTCACCAGAATGCGATGGCCCAGGCAATCTTTTACTCATCAAAAACATTATGTTATAAAATAGGTCCTGAAATTCAGGCTTAGCACCTGTATCTTCAAAGTTAACCTTTGCTTCGTGAGTTAATAGCCTTGTTTTGTTCTTTATCACACCAGCACATAGGAAATGTACCACAGCATGGCTGCAGCCACGGCTTCCAGGCATTGTTGATGGCAGAGAGCTGCTGTGGCACTGGTGTTATTGTCTTTCGATGGACCTCTACGGCTTGGTCAATTCTTTGTATTATCTCCTTAAATCGGGGCTCAGTGTCCTGGGAGAGTGGCTCAGCCTCGGAGGGATCTCTGGTGAGTTCAAACAGCAGAGGGGGGTCGTGAGTGGCTACGTGTTCCCCGGTACAGTCGCACACTGTTGTATCATAGCAGCCTCCTGCCCCTTCTGGTTTGAATATCGGAGTCATGTAATGAGCCTTCCATACTGCACCAACTGAGAAAATGGGAGAAAAACAGTACAATTATATTACATTATTCCAAGTTGTATCTGTTTGGCTAAAAGGAACAGTCATAATGCAGGCAATTTTTCAAAACAGTCTTCCATAAAGCTACTGCTTCTGGTACTCTGTAGCGGCTTAGGGCTGCAGCACCAATGCAAAAAGTTTATTTACTAAAATTCTATTAGGACCACACCTGGCATTGATACATATACACCTATGTTACATTTACGATTACAATGGAAAAAGAGTGTGTAATAATGAGGCTTGCGAGGTTATTTCAGTCAACAGACATATGCCACACACAAACACATTCATGCACACCTGGCACTTGTGCCACTCTATGGGTCACCACAACACCCATAATAGAGAAATAAAAGAACATAAAGGACACATTAACAGTGCCTGAAGTAATACCTTGCAGCAAAGGATACATGAAGGATGCATGACCTAGTCCTTAAAGTTCACATAGAGCCTCTGAATCCTTGCCCCATCTGGCATTGCTGAAGCATTCTCAGCTGATGAAGGAGGCTCCCCTGGACATGTTCACATCCAACAGTGTCTGGGTGACGGCAAGATTGGGAACTCCCACCCACGCCATCTCCTGGGTCAGCAACATCATTACAAAAGGTTACAGACTCAACGTTCCATCAGCAACCATCCTGTACCCTGACACAATTAGTCCCCATGTCAATCCCTCCCAAGGGGCGACTACATTTGTACATGCCCTGGACAATGTATCCCAGCAATCTTTTCGTAGACCAGTTCCCTGTATTAAAGTGGAGTGGTCTTGTTGCAAAACAGGCATTGTATTCTTACTTTTGTCATGCATCACCTTCATTTCCCACCCCATCCATTCCGAAATCTCAAGCTTGCGACTGTTGTCTAAGGCCTCTTGGTGAATTGCCATCAGTTATGCTGAGCAAATGTTACTGTTGGCCTTTCTTCCATACATCCGTTCAAAAGGTGACTCAAACCGTTAAGGCGTTTACGCATCAGTCCTTGAAGTATCTGGGCAACAGGTGACAAAGTTGGCACATTTGAAAGGATGCATCATTTGGTCACATGAGGATATGCCTTTAAAAATTGTGAAACAGAGTTACACCAGCATCTAGTAGACAAGAATATCAATGGCCCCAGAGAGCTTGCAAAAGCTGCCAACAGGCATGCAAGTAGTCAAATTCAAAAGAAAGCTCAGGTGAACACACCCAAGCCAGAAGATAAGGACCCGATTAAACTAAACCAAAGGAGGGTTGTGACAAAGTGACTACTGCCTTGCAGGAGTACAAGTATGAGTAGTGGCTAAACAGTCTACTCAGCCCTCGCACTACTATACAAAACAAGAGGGACCCCAATCATGTACAGGCCCAGTCAAGACCTATACCTCCTTCTCCTTTTGTGGTAATGTAGGTGAATGAATGTTTATGAGTGTTTAAGTAGGTTTTAGTAATCTTTGTTGGCTTTATTTCTTTGAGTTGTGGTAAGGTTATGGATGTATTTCCATGAACTGGGTTTCTTATTTTACGTAACTTTTTTGGTGATTTTGGATCAAGCTTTTAGGTTCCTTTTGCAGGCCTTATTATGAATCCTCACTCTTGTGGCCACCCATTTCATTGAGGCTTCTACCACACTGTAAATTAGCTTTGGAAGTGAAAAGTTTTTTCTTAATGTTGTCTTTATTTATAGGAGAGTCCCATATCCAGTTATCTCTTCACAATTTTTATAGTTATTCTGCATACATTTTATTCTCTGCAATCGATGCAATTCATTCATTGATTTACATCTATCCCCTGTACCCCCCTCTACCAGAGCAAGTCATTAACACCCTCTGCTCTGTTTTTGTCCATGTTATAGTTAAGGGCAAATTATTGTTTCCTCCCTAGGTGTTATCAGGATAGATACACAATCCTTAAATGGCATGTAATTAAAGTTGTTTTTTAATTGATTTATTTGTTATTTATTTATTTGGGTTCATAGTTCAATTTATAAACTTTTACCAAGCTGTATTTACATATGAAAAAAGCAAAAGAAGAAACAAGTTCACAGCCAATAACAATAAACATGCATACGAGCTCAAAGTGCAATTCATGATATCACAATTCATCAAGGTACAGTGAAATGGACAATCACTTAGTTTCTCGACTCTAGCCCTATAAAACATATAAAATAAAATGTCCAAACATATTTATATTGATAACATAATTCACTACTGCAATTGTCAGAAATGTATAACGTCCACTGTACACGATTTGGATCCACTCTTCTCTTGTTACTAGTAAATATTTCGATCTAAAAACGTTATTCATAGTTAATGCAGTACGTTTCGTGACATGAGTATATTATCCTGATACATTATCTTTAGTGAAACCGATCAGCATTCCAAAGTGCCTCTCATGTAACCATTTGATGCAGAGGACGTTTTTGTTGTTTGACTGTTTTTTTAACAATTCTGATTGTACAGATATGCTTCCCATTTCGCATCTGATCTCATTATTAAGAAGGATTCTAAAAGGGCACTTTGCGTTCAAATCGGCCGCAATCATTGGTGGATCACTGTGGTAAATCGCCACCTATACTACCAAGTGAGATCTAATAAAAAATCGATAGTTGTTATCTGTTTTCATCAATTCGATTTGCCAATTAAGTCTTGAGGGATGGGAGATGCTGCTACTAATTTCTCCTGGCCTTGCTCTGATTTAGCCCTTATAATTAGGGCTGTTTTCTGTCTAATCTTAGTCTCTTTCTTGGCTGGCTGAATGTTTGTAGTCACACCATTCATCTGGAGATTTTTAGTTACTCCCACTTCTTGTTACAAGAGGACATCATACCTTATCAAAATGCCCATGTCCCCTTATATAACATCATATGTGTGACCAATCGACATCAGTCCTGCAGGGGTACAAGGATGAGTAGAGGCTCAGCCCTCACTCTTCTACAAACCAATAGTCAACATGGTCTTAAAGGTAATGCGTTCAAGGGATACGTCTTCTCCTTCTGTGGTAATGTAGGCCAAGGGAAGGCTATACGCTTAAGAGGGCTGTGAATGTGATTAAGTAGTGACCCAAACAGCAATGTATCACAGCTCAAAATAAAGTGAATGTACAATCAAGGTGCTATACAAAATATATACTTTAATGATGAAACACACTATCTGCAAGAAAACTAATTAGAAAACATGTAGAACAGAGGAAATGCAAGAATACAGAAAATGAAAACAATGTGGGTGAGTATGCAGGGGTGAGAAGGCATTTTCAGAGACCACAATGTTCTTTGTAAAATGATTTGTCTGGGGGGGGGGGGAGTTGCACAGGTGGCGTAACCAGTCCTTACGGCCCAAAGTCCGACTATGGCGAGCCAGGTTGTTTGGTGCTGTTCGTACGGTTCAGGGCTGTTCAAGTGCAGGGGTTGCAGTTTCCTAGACTGGGAGTGGTGTGAAGCAGGGGTCGAATGACGCACGTTGCAGTTCAAACGTGATGCAGGGAGATGAGTGGATTGTAAGGCCAACAGATTCAGTTTAATGGTCAGTTCGAAGAAGCTGGTGAAAGTATATGTTGCTCAGCCAGACGGGTTTGATGAAGTGCTTGAGACAATGCAGATCTTGAGGGCCACCAGTGTCGGTTTGATGGTCGCGTAGATGGCAAATAGGCTGGCGACCTAATGTGCAGGTTCGGTTTGAGTGATTCGATGCATTATCCGATGGTCGGGGCTCGAAGATCCACCAGGGACGGTTCGACAGTTGATGATGATCAGCAGCAAAGACGAGCATCGGTTTGGCGGTGGCAGATGCAACAAAGGAGAATGTAGTTTGAACCGAGGCAATGACATGCTCAACTAGCACAGTGGGGCAGCGAATGAGCAGTTTGAGTTTGAAAAGCTTGGTGAGTGCCAAAGGCAACTACACACGGTCCCGCTGGTTCGAAATGCAGTGAACCCGGCCCGTCGACAGATCCACTGTTGTGAGTAAACATAAGGGTCTGGGCTTTCTTGGAAATCTAGATGATGTGAGTCCCACTCTCTGGTCTCAGAGACAAGTTCAGTCACTGTTTTCTAACTCCCAGCAAGGGAGGCTTGTGCACACCTTCAGGGGTCCTTCATCAAGTTGAGGTCTTGGCAGCAGTGTGGATGGCAGAGAGACACGTCTTGTTCCAGTAGCATCTTCACCCCAAACGTTCCCTGGGAATGGGTAGGGAACAGAGCTCACCTCTGCCTCGGATGCTCAGTTTACCTCACTGGTGGAGGGCTCTGGAAATCAACTCTCCCAAAAGGGGTCCAATGAAATCTTCTTACAGGGGTGGAGTCCAAAAGACGATTTGAAGAAGAAGTGGGAGACCCATTCTATTAAAGGCAAAAGCCTGTAGGTGATTGGACAAAAGCTGGTGTGCTTCAGTGGTCCGATTCCTGCGCTTAAAAGCAGTGGACTTTGCCCTTCTGACATCACGCTCAAGGTGCTTTTCTCTAGAGGAAGTGGAGGGGACAGGAAAAAGAGAGAGAAGAGAGAGAGAGAGAGAGAGAGAGCGAGAGAGAGCAAGAGAGAGAGGGGGAGCGACCGAGAGAGAGAGAGAGGTAGAGATAAACAAGATGGTGGAAGTCTTCCTCTGCTGAATAGAGTTCCTTTGTCCACACTAACTCAGCTCCCTTCCCTTCTCACTAGGATCAAATGCCTTTAGAAGTGCAGCACCCTGTTGGGCCGCTACTCTCTTTGAATGGGTGGGCTTCTTTGATGCCTGGGCCTAGAACAACTTCCTGTAGAGTGATTGTGTTTGGCGGCGGGCGATCCCTACTTTCACAAAGAGATCAAAGAAGAGGCCTGGCCATTCAGATCCCTGTCCTGTCAGTTGACAGGGCCAACATGTCTGGCCAGAATACACATTGGGCCTCATTCCGGGTTTGGAGCTAACCATGGAGTAATTAGCTCCATGGTTGACTCCGAAACCGTCCCAAATCCGGCATGGTGAATGGAGTAATTACCGGTCCATTCCAGGGTTGGAATGGACCGGTAATTCCCCATTCACCTTTTGCCCTTCCCCATTCCTGCCCCATAGGGGTACCGTAATTACTTCCGAGGTACCTTAACTCCTGTTAAAAGCAGGAGGTAAGGAAGGACCCGCAAAGGGAACTCGGAATACGGAGGTAAGGGTGACCCCATTATCTTCCACAGCTGAGATGGGTCACAGAACCTGACACATGTGTGATATTAATTTGGATGTGGCTGCAATGATCATGAGTAGTGCCCTGCAACATGCCTTAACTGCCATCATCATGGGTTACTTATGATCATCATAGTTTTGGTACATGGGTGCATATCTTAAATGCAGCCCCTGCACCGCAGAGACTTTGCTGTCACTGCAGCTGTCAAATGGGCAACTGTGACCTATGAACTTGTGAAATGCCACTGACAGCAGGTGCTACAGATCAGAAGACTGGTGCAGCCTGGCACAGATAAACACTATGCTTTTGGCATGGAGCTTATTAAAGGGGAATCTGATCAGCAGATTACCTTTCAGAGGTGAAATTACCTGCAATATTTTATGAATTAATTTTAAAATAGCACAAGGAACATTTAGAAAAAAAATCCAAGACTTTCATAACCTGGCCAGATGGCAATTCCTCACAATAAGAACATTATGTATTTGCTGGTTGCAAGATCTTAGATTGCAGAGTCTGAGTCAACCAGGACCACTTGTTACATGTGTCCAGCTTCCTTATTTCAATTGTAGGTTTAATTATTCTACATCCTCTAGTACCATCTGCTGAACAATTGATTATTAAGTCATTATTTGGCAGAGTTTCACCCTGCCGTTTAGTCTGATAATCAGTATCTCCCTGGTAAAATGTCTGACGTGCTGCGTGTCTCCCCATTTAGCACATTCAGAACGTAATCACTAATCAGTAACATTTCTGCATAGATATGTATCAAGTCTACTACTACTTGAGATTTAAAATCTACTACTGATCAAAACAAGTTATTGCAGTACATGAATTCTTGTTTCTAAGCTCTGGTTGTGATTACACAAAGTTGTGAATCGGTATGCACAGCTTTTAAAATAGGGGTCCTGCTCGGGGTTGGTGTTTTATCATTTTTGCATTCACAGGGTATCTGCATCACTGTACAATAAGAAATGTAAACTAGTGTTAGGTCAAAACGAGTTTGTTCCTTCCTGTTGCCCTAGCTTAGTATGGACAAGTTAGCTTAATGACACCATTTGTGTGACAAAATGACTTCTGCCCCGCAGGAGTACAATGATGAGTACTGGCTATGCTGCCTACTCACCCCTCCCATTTCTACAAAACAAGAGTGATACCAATCATAAAGGTGAAACAGTGACATATAGAGATATACCTCCTTCACCTTTTTTCGTAATGTGGGTAGGCTTTTCTCTTAAGAGGGGTGTGAATGTGATAACAGTCAGCAATATTAAAACAATCGAAAATAAAGCAATGTTCAATTAAGGTTCTATACAAATATAAATATAATTTAATTTAACGCACCAATATGCATTCAAACCTTTACTTGGAAACACTAACAAAAATCCATACCTGTAATGGAAGACAGACATTCAGAATGAAATGATGCAAGCACTGAGGATGCTTAGCAGGAACAAAAAAGGCAACAGATCATCACAGTGTTAAAAAAGGATGTTTCCTGCAACAAACATGCAAAGGAGGACTTAACCAGTCTCCAGGGTCCCAACAAATTCTAACCGTACCGTATTCAGCTCTTGCCTGTTGAATGGTGTCGAACCAGGCTTCCAATCATTGTGCAAGTGGTTATTATTAGGGGTCCGATGAGGCGATTTCTTGTCATTTAGACAGGGATAAGGCATCGAGTCTGGTTTGAAGAGCGGCTTGTTGCAGTTCGAAGCAGCATTATAATGAAGCAGGTTGATGAGGCCACCAGGGTATGTTCGATGTTCGATTTTGTTTTCGAAAGCAAAGATGCTTGTGGCTTGAGGCACTTGAATGCAGGGTTTGAAGTTTTTTAAGCCTTTTGCAGCAGTGAGTTTCTGGTCTGAGGTGTGGCAACAATGCAGTCAGCTGGTGTGGTACTGCAGCAAACTGCTTCGAAGATGCAGCCGCAGTGGTTTGAAGTTTGAGTGAGTGCCAAAAGCAACACATGCAGGTTTGTATGCATCAAAAATGGCTCAATACAGTTTAATCAGTTCAAAGCGATAAAACACAGGGATTGTGGCTGTTCTGGATGCTGTGAGTGCCTATCCAGGGGCTCCTGGACAAGAGGAGTCCTTGTTCTCACTCTTCCAACCTGGAGGATGCTGGCAAACATCTGCTAGGGACTTTCATCTCTAGTGAGGGCCAGAGTACTGCTGTAACTGGCAGAGAGGCATGACTTGCTCCAGCAGCAGTTCATACCCAATATGGCTTGTGAATTGGGTAGGAAGCCAAGCTTGCCTCTGCATTGGAGCCCTCCTTCTTTACCTCATTTGCTGAGGGCTTCGGAAAGGTCAACTCTCCGAAAAGAGGTCTGCATGAATTCTTCTTGCATTCCAGGAGTGAATCCCTGAAGGGGAGGGAGAGCCCCTCTTTTATAACTACACCCCTATGGGATAGGAGTTAATCAAGCCTGCTTTAAGGGGTCCAATCCTGTCCTTGTGACAATTGATCTTTGCCTTCTTTATTCATACCCAAAGTGCTTTATGCTAACTTAAGTCTAGGAGACAGAAAGGAAAGAAAGGTGCAGAGAAAAGCAAGATGGTAGAATCTTTCCCCAACTATGCTGAGCTACACCAATCTCACCCCTTCTCAGGCTTATAGCATCAACGGCCCCTTGGTATGCAACACCCTGATGAGAGGTGGGTCCTTCTGTTTAGGGTGTACCCCCTGAATCCTGCTTTCAAGGCTGCTCATGTTGAGAGCTTCCTCGGTGGGAGGGAAGTATTACCTTGCCTCAAAAAGGATCAAAGAGAGGCAGCTCGCATGTGCTAATGTCTTGCTGATTTCAGCACTGTGAAGCAGTCTAGGGAGAATACACACAGCCTGTCCATGGGTACTCAGGCTTGCAGTGTTGACATGTGTATGATACAGATCAGATGTGGCTTTAATAATTATGTGAAGAATAAACTGCCACCAGATATTTGGAACACATGTGCCGATTCTACACGCATCCTCTGAAGTGCAGTGAAATGGCTATCAGAGCAGCAGTCAGAAAGGCATCTGTGACCTTTGAGCCTGCAGGGACAGCACTATCCCACCAGCAGTATTGACAATGGAGAGGAGGGCGGGAGGGTTCAGACACTGTCTCCAGAGAAAGACTGATGAGACTGGTGCTTTGATTTATTCCTTTAGTGCTTTGATTGCACCTCTCTTTTTCATGTGTAGAGGGCAGCCTTGATCCACACATTAACTTTCACCCTGAATTGTGCCCACCGAGCACTGTACGTCTGCCTATAAAATAAATAATTAAACATTGTTGACCTGCTTCATGTGCTCATTTGGTCTCGTGGCAGTTTTTGACTGCTTAAGATTCCTTGCAGCCCCACCTCCAATTACTGGAACCCCCACACGCTTATGGGGAGAAATACCTCCTTGACACTCAAAATAGCTGCCTACCCCTTCAGGACCAATGTGGCATCTATGGTGATTGGTGAACAGTGGTCTCGAGAGGATAGCTCAGCGGCAACGTGCTTGCCTCAGAAGCAAGACGACACAGAGCAACACAGATTGGGTCCGCGCTTAGAAACCTCTGGGTATTAAGCGTGTTATAAATAACCCATCATATCATATCAAGTCCCATCTCTGCATGCTCAACAGTGGCAGAGATAGGGACAGTGCTTGGTGGCAGTCGCCCCCAACCCCTGCATCCACTCTGCTGCCCATTGCTCCCCCAGCCTCCCGCTGGTGCTCCATTATCCACCCCTGACACTAAAGGCTGCCTCTGCTACCATGCTCAAGCTAAGAGGACGAAAGAAACTCCTTCATTTAGACTGTGCCAGTACTTCACCCACCATGGGCATGACCCTGCATGCATGTCAACAAGGGCCAGAAGCATGTCGGACTCTGGTGCCGGTGTGGCCACACAAATGACTTGTGAGAGTCAAATAATGAATGAAATGCAGTGAAACAAGAATATTAAATCAAATGCATTAGGCAGACATTTATCATCTAGATGGCAAAGCAAGAGACTGGCAAAAAACAGCCGAGTCTAGATAGATGAGAATGTGTATCCCCTTTCCAAGATGGAGGAGTGTGTGTTCTTTTTTAGACAATAGGGGACCATATCAGTGGGGCCTTACACTAATGAGTAAGAACTGGAATGCGGAAGGAAGGAGGGGCAATTTCTCATATTGGAAGGATGTTAAGTGGTTTTAGACCCAAATCTGGGTCTTCTCGCATCAATTCACAATGAGAGTAATATCCACTTGTGGGACATTGTTCACAACAGGATTCCAGATTATTACTTGGTCAGTGCGTTTTCTGCAAACCCCTTAGGGCCGCATTTTACAAAAAGGGTAAATTGCACAGAGGGGACAGTGTATGTTTGCACTTTCATGCAAAACAGTCCCCACCCTGCTATTTTCATCATTTACACTACGCAAATCAATGTGTTGAAACAGCCAAAATTACTGTAACATATGTTTTTACACCTCGCAATGCAACAGGCGTAAGTGCTGCTTGCCATTTATGAATGGCAAACAGCACGCACGATGGACCCCTATGGAACCTGCTTGATTTTAGTTGGTGTTAAAAACAGGTGATTCCACAGGAATTCATTGGTTGAACCCACGTGTGTTCTGAAGGGGAAACACGGTGGAAATGGGACATCAGTTGTGTTTCCTCCTCTGCCTTCAAAAACCATGAAAATGACCAAGAGAGCAAAAAGTGTTTTATGGCAGGCAGTTCCAACACAGACACGCCTATCTTTTTGCACCACTATTTGCACTTGGGGACTTTGGTTCACATACATACGTGACAGAAAATCTGAATGATAGGTTAGGAAAGATACGACTTTTGTGGTGATTACCCTTGATGGTGTAGTGATGATGTCATGAGAGTGTGAGGTCACCAGTGGAATGAACGAAATGTAGTGCATGTTTTTTCACTGGTGGTTCTTTGGAGCCTGGGTGGTGGGCAACGGTGGGTTGTTGCTTTCATAGGTATTCTACTATGAACTCGTAACTTACTCCAATAAAAGAAGCTTACCTGTTTGTTGAGATGGATTTCCAAAATGTGGCCCTGGTGGGAGGATTTTAAGAGACCACCCTTTTTATGGTAAACAGGGAAGACACAGAGTGGTTAACCAACACCCAAACAAGGTAAGGTAGCTGAGCAGTCAAGGCTCAGGGCCTCATTAGGAGTTGGCCGGTGCAGTAATAATGTGTTGGTAATTCCATTAACCAGAACATTATCGCACTGTCAAATGCTAAGTCTGCTGGTGGGGTGGCTGGAATTACCTCCAGTCCTATGGGAAGGCATGGAATGAGGATTTACTGCCCTTACCAGCACTTGTAATCTGGCAGTAATTTTGCCAGACCTAGTGCCAGTAATTCCGTTTGCTGGTATCCTGGTGGTATTACTGCCAGGATAGCAGGAAACTCCTAATGAAGCCCTCAGATCCAGGAAAAGTGTGAGAGCAACACCAATAATGTAGGTTAGACAGTGGGTATATAAAATGCAGTTATTTATCAGGCCGTAAGTTTCACACAAAGCATATAAAGATCACAGGTAAGTACTGCCACACAAAAACCTATAAACATATATACACATTTGCCATAGGGGAATAGAATTGAAAATGAATTAATTACCAGTGTAATATAAATGAGTAGTCAGATGCAAGGAAAAAAGGTAGAACCAACACAAGAACTCTTCCGTCAATCTTAAATAAGTACAATCGGAAAGTGGATGACAAGTGGTCTTTCTGGTCTTCATTTTCTACAGTTTGTTCACAGTCTCTTTTTAGTGGCTGCCGTGGGAGGTGCCTGCTCTGCTGTACACAAGCCAGCTTGGATAAAGCCTTCACATCAGCGCGGAGTGCGGCACGGATCAGAAAGTGGATGACAAGTGGTCTTTCTGGTCTTCATTTTCTACAGTTCGTCCACAGTCTCTTTTTAGTGGCTGCCGTGGGAGGTGCCTGCTCTGCTGTACACAAGCCAGCTTGGATAAAGCCTTCACATCAGCGCGGAGTGCGGCGCGGATCAGAAAGTGGATGACAAGTGGTCTTTCTGGTCTTTTTGTGGTCTGTGGGGCCTGTGGAACTGCTCCCGTGCTACCTTTTAAGAAACATTTCTTATATATTTCCCTAAGCGGTAAGCGTATCACCTGACTTGTCTCACTCGTGCATTGGCACCCATCTGCTTTTGGAGCCGTGATAACTGTTTATATTTGCCCACCGCTTACATCTTTGCTGGCCTGGGAGGTTAAATTGTATCCTCTTGATTGATGCTTTTGGACTCCAGCACCTGTGCAACCAACTCTGGGAAATTGACTGTGTTCTTTGATACTTAGTAGCTGCGGGACCACAAAGCTAAATACCATCCTTTTGCTCTGCGCTTTCAGGCACCGGCAGCTTCCTGAGCATGCTGTAGCTTTCCGCAACTGATCCCGGACAAGAAGTAGCATAAGAGGCTGTTGTGGTTGCTGGTTATGTTGGCGGGATGATGTATAATCTCTGCCCTGTTCCTTCCCGAAACAGCCCTGCTGAGTTCAGTCACTATTTAGTCCAAAATTGCAACCTTTATTCCTTCCTCTTTTTAAAGGCTGTGCTCCATCCTGTGTAATTGGTGGATTAATTCCTGGCTTTTAATACAGCAGGAGGTGACTGCGGGTCTCTGACCTTTGAGCCTGTAATTTTTTCCAGAATTTTTATCCGGTACTTTAACCCACTACTAAACAGGTGTACAAATAAATAAGTACATTTCCCCCAAGGGAAAGGTTAGTGGATAAACATAAGCAAAAGGGAAAACGTACTAATCCAAATATATTTGTGGGAAATAAACCAAGCCCTAAATCTCTGGTAGCCCTGCACACGTCTGACCTGGGCCAAACAGCAAAACGTCTGACTCAAGAGTCTACCACTAACATTGCGTTGGAGGCAAATAAGCAGGTAAACAAATGATAAGGTAATAAACCCGGTTTAAGGTTGCCTACCCATAATGATCGCCCTATTCAGAGATTGGAAGTCTCAGACAAAACTAGAGCCAACTTCTTTAAAAAAATACAAGAGGCGTCTGCTGTAGAGAAAGCGGCTCTAGAACTTTACCTATAGTTGAAGGAGGAGATGAGAACCCACAGGACTCCCAGAACCTAACAAAGATGCCCAGTGGGCAAGAGAGGGGGGAAAACAACAAATCAGCCCACCGAAGGGGGGGAAGCCCCCTACAAAACCAAAGTTGATTTACTCAGTGTTCTCTGATGCCGCCTCTACCCAGGTAAAGATTATAGACGTGTACGCTACCTCAGCTAGCCCTTTTTTGAATTGATCTAATGTGCTCGAACTCATACCTCGTCTCTCAAATATAAATAAGATTACAATGCTAGAGTTGAAGCGGGTAGAAGTCCCTGGCACTGCCTGGGACCCAAACTGGGCAGTACTTCACTTTGTCTTGCCCATTATTACTGAACTCGTTATGTCTCTGGCTTTGAGTTTTTTTTAACTTGGTTTACGATTTTAAAAAGCCTACTGGATTTAGAAGTATGGTGGAATCGCCCTCGGAGGACTATATTAAGGATATTGTATCAAAGGATGTCTCTGTTGAAGTGGGAGAATGGAAGACCAGGCTCCCGTCCTTCACCTCTCGCGCTTGGCCTAGAGGGTCACGGCCCAGACACCCGCCGCGAGAAGAGTTTGTCCAGTTACCAGACGACCAGGTACCCTGGTACAGGAACATACGGATGTGTCCACCTGCCTGCCCAGCAGCCCGCACTGGCCATGCCGACACCTGCAGCTCGGATCAGCTAGACTAAAAACCACACGTCGTTAGAGATGCCATGACGACCTAGACGACGGGAAGCACATCTGTACAAATATACACACTTAACATTTCCACACCAATCTACACGAAGAACATACTCAGTGCTCTGACGTAGGCGACAGACATACTCACGGACGTACATCTTTATTATTTTTACATAGGCTTTCAGAATGCAGAAACGCAAGATGCATCATGAACTCATCTATAACGCCGCTTGCTCACGCTTCTCTTGAAACCCGTTACCACCATGAGAGGTATAATAGAAACACGATACTGGTCATGGAAATATATGCCACTATAACCTAAAGCACCCATGTCCGAAATGGATCACTATACACCAGGCCCAAGTAGGCCTCAAGCAAGAGTTCCCGTGGACATTAACAAAGCAAAAGTCAGGTTGCTGATCCTGCAGAATGAGCCTGGTGGAGAAATCAGCCAAGGTCGCAATGTTGCAAACCCACATCCAAGAACAAATCATCAAAGGCACGATGTTGCAACCTCGCACTCCGCATACCAACGTTAAAGTCATATCTACAAATTAAACCAGACACACAGTGGAAAAGCAATATTAATTGTGCAGAATTCTGCCTCAAACACGGTCCCGCCCCACGTGACCAAGCCGAACCTGACGAGATGCCAAAACCCAGGAGAGAAAAGGCGTCTGGGTCCCTCACTACGAGACACAGGCCGAGACACGTGAAAGGCTCAATGAACACCTGCTACAGTGGGAGCGGTCAGCCTTCCACCTATGAATAAATCCTCACATTGTCTGCACATACCCATATTGAAACATTGTTGCAAACACAGGTACACCGAGAGCTGGGAACAACGGTGGTCCCAGGCTGGGGAGCTCACGGATGCACCAATCAGAACATGGGGCTCTTATCTCAGACGTCAGTAACATTAGCCAATCCTCAGAGGTCTTCATGTAACAATTCTTATGTATCTAATTATAGGGACAACCCAGATATACCACCTGACTACACCTTGACCACTAATATCATTCTCTATATGTGTACTATACTAACCGTACCACTCGAGCAACCAATTAAGAGTGGCGATAGGTTTTTTTGTTAACTTTCTGAAGTGACGCAAGTAGCGCGTCATAATGCAGTAAAAAGGGCCTGTGAGCCCCACAATTGTGTGTGTCAGGACGAACGCGTGCGCTCCTTGACCCATCCCTGCCGTTTGCATAATAAACAGCAGAGTCGCCTTGCTCCTTGTGTGTGTCTCATACTCTATCTCATCTGGGATATACGGGAGGAGTTGGGGCCTCCCTGCCCGGAGGTCTGCGGACGGCCCGGCCGACCCCGGCAGAATTTCCCCCCGACAAGTTGGAGGCACTGCTGAGATCTGTTTAAGATCAACTTTTATTTTTTAGTTTTTCCAGGCACTCCCGTTGCAAGGAGGCCCGGCGGCGCGGCCCCCTCTGCCGTTGCCCCCTTCTGAGGACTACAGGACCATCGCGGAGCCGCGAGAAGACCGGACAGCGCAATCCGGATATTGGCCCTCGGGAGCCGGTTGAGAAGTATCCCGCCCGCGGTCGGCGAGTGTCCAGACGTGGTCCAGACGAGGGGAGGTGGCGAGCCGCTTGGAGGGTGCACGCAGTCGAGCGGCCCTGCATCGAGAGAACTTGGTGAGCATGACACGCGCAACAAGCAATGCGAAATTGTGAGGGAGGGGGAGGAAGTAAATAAGGGAGGGGGGAGGTATTGTACAGATGTGCGGTGAAGGTTTAACTGAGCGTTGCTAATGGAATGAATGGTAGTGAAACGAGTGCGAGAACAGTCGGCTAACGTTACGCGAGAGAGGGGGCGGGGCACGAAAACATCACGTGCAGCCGCTCGTAACAGTCAGCTAACGTTACGCGAAAGAGGGGGCGGGGCACGAAAACATCACGTGCAGCCGCTCGTAAGAAACTGATGGCTTAAAGTGCGACTAAGTGTGAGGGTGGGTGTGTGTGGTTTCCTACGACTTGACATTTATTGATCAATGAGTAGATGAGGTTCCCTATTGTTCGAGCAAGAAACTCGATAGGTAGATGACGTTTCCCTGTGGCAGGTAGCTAGCTACATAGTTGCCCAAAACGGAAGATAATTGGCTGGTTAAGCCCTCCTGTTGAGGGGCGTATCACACGCGAGGCGACGCAGCGTGCGCAGTCCGGTTATATTATTGATGAGATTACCTTGTTCCAGGAGAGACAGGAAGACAGCTGTAGGGTTAGCGGGGTAGATTGCAAGTGTATTTTGAACTTAAAGAACATAACAAGAATATACCAGTAGCTCGAAGAAATCGGTGACGTCACCAGCAGGGATTTAATAGGATATCGCGAGCACAAGGAATTTTGGGTTTGAGAATGGTGGGGAAGAGAAGCATGATAAAGGAGCTGATACGGAGATAAACTATAAACCAGTGGATCGAAAGAAGAAGGGGAAAGGGGCGTGGCTGCGCACGGAGAACGCCGGCCACGGCGAGTGTAAAAGGGGGAGGAGAACGGAGAAACAGGACGACTGTATAAGATCGTCGTAAGGGGTACGCAGCCGCAGGGGGCTGCGTGCGCTTCGGCCGCAGGGGGCTGTAGGGGAAGGAATATAATATAACATCATATTTATTATTATTGCATAATTTGTCAAAGGATTGTCGTAAGTCCCCACACTTGCGGGGCGAGGTAAGCAATACAAGGTTGTACATTATAAACTGCTAGTAAGGGGAAGGGTAACAAGGGGAGTGCAACTATGTCATACGGGAGAGGGTCGGGAGGGTGGGGGAACACCCTCACTACCCCACTACAGCACATATGCACCACATTGCCACCACACAGGGAGAAGTTAATTAAGTACAGCATAGAGTGGACCCAGGGGACAGACAACAAAATGTTAACACCATGGCCGCCTAATGGTAGTTTCGATCCATATGCCCAACATTCACTACTAAACCATCTGCACAATACATACAAGGGGAAGAAGTTGGCAAACCATGTGGAGGTGTTTAACTTATGGAGGATGTTCCAGGGGTCTCGACCAGGACCAAATGGAATGTTCACTATGGGGGAAACACCGGAAGAAAAGGAGATTAAGAAAGAAGGAACGGGTGGGGAAAAGGAGTGCGAAAGTACAAAGAATACGGGGAACGAAAGACAGGGAGGAGAAAAGGTTGATAAATCAGACGACATAAAAAAGGAACTGAGCAATGAGATACCCATAACACCGGGAGTGAAAACAGAGGGAGGAGGGTTGTACCCTTTAAGAGAATTAGGAGAAATAGAAGGACAGTTAAGGGCGGCTGAAGGATACTCAAACCCGGCATACAGCCCTCCACCATATGTGGCTCATGGGAAGATACCAATGGGGGAAGGGAGGATTAGAGAAGAGCAGACTGTAGAGATAGGAAACGATGAGTGGGTAGCTGCACAGATATTGTTGAAATTACGAGGCTCACTAACTGGAGAAGAAAGGGAGGCGGTAAAGAGAACAAATGAGGATAGTGCCAGAGAGAGTGAAATGAGGGGAGAGGAGCTACTACGGCAGAAGGAAGAGATTTTGGAGGAAAGATTAGCAAAACTAAGGGATGAGCAGAATGAACTGATCAAACAACTTGAGAGGGAGGAAAGAGAGAGAGTGAGGAAAAGGAAAGAAGGTAAGGACGAATTGGAAAAATTAAGGGAACGAAGTGAGGAGCAAAAGAGAGAAGCTGAAAGGGTAAAAGCAGCAGCAGATAGGGTATCAAGAGTAGTACTGAGAGAGAAGAAGAAGGAAGAAGAAGAAAAGGAAAAGGAAATGGAATTATGGAGGAGGAGGATAATATCGGAGACAGCTAAGAAATATGAAGAAGGGAAGGTAATAGAGAGTATAGTAGAAAGAGAAAGGGTGAAATGGGAAAGGAAGAGAGAGGATGAAAGGATATTGGAACAGATGAGCAACGAAGTAATGGAGGAACTGAAAAGGAAAAGGGAGGAAAATAGTAGGGAAATGGAGGAGAGAAGTGAAGAAGGAAGAGAAGGGAGGGGTAGGGAGAGTGAAAGATGGGGAGATGTATATAAAAGTAGGGAGGTAGCAACGACATCAGCACTAGGGGGGACAGTTGTTAACAACGAAAGGGGAGAAAGAGACATAATAGATTTGAAAACGGTAACAATAAAAGGAAAAAAGGCAGAGTGGGGGGTGCCATTTATGAATGATTTTTGCAGTGAGGAGGAAGGAGGAGTGGAGAAGGATGGAAGAAAGAGTGAAAGGGAAAGCTTAGATAAACTGTACCTCACTAGAACAAACATAGATTCGCCCTGGATAAGTAGAAGATGGGAGGAGCTGGAGAGAAGTAAGGAGGAAGTGAAAAGAATAGGGGAAACACAAACCAATGAAACCACGCCACCCACATCCCCATCACGCCGCCCTCCCACGTCACTACCTACATGTTCAACCACCGCACGCTCTCTGCAAAGAATAAAGCTCGCACCCTTCATGAACGAACTTACACCCTATGCATGTCGGCTTAGGGACCTCCCTAGTCGCAGGCAAGAAAGACAAATAAACATACCCATATTGAACACAGGAAATGATGAAAGAAGGGGGAAGGAAGAAGAGGGAGGTAGGGGCAGAGGTAGTAAGGAAGAATTTGAAGTAGTAAAAGAAATGGGGGAAGAGGAGGGGTGTGAAGACTCAATATCATGGAGCGTAAAGGGTGACACAAGACAGAATTTAATGCCACTGCTGGAGAGAGGAGGGGTTAGACCGCAGTATGTACCTTGGAAACATACGGATAAGGAAAATATAAAATGTAGGCTCCCATCACTAAGTGGAGGTGCGGGTAAGTGGATATATGAAATGGAAAAACACACCGCAGGACAGAAACTGGCAGTAGGAGATGTGAAGGGCCTGTTAATATCAATATTAGGGGATAGAGCGGATGACATTTGGAAAAGAGCGGGATTCCATGGGGTAACAATAACAAACACATCGCATGATGGGGCACCATTTGCAAACTGCAGACATGCGCTATGGCAGGCACTGAGAGTGCAGTACCCAGACACATCAGACATAGGAGCCATTACTTCCCGTAAGATGGGTGAAAATGAGGATCCTGTTGATTATATCCAGGATATTCAAGAGAAGTGGCGCATGGAAACTAGAGAACAATGGGACAAAACACCAGCCATATTTTATCATATACTAGTACAAGGGCTCCCAGAAGGAGTTCAGAAACAACTAAAGAAAGTAGTGGGAATGGAAGCAAAACCATGGCCAGAAATACAACTGACTATAGTACATCACTGCAGGACATGGCAAGGAAAAATGAAACAAAAGGAGGAGGACAGGAAAACAGAAGAGGCCAAATTAGTACAGAAAAAACTTACTAAATATACAATGGAAGGGGCACTAATAACTACGCCCACACCAATGGCCCAAAGCCCAACGCAAGTAGTGGCTGCACAAGATCCAGCTCAAATAACGCCTCCACAAGGTGTAATACAGCAAGTGCCGCCTCTGCAATTACACGCACCAAACATGGGAGGAGGGTACCCAATGCAAGGAACTGGGTATTATAGTTATAACAGAGGGAGAGGAGGGTTTATGAGGGGGAGAGGATATGGATATAATACCCAGCAACAGGCTGGGGGACTTAGAAATTACTACCCCACAGGGCAACCCGTATACCAGGACAACACAGGGAGCTTCCCATGGCAAAACAGGGAACCACCCGTGTGTTGGAGCTGCGGACTATTAGGACACATGTCACGTACATGTAGGGTCAGGCCAGGAACACCAGCATGGAATGAACAAGCACAACCTAGGACATCACAAGAACAGCAGGGCATACAACAACAGCAGATGTCACAACAAGGGAGTGACCAACAACAACAAACACGACAGCCACAAACCTATTCACTGCCTCAACAACAAGTGGCGTTAATACAACCACCACCCCAAACTGAACGAACACAATTGGGTGGGGTGACGGTGTTGGGACACAACCCTTACACAGGGAATGGCCAATCATTGTACCCCCAATAGGCCAGCCCACAGACGGCCTTGGTGTGTCCCATCCTGTCAGTAACACCTAATAGTGCGGAGGAACCACGCATAGAGGTAACGATAGGTGACAAAAAATTATCATTTCTTGTTGACACCGGGGCAACTCGGTCTTGCATAAGGGAAGGTAAATTTAAGATGTCAGGCGAAGCCATGAACACCCAAGGATTTTCTGGGGCTAAAGGGTTGGTTCCATTTACTGATAACATTCCCTTATCTATTGGAGATTATGATCTTTCAGTTCCACTTTTGTATTATAGTGCCTCACCAGTAAATATACTGGGGAGGGACATAATGAACAGGTTGAACATGACGATCTCCTTTACAGAGGATGGCATAATTTGCTCTACTCCAGGGATTAACATGCTCGCAGCACGACAGATTTTGCAAGCATACTGTGGACAGACAGCGATTAGGGCGGAGCCAGTAGATGGCGAAATATTCCAATATGGCACAGACATGGCATTTGCATGGATGCCAGGGATAGAAGGGAAAATATGGAGGAGACCAGCAGCCTATCTATTCCGACCAGAAACACCAGGTAATGAACTAGAAGGGAAGGTGTTTGTAGTAGACATTGAGAGCATTATTGCAACAGCTGATTATGTTGCTGTGCACGCCCAAGATAAAGAAGGGAGAGCATGGAGGGCGGTGATAGCACTAGCAGAAGGATGTAGGCTGACCCAGGTGTCAGATGAAGAGCTGTTCTCAGAAGAAAAGGAAGAAAATGAAATGGTGTTCATGATGAGTGTAGAAATATGGCTAAGAGTGGCTCACAAACAAGTAGCACAGAAAATTGCAATGGCACTTGAGGCACCCGCAGGCACCCCAGTCCCATTTTTTAAGGAGGATATGTCAAAGGTGCCCAAATCATTATGGACTATTAGCCCTTATGACGTGGGATGCATAAAAAGCATAGGGGGTGTAAGGATAAAATTGAAAAAAGGTGCCATACTGCCAAGAGTGAAACAGTACCCATTGTCAAAAGAGGCAGATGAGGGCATATATGAAACCATAACGGCCCTTATAAACAATGGCATATTGGTCCCCTCAGAATCACCATGTAACACAGCTGTGTACCCGGTGCGCAAAGCTAAAGGGGGGTCTTGGCGCTTTATACAGGACCTCAGACCCTTGAACAACATAGTAGAAGCAGAGTATCCAGTAACAGCAAACCCGGCCACAATATTGTGTGGCATCCCAGCAGAAGCATCACGATTTACAGTGATTGACCTTAAAAATGCTTTTTTCTCAATACCATTACACCCAGACTCACAAGATTTGACAAGCTTCACTTACCGAAATACAAAGTGGAAACATACCAGATTACCACAGGGGTATTGTGAATCACCCTCAATTTTCAATAGAGTAATACAGATGGATTTGGGTAACGTTGAGGTGGAAAGCACAGTGTTACAGTATGTGGATGACATAATAATTTGCAGTGCAAACGAAAGCAAATGTAGAGAGGACTCCCTAAAAATGTTGATAATATTGGCTGAAAAGGGGTACAAGGTAGACATGGAAAAGATACAATACTGTCAGGAACAGGTACTTTACATTGGCCAACTGATATCCCAACATGGAAGAAGGATTGCACCACAAAGAGCACAGGCCATCTCAAGCACTCCCGTGCCACAGACTGTGAGAGAACTGCAGCAATTTCTGGGGCTGTGCAACTACTGTAGAGCATAGGTATTTGATTATAGCTCATACATAGGACCCCTGCTTGAGGGTTTGAAGGAAGCAAATAAAGGGGAGAAAAAGTTGGGATGGACTATGGAAATGAGGGAGGCATTTGACGAATTAAAAGACGCGATATCAACTGCTCCAGTACTGGCATCCCCAGACTATGAGCGGCGCTTCTTTATATTTTCACATTGTGACTCAGCAGTGATGAAAGCAGTGTTGGCCCAAAAAACTAGCATGGGCTATAAACCAGTAGCATTTTACAGCGGTCACTTAGACCCTATAATGTTAGGTCACTTCTCTTGTGAACAAGGTCTTGCTGCAGCTGCTTTTGCAGTAGAAAAAGCATCAGCAATAACTATGGGGTGTCCAACTACACTATTTGTGGAACATGCATTATTTGCGATATTGAATAAACCTAAGTCCACACTAACGACACAGAGGGCATCAGGTTATGAGATTATTTTGTCTAAAGCTGAACTAGCAATTGTTAGATGTAGCACGGTTAACCCTGCAAGGTTCCTAGCAGAAGTAATTGAAGAGGGAGATTACGCCCACGACTGCACCCAAGTAACTGAAATGTACTCATGTGCTAGGAAAGTTGAAGAAAACGCACTAGAGGGAGGTGAGCTTTTGTTTATTGATGGGTCATCAACTATTGATCAAGGAGATGGGATACGAAGGACTGGGGCAGCAGTAGTAAAAATGATGGAGGCGCCGGTGTGTGTGGCTATGAAGTGTGTACAACTACCACAGCATTACTCTGCTCAAGCCGCGGAACTCGTTGCACTAATATTGGCATTAAAGGAAAGTTTTAATAAAAGAGTAACTATATATTCTGACAGTGCATATGTTACATCCACTGTCCACTCAGGGCTATCAAAATGGAGAAGAAGAGGGTTTAGGAGAGCTGATGGCACTCCAGTACAACATGCCCTCTTGTTGGCTGAACTAATTGAAGTAATAAACGACCCCCAAGAATTAGCCCTAGTAAAATGCACCGCACACACCAATGGAGAAGACTACGTCTCAAAAGGAAATGCAGCAGCAGACGCACATGCGAAATATGCTGCATATTTTGGTGAGATATGGAACCCCACAGACTCACAGAGAGGGAGAGGGAGGGGAATAGCTAGGGAGATGTTAATAAGAGAAGGGTACACCCATCTCCCAGCCACACAGATTATGGAACTACAAGCGGCTGCACCAATGGCCGAAAAAGAAGTATGGGTGAAAAGAGGATGCACAATGTCACCAACCGACGCACTATGGCGCCAGGGTGGCACTGGGAAAGTTGTAATACCGTTGACACTATTAAATACCGCCTTGAGCCAATTACACCACCCTGCCCATACAGGCAAGGAAATAATTGCAGCACGAATTCGAGAAGATTGGTTTTGTCCCGAGTTAACCTCCCATGTGTCAAATTTTATCAGCAATTGCCTAACATGTCAACAGTTTACGGCCGGTCATACTCTAAAAGTGATAAGAGGTACCATACCCCGGCCAGAAGGACCTTTTCGGCACCTTCACATTGACTATGTTGATATGATCAACATCTGTCAAGGCAATAGGTATATGATTGTAGTAGTATGCCCATTTTCTAGATGGATTGAAGCAGGGCCCTGTTCACACCCTGATGCGTTTAGAGCAGCCAAATTCATAGTAAGTGAGGTCTTCCCCAGATGGGGAGTGTGCGAGGTGCTAAGATCAGACAATGGCCCCCATTTCGCAAACGAAATGTTCCAGCATATCACATCCCTGCTGAACATTAAACACAAATTTGCATGTGCATACCACCCACAGGCTAATGGTGTATGTGAACGCCTGAATGGCTTATTGAAGGAGGCAATTGCTAAAATACAACAAACAACAAAGAAAAGTTGGTTGTATTGCCTTCCGTTAGCATTATTTGAGCTTAGAAACAGGCCAGGGTCCGACCACCACCTCACCCCTCACGAAGTGGTAACTGGACGACAAATGCGCCTTCCCCTAACACCAACATCAAGGGCATTCACCGACCACGAAAGTTCAGCGAATGTGTTAGGTGATGAAATGTATCAATATGTGTCTTCTTTGATTACTAGTGTCGTGTTTGTGTCTCAACAGCTCGAGCGCACACGGGGCGGGTCTACCAGCAATCAAGAAAAAGACGAAAGTACGGAATTGGGAAAGGAGAACTCGTGCAAACTTGCCAAAGGTGACCACGTACTACTTCGCAATTTCAATAGAAAGTGGAACCAAAAGAGGTTCACTGGCCCCCACCTGGTAGAGGACGTATCAACAAGAGCAGTAAAACTAAAGGATAAGCGTGCCTGGAACCACCTACATGACGTAAAGATTTACAAACTGCAGACCCGCCCCAGCGCCAACGACAGGTCCATTGAAAGAACAGCAACAACATCCCCGACAGCGGAAGAAAGTTCCACCACAGACAACGACCCAATTGTTCCCTCGGAAACAATAACTTACGAAGAAGGGGGTGATCCCCATGCTGCCCACCCCATGATCACTCGCTCAAAGAGTAAAAATACTTCCGCCATTTGAGCACAAACCCCCCCATTGACTGCTAAGTACAGGTGTAGCTAAAACTGAAGGACATGCTTGCACTAATACACATGTAAACACGTGAATGTTCTCTTTTTCTCTCGCACATACAGGAACTGCGTAATATTGTATTGTTAAGAAAAGCTAATTAACAAATTCAGTGTGCAGGTGTAGATGGTGCTGCCAGACGATAACTACCCAGAGGAATTGTCACACCAATTTGTATACGAAATAAAGAGGCCAACATACTTAAAAAGGAGAAGGGTACGTGTCTACTACACAGCCTTCCTTCTGGCCATAGAATATCACATGCCCCACCTCCGCCCATACTTGCCGGTCTTAAGAGACCCATCACTTAGAGTAGCGTGGGAGCAGCTCTTCGCCTGGGCACTGAATGACTACTTGATAGGGAGAGCTTAAAACTAACATTTAATAACGAGCACTTTTGAGAATTTTTAGGCGGGCAACTGTAACGTCGCAAGAATAAGCTGCCAGGACCGCAGCAAGGTAAGAGCAAAATGCCGGTGAAATTAGCATATGTAATAAAAATAATAGGGATTTTTATTATCACCGGGTTCTTGGCTGCCTCTGTCTGGCAGTACAGCTATGCTATCGATTTTATTGCTGCACCCAAACTTAATATACCCCCGTCCTCTGCTGCAACAGGTGTTACGTCAGGTGGTAATAGTAACATTGCACCCAAGCAAAATAGAGTTAAACGCAGCACATACTCAGACAATAAAGGTATTGATAATTATGTACAAGACTCAGCACACGTCACAAACAACATATGGTACCAGCACATGACCCGCATTGGTAAGCAGACAACTGAGGATAGCTGTTACGTTTGCTCATTAATACCATACGCCATGAGCGCTTCACGAACATTTGTTGCCACAGAAATAGATGAAAAAACAGCACAGTGCATAATATATTTGGCCCTGTTCCAAAAGAAAGGAAGGTTTCAAGGAACAGTAGTGCACATGACATGGAAGACACGAGACTCGTACCCATATGAAAACAACTTCCTCAAGACCTATCTGAGTTATCACAAGACCAGTTTACATGCTGAAGCATTCAGGTACATAACAAGTGGCCCTGCAAAAGGAGAAACAAAGAAGGTAACACTGCAGTATCTACCATGTGATTGGTACGCCACTGAAGTTCCGGGTAAACAAGGATGCTGGGAAAGGCCGCTACTGACGATAACAGGAAAGGTGTACCTGGGCAACAACTGGGAGATAGGAGTGATTGGCAGCAACATGGTAACAAAAGAAACTATCTCAACTATCGAGACACACAATCATCGATGTTGGACGACGTGGATCAAATATGTACCAATGCTCACGTGGGTAGAAGAAGATGAAGACCCGATAACTATACTACCATTGACTGCGCCCAAAGTATGCTACCAGCATAAAGGAGAGGTGGACGTAGGATATAACACCAATTGTGCAAGCCTGATGGAGTTACCTGAGGGGGGAGCGGGAACAGCAGTAATAATGGACCATTATTGGGCCTGGGGAGAAAAGGCATATCATACACTGCCTCCCCTGTGGAATGGTGTGTGCACAATGGTACACGTCAACGTACCATCACTAGTGGTACCTAAGAAGCATGTTGATGTGGCGAAATTTCCTAAAATGGATGAAGGAGATAAGAGAAGAAAGAGATCTGCACCACTTCAGAAGGAGCAAGGAAACAGGACCAACAGCAATGACACTGTCCTAAATAGGAGAAAAAGACAAGGAGAGCCATTGACAGGAAATTACCTGTGGGGAAGGTCGGAAACGGAACTAACATCAATACCGCCAGAACACAGACTATTCAGCAGAGCAGCAATGTTCTTCTCCTCAATAATACATCCGGGACTGCAGGCATACGCAAACGCAAAATGGCTCCAAATAACCAGGTGGGAACTAATGATGACCATCAATTCAACAGTAAATGGGTTCAACGCAATTAAAGAGGAGCTGCGAGCTGTCAGGATGGTAGCACTCCAGAACAGATATGTATTGGACCTTCTCACAGCAATGGAAGGAGGAGTTTGTGCAAAGATAGGACAATCTTGCTGCACGTTCATACCTGCCAACGATGCTGACAATGGTACACTGACAGAAGCAGTTTCACAACTGGCCCAGATGCACTCCAAAATGATGGACGAAAGTAACGGTGTAAACAAGGATAAGAGCTGGTTTTCACTATTATGGTCATGGATGCCATCTTGGCTGTCAGATGGACTGAAAATAATAGTGGGATGTGCTATTTTGGCTGGAGCTGCCCTGATCATAATTAGATTTTGGAAGGCCCGGAAGGCACGCACGACTGACGAGTTGCTGGAAATGGTGGGAATGCACCCCTTAATGCCAGCAGATGACGGCCAGCATACAGGTGTGATAATACAAGAAAGGGAGAAGTTGCGCACCCAAATTATCACCAATCATCTAGACCCACCATCAGTGAAGATCGAGAATCCAAGGAACCCCAGGAGCTACATAGGAAGATGGGTATACTGTACTCCTGGAGGAACATGTGAATACATGTATTGGTCATTTGAAGATCATGTGAACCATTATGGACATCTCGGAGGGATAACTAAGATATGGAGGGTAAGAGGAGATAACGAGAAGGATATGTTTGTGGTCGACAAGTGGACCAGAGGGGGGACTGAAGTGGGAGAATGGAAGACCAGGCTCCCGTCCTTCACCTCTCGCGCTTGGCCTAGAGGGTCACGGCCCAGACACCCGCCGCGAGAAGAGTTTGTCCAGTTACCAGACGACCAGGTACCCTGGTACAGGAACATACGGATGTGTCCACCTGCCTGCCCAGCAGCCCGCACTGGCCATGCCGACACCTGCGGCTCGGATCAGCTAGACTAAAAACCACACGTCGTTAGAGATGCCATGACGACCTAGACGACGGGAAGCACATCTGTACAAATATACACACTTAACATTTCCACACCAATCTACACGAAGAACATACTCAGTGCTCTGACGTAGGCGACAGACATACTCACGGACGTACATCTTTATTATTTTTACATAGGCTTTCAGAATGCAGAAACGCAAGATGCATCATGAACTCATCTATAACGCCGCTTGCTCACGCTTCTCTTGAAACCCGTTACCACCATGAGAGGTATAATAGAAACACGATACTGGTCATGGAAATATATGCCACTATAACCTAAAGCACCCATGTCCGAAATGGATCACTATACACCAGGCCCAAGTAGGCCTCAAGCAAGAGTTCCCGTGGACATTAACAAAGCAAAAGTCAGGTTGCTGATCCTGCAGAATGAGCCTGGTGGAGAAATCAGCCAACGTCGCAATGTTGCAAACCCACATCCAAGAACAAATCATCAAAGGCACGATGTTGCAACCTCGCACTCCGCATACCAACGTTAAAGTCATATCTACAAATTAAACCAGACACACAGTGGAAAAGCAATATTAATTGTGCAGAATTCTGCCTCAAACACGGTCCCGCCCCACGTGACCAAGCCGAACCTGACGAGATGCCAAAACCCAGGAGAGAAAAGGCGTCTGGGTCCCTCACTACGAGACACAGGCCGAGACACGTGAAAGGCTCAATGAACACCTGCTACAGTGGGAGCGGTCAGCCTTCCACCTATGAATAAATCCTCACATTGTCTGCACGTACCCATATTGAAACATTGTTGCAAACACAGGTACACCGAGAGCTGGGAACAACGGTGGTCCCAGGCTGGGGAGCTCACGGATGCACCAATCAGAACATGGGGCTCTTATCTCAGACGTCAGTAACATTAGCCAATCCTCAGAGGTCTTCATGTAACAATTCTTATGTATCTAATTATAGGGACAACCCAGATATACCACCTGACTACACCTTGACCACTAATATCATTCTCTATATGTGTACTATACTAACCCTACCACTCGAGCAACCAATTAAGAGTGGCGATAGGTTTTTTTGTTAACTTTCTGAAGTGACGCAAGTAGCGCGTCATAATGCAGTAAAAAGGGCCTGTGAGCCCCACAATTGTGTGTGTCAGGACGAACGCGTGCGCTCCTTGACCCATCCCTGCCGTTTGCATAATAAACAGCAGAGTCGCCTTGCTCCTTGTGTGTGTCTCATACTCTATCTCATCTGGGATATACGGGAGGAGTTGGGGCCTCCCTGCCCGGAGGTCTGCGGACGGCCCGGCCGACCCCGGCAGAATTTCCCCCCGACACTGTATTGCAAACCAGAGGAACCTTACTGGAGAGGCAAAATAGTTACTCATTAGAGGACTTTGAAGGAATAGAATACCAGCTGGGCTGCCCCGCCACCTCAGATTAAGATCAGATCTTGGAATACAAGGGGCTACCGATCATTTGCGTCCAGCCAAATAGGTATACAAATGCTGCGTGCCACAGATATACTCCTATTGCAAGAGACCTGGGTGAGGGAAAATGTGTATATAGACGGCTATGTTACTTTTTAAAGGAATGTGCGTAAGAACGAGCAGGGAAGACCCTTTGGGGGGTTAATAACTGTGGTTGAATCTGTTTCCCCCCCATATACCCGCCTCGCCCCTGCCTCTAAGTGTCTGTCTGTCGCTATTTTCCCTCCTTCCTGCTCACGTGCCTGGTCTCGGGCACTCTAAATATAACCACCTTATCACATCACCACTCTTACTCTCTACTATACACCATCACTCAACTAGAACACAGCTATAACTCTGATTAATTCGGCCTAGCTGTCCACATACAAATACAACCTCATTAACACCTCATCACCCTAATAAACACAACTGAGCACATTCCGGCATAGCTGCTCACATACGCGTCCTACAGGCCTAACGCAGCCAGAGCCCAGCCTGGATTACAACCGACCAGACTGTACACATCCAACGGACTTCTCCAGCACCACACCTAAACGCTAGGACACAGCTACCACCCGGCAATTACACCAGCTGCACACTTATTCTGTGCACCCACGTACCCTACAACACTATCTCTCTCTACTGACCAGAACTACGGTTCCCGAGGGTGTTCAACCTACTAGCACTTTGAGGTCATATCAATGATATATAGAGCGCTATATAAATGCCAAATAACATAACATTTGAAAGCTAAAGAATTCCTTCCTACACTAAAACCTGAATTCATTTTGGCAGTGGGGCTGGAAGTTAAAAGGGAAAGAAAGACTACTGATATTCTGCTGCTTAATGTATATACCTCTCTAAGAAATGACGGCACAGAGGCCATTATGAATCAAATAGACACTATATTAGAAAACTGTAAATTTGCCCATCCAGAAGGACACTTTTATATTGTAGATGATTTTAACTATCAACACCCTTGTTTTCCAGACAACAGGGTCTTTCTACAAGACTAATCTTATGTGGAAAATGAATTTGAGACATGGGCCATTGAGCCGGGTGATGAGGAGTCCGTTTTAGACCCAAATCCTTGGATGCTCTTTATAAAGACACAGCAATTGTTACAAGCAGTTAATGTTAAGGCAAATGACCTATACTAAACTTGGTCAAATGGCAGATCCTCTTCCTGGATTGACCTAGTATTAACAGACTATAAAGGTGTCTCACAAATGGCAAGCTTTATGCTTATACCAAATAAAATAAGCAAACATGTAGTTTTGGAATTCACCATTAGCACAAATCCTAAACCTCAAAAAGAACTGATGGTAGGAAATCTTGACGTAAATCTCCGGGGCAACTGCATCAGTTGGTCAGAACACAACCTGCAGGGAATAAACCACCAGCTGCTAAATGCTCTGAGCACAGATTATCTGCCAAACATTAGTAACATTAAGAATTTCTGTCAGCTTATCCAGACCCCACTCCAGGAGGCGAGGTCTAGTCAGAAAAATATCGCGTTCAAAGATTATACTCATAAAAATATTTATGACCAAGTTGTCGTCAAAAGGAAAAAAGACCTAAGAGCTAACATACGATGGGTTAAGAAATATGTGCAAGATCCCTCTATACGAACATGTGAGGTAAATAAACTTAAAATGTGTTGTAAGAACTGGAACAGAATGCATAAGGCAATGGTCATATCAGCACGATGGAAAACCATGTATACCACACTTAGGGACATAGATATGCAGAAATGTGGGAATTTTTTAACAAACTTAATTCTCGGGAGACAAAAGTTAGATAATTAATCCCATATCCAATTTAGAGTGGAAAAACGATATTCTGTCACTAAATTACAGGGATGAAAAGATGGAGGGTGATCCCCGTTCTCTGGATATATGTGACCAAATGTTTTCAATTTCAATGAAGATGACATTGAAAAAAATGATAAATGACCTGAAACCCTCCAGAGCTCCAGGGCCCAACGGCCTCCCAAACATCCTCTTCAAGTCAGACCCTAAAATGTGGGCTAGTATTCTTTTTCATCGTCTGTGAACTAATTACTACAGGACTCTTACCCAGGTCCTAAAATAACTCCCCGCTGATTCCGATTTATACAAAAAGGAGCTGGAGACTCCCCATAAAATTACAGAATCTTAGCAATGATTGATTCTAGTGCCAAGATTTTTAGCAATCTGCTCCTAAGTTATATTAGCTCCTGGACCATGGAACATAACATTCTTCATAATCAAATCATTGGTTTTTGCAAGGGATATAACACATTATCCAACATCTGGACTGTAATGCACCTTATTCGATCTACCTTATTATATTTATCTATTTATTTTTGTTCTTAGGTAAGGGGCTACATGCCTGAAGGCCTCAGAGCGCAGAAAGCGAGAGGACAGCAAAGCAACGAAAAAACAAGCGGTCAATCAGGAGGAAACATTAGTCAGCCTGGTTAAAAAGAAAAGTTTTTGTACCTTTCTTAAAAGTTGCTAAAGAGTGAGATGTTTTAATAATAGGCAGGAGGGCATTCCATTTCCGTGGAGCATGGAAATCAAAGGTGGTTTGTCCAGATTTTTTCAAACGAAAGTATGGTTGAGTCAGCTGAGGAGTATCAGAGGAGCGTAGCACACATCGGGAGTTTCGATAATAATCTCCTGGATAGATAAAGTGGGGAACACTTATTCTGGCACATAAAGGTAAGAGACAGTATCTTATGCTTTTTCTTTGCCTAACTGGAAGCCAGTGCAATTCCCTCCTAAAAGCTGTTGCATGCTCACAGTTAGATAGCCCGAAGACTCCTCTCACAGCCCCATTTTGAGAAGTCTGGAGGCAGTGAATATTGCCTTGTCAAGTGCCTAGCAGTAGACTATTACAATAGTCCAACCTTGAATTCACGAGACATGATGCCAGGAGCACTCCATTAGCAACAAAAAGATAAGGCCTAATCCGATTGAACCACTTGATTATGTGACCACAAGATCAGCGTAACTCTGAAACTCGTTTCTTCATAGACAGCCCAGCATCAAGATACACCCCAAGAGTTTTACTGACCTACAAACAGCAATGTTAGTACCCTCAATTTCAAAGAGTGTGAATATTGAATGTGGAATTTCCTCAGGGGAGGACCAGATGCCATGATTAGAAGCTCAGTTTTAGAGTCATTAAGGGAAAGGGAATTTACTGCCACCCAAATCTTTATTTTTTTGCAAACTAGATTTACTCTGTCAGTATCCCTAGAATAATCACCAGATAGCTGAAAAAGAATCTGGGTGTCATCTATGTAATTTGCAAATTAGACACTCAGATTGTCCAGAAGATCAATAAAAGGTCTTATATAAATATTGAACAGCAAGGGGGAAAGACATGACCCCTGCAGAACATCACAGGACAGAATTATTGGGTTAGCCTGAGCTCCAGGCACAACCACTCTAGATGTCCTGGGACCAAGGAAGAAGGCCAAGCAGTTAGCGGCTGTTTCTGAGCAATTGGCCACAGTTAATAGTCAGTTATGTAAAAGCTTGTGGTCAATGATGTCAAATGCGGATGATACATCTAGCAACAACAGAAGCGATGGGTGACTTTTTTCGATAATTTCCATAATATTAGATTTAAGATATAAAAGTGTGGTTTCAGTTCCATGATAGGATCTGAAATCAGACTGGTGGCTGTTCAGCAAGTTATTTTCCTCTATAAAGTTGTGGAGCTGTAGGTATGCAACTCTGTCCAAGATCTTCAACAAGTAGGGTACATTGGTGATTGGCCTATGATTCCTCTGAACTGCAGGATCCAAGGTATCCTTTTTCAACAGGGGAGCAACCCAGCCATCCTTGAAGATGTTGGGTACAGTACCCGCTTCAAAGGATAGGTTAATCATTTTTGTGATCCACAGGATCACAGCATCAGACCTTTCATAGTATCAGCATAGCAAGAGTCCCCCAGAAGTAGAGTAGACTTCATATTCTTGACAATTTCCAAGACTTCATCCTTAGTAAAGTTATGAAATGTAAACTTAGGAATGGTTCTGAATGGGCATAAATATGCATTCTTACTTATAATTGGCTTATTGTTTGAGACAAAACTGGTCAATTGTTTGGAAATGGACAAACGATGACCCACAATTTTACTTGAAAACTCTTCCTGAATGGATTCACACAATGAGGAATCTTTAGTGATGGGTGCAATAGGTGGTGAGTGATTTTCAAATTCCTTCAGAATTTTAAAAAGTTCTTTAGAGTTTGATTGTGAATTATTGATGCATAAGTTGTAAGTTGTCTTTTTTGCTTCAATAATAAAGTTGAACACTTTTCTTATAACTCTAAAGGGTAATGTGGCAAGGGTTTTTCCTTACTTGCGTTCAAGCACCCTTTTTTCCCTTCTTGCTTCCACGATCTCATCTTTGAACCATGTTTTCTTCATGGTTTCTGTTTTTAGTATCTTTACCTTTTCAGGTGCAAGAATGTCGATAGTCTCCCTGATAGTGGAAGAAAGGTGAGAGACCAGATCAAGCATTGAATCTGTACCTCCTGGTGTCCAATTATGTTTTTTGCAGGGGTGAGGAGGTTTATCTCGCCTTTATGGACTAAATCACAGCCTTTGACAAAGTGGATAGTTCAAAATGATGGGCTGTGCTTGAGTCCATGGGTTGTCCTGAGGCTATCCTGGGGGTGTTACGTAAGATACACACAGATAATAGAGCCAATGTTCGCTTTGGACCTAGGGGAAGGTGTACTGAGTATTTTAATATAGGGCAGGGGTGTGTGCTCGTCCCCATACTCTTTACCCTGTATATTAATGGTTTATTGCAGGCCCTGATGAACACTGGCGCTGACATTTTGAGTCTGGGGGGCAGGCTTTTTCTGGTATTAGCATATGCCGAGGATACAGTGCTTATGGCCAGAACCCCCAGGGCTCTACAAATCCTGGTCAATGCATATGCTTCCTTCATGACTGGACAGGGCCCCCAGATTAACACTGTTAAATCAGCAGTGATGGGCTGTAATAGGGGACGGAAGCTCATCAAGATGTGCCCCATAGTTTGTTGTGGGGAAGTTATTTCTAGGGTAGCTGAATATGATTATTTGGGGGTAAGGTTTTCAGAGACCCTGTCGGGCAGTGCTCATGTGAAAAAGCAGTCCCTGAAAATGAGCCAATATTTGGGGTGTCTATCTCGCTTTTTAGCAAGATGTAAGGGATAGCACTTGTAATCAGTTCTCAAGGTTTATACCTTGCAAATGAAGGCAGCAACTCAATACGGAGGAGCACTGTGGGGCTATTGCAAGCGTGGTGGTTTACCGAGTAAGGAAAACCGGTTCCTCAAAAATCTTTTGTGGTTCCCAGGCTTTTCATCTTGTGCCTCGGTCCATAGGGAGCTGGGGATGGCTTTTTGGGAGGATGCGTGGGTAGCCGCCCCGAGTAAAGATATGGTTGAAACTTTGGGGTAACAAGATTGCAACCTCATGCCACTTTATTTTAAGAAATACGCTGAACAGGGACAGGTGGGCCAAAATACCTTGGCTAAGGGCGGTTAAGGATCTTTTGCGCACGTGTGATGTTCCTGCTCAGTTTCCTCCTGATGCAGTGTTATTGCTGTTCAAATTAAGAACATTTAACGAGGCAGGGACCCGAGGGATTGAGGCAAAACGTGCCTTGGCTGCACAAGTGACCCATGCTGATAGTTATCACAGGCTCATATGCGGGATTTCCAATCTACAACCGTATCTTGTCTGGGCTGGGCAAAAGCATCACAGTTGGCTTATTACTAGGGCAAGATTTGATTGCCTATTGTTGAGGGGAAACACTGAAATGGCCTGGATATCCCGATGACCCTAGTTGCCCTGTGTGTGGAGCCCCCCATGAGAATCTGAGTCACTATTTTATTTTGCCCGTTATTGGGAGATTAGAAAATGGACAATATTGCAGATCCTACAATTTGCGGACTTAGGGCAGTACAAACCCGCTATGATGTTCCTTTTGATGGCATGAACTGAACTGACGGCATGGGCCCTTTTATCCTACTTGAAGGCTGCTATGTATAGAAGAAAGGGGTTTTTACAGAGATAGATGCTGTATTTTACAAACTTAATGCATGGTTTTAATGTTTTTCCTTTGAGTTTTATGAACATGTTCCGGTGAGTGATTTATTAATTATCTATATTTTGTCTGTTTTTATGCTATGTCATGTGTCTGTTTGATGGATGTTCTTATTATCCGAACAAAATTATTCTGATGATGATGAGAGACCAGATCAGAAGAGTTTCCACTAGCGTCAAAATGCCCAAGCTTGGTTGTAACAATAGAAGGAAAAGCATTGGCTGAGATGTTCTTGATGTCACGACATGTTATTTTGACTCTTGGGTTCGTGTCGAGGGGAAGTAGGAAGGATAATAGAGGTATTAACAAAAAAGTGATCTGACCAAGGACATAATGATGGAGTACTGGGGGTATTCTGAATATTATGCGACAGAATCCAAACCAGTATATGGCCGTCGTGATGAGTTGGGTCCCTAAATAGCTGTACAAATCCCATTGCTTGCAAAGAGGAGAGCAAAGATACAGCGGAGGGGTCTAATGGAGCATCAGCCTACAGATTAAAATCACCCATCAGGAGAGATGGGGATTGGGCCTTAATACTACTGTTTAGAAATTCCAATAGTTTTTCTTCAGAGAGCAAAGGGGCTTGTGGAGGTTAATAGAGAGTGATTATAGTGAGAGATAAATTAGGATCGATTTTTATTTTAACAACAAGGAGTTCACAACCATCCAGATGCAGATGCAGGATGTTGGAGGAAAAGCAATGAACGTGTGCTTTCACAATAAGTGCAATGCCTCCACCCCATTGATCAATGCAATCAGCACAATAGATTTTATATCTTATCAAAGACTAAAGCACTTTATTTATGTTTTTTTGTTTTTACAAAGGCCTTCCCCATGGTCGACGGGTAGATTTTATGGGATACGATGGAAAAGGATAAATTACACCCACACATTTTATATTTTGCAAAGTCTTTATACTTGGAAAATACCATCCAGATTCCAGTAGATCAAGGAGGTTCTTTGAGTGAGCATGTGTCGGTAAATTATGGTTTGAAACAAGGCTGCACCTTGGCCCCCATGCATTTTAACATTTATATTGCTGGTTTGGAAAAAAGCTTTTAAGAATTGTATTAATAATCCCCTGCAAATACAAGCTGAACCCATTACTTGGTTTTCATAAGCGAATTATATATTCCTTCTTGACCAAACCGCGTTAGGCCTTCAACACAGTCTTGCAGACTTGAAACTATGCACAATAAATCACAACTCAACCTATCCAAAACAAAAATCTTGACCATTAAGGCTAATCGCAGAAACATAAAAATATACAACTGGACAGTACAAAACACACCACTAGAACAAGTGTCCACTTACTTATATCTTGGTGTACGAGTATCTAATAACCTAGACAAAGACTTTTTTTCAAAATTTGCTATTGCAAAAAGACTGCCAAATTCAAGGCAATTAGATCTTTTGTATCGAGCCCTGGTGGTTTTTCTATGGAAGGATGATAAAGCTCTATAACTCATGTATTGTTCCAAGCACACTATACAGCCCATAAGTATTTACGGTTAAAGAGACTGCTTGGCTAGGTATTTTAGAAGGGACACTCTGGAAGAGTGTCTTGGGTCTATCTCAAGCAGTCTCAATGGAAGCTATCTGTTTTGAATTGGGGTTAACTTCCCTCTCAACCTGAAAAATTATTGCGCCAAGGGCCTTCTACATTAAGCTAATGATGAGCTGGGTAAATGCAAAATCTCTGTATTCCTATTTCTTGGATCTTACTGGAACTCTGTATAGTTGTCTGGCTTTAAACCAATGGCATAAAGAAATTGTCAAATTTGTAGATGAAATAGGATGCACCCGTCTACCAGAGGAGAACTTAACTACTACATTCTCTGAAATAAAAAAAAGACCCTGGTTTGGGATCGCAATAAGCGCACTACACACTTGTCAGCAAAAACTAGTTACGCTATATACTCCTACAGGCCTGTCCAATGAACTCAGCCTGTGCTTATATTAAAAATCTACAGAATAACAATGTTAGAAGATTTATAATGCACTAAAGGCTGAATCAGCTTCCAACTTTGGCTAGTAAAGGTGCATGGCTCAGGATCCCTTAGAAGAGCACCTTTGCAGGCTACATGGCTCTGATCCTGAGACAACCCGGCTCTGATCCAGAGCTACAAAACCATTATATTAATAAAAGACAGTCACAATGGAGCCACGGATGCAGTGGTGTTCAAACACAGTTAGGATGCATGCTGAGCAGTCGAAAAGCAGAGCTTTATTGACTGATTGTACAAAACTAATACTGGTTTATGAAAAAGGCTACACAAGACTGGTGTAGGATATAAATTTTATTTGTAAAAATCAATTCTGGCCTTTATTATATGCGGCGGCAACTTGGTTATGAATTTTACTTTTTTATATGTGGCAAGATAGTCTGAAGCTTTTAAATTGATTATTTTTGTTCCTTTCAATGTAAAACTCTGTTTATGATACATTGGAGGCGTTGTATTTTAAAATTAATATGTGTGTGCTTAGACCTGGTCTCTGTGATGAATCTAAAACAAAATTATACTACTCTATACATTTTTAATGTGAGGAAATTGACAATTTTAAGTTGTATCTGTCCTGGAGAATATTGTGTTGAAGGATATAATTAACCAATAAAAAAGGTTATAATAAACCAATAAAACACTAATAAAAAAAATAAAACATAAGTGTAACCGTAAGATGATATGGGTCCTAGTCCCCAACAGTCACAAGTTCCAAACTGGAGCTTCTTCAGGCGAGTTTACTTCAAAAGGATGCAGTGGGCTGTGGTAGTGCATTTAGAACGTTTTCAAAGTTACATAAGTATTTAGGAAAGTACTGATGAGTACTCAATTCAATCAGTTTACTAGGGTAGACCTAGGAAAGGATCCTTAAGAAGGGTCCCACCCACCAAAGGTCAAGTCAGAGTGAGTTAGAGGCACGCCAATGTTACCCTATAGGGCATGGGGATGGATAGAAACCCCTGTATGTCATCTTAGCCCTATGTCCCAGATTCTTCCAGATACCACTGCAGGTCTTCCAGAATTTGTTGGGGACACAATCTTCTACACTTGGTTTTGGTGAGGAAGGCCCAGGGGTCGCAGGTGCAGAGATCATATTCTGTGTCGGGAGTCAGTCACATTGCACAGAAAACTGTTCCAGTCATCTTCCAGAAGAAGACTCCAAACAAAGACAGATGAAGACTTCTGAGGTGCAGACCCCCTAAGGACACCTCGCAGGATTGTAGAAGAAGTGCTCCAATGTGGATCACAACAGTCAGGAAGCGACAGGCAGTACAGCTGCAAAAATAGAAGCAGTCCCAGCACAGCTTCCTTTGAAGTGAGACGGATGGAAATGCAGGCGCAGGCAACTTGCAGCATAAACTGGAGATCTGCAAAGTTCCAAGGCTCTTCCCAAAATGATGGCTGCAGTGAGGTAGCCCAGGAGAGAGCTGTTCAGTCAGTCAACCATGTGGTCCAAGGATGCTTTGAGGGCTCAGAAGGCACAGATTGTTGAGCAGGGGTCAAGACTCGTTGTTCCTACTGGTTGAAGCACCAACGTGGGTCTTCTGAAATCAGGCAGAGGAGCAGGGCTTCACTAGGTCAATCACTGGAGTCTATGCTGTTGAGTTGCTGGGGTCATCCTTATGTCCTCAGCGGGAATCTCTTCTTCATAGAAGTCTTGGTTCCAACGATCATCTGATGAACGTTTACCAGAGCCCTCCATTTTCCCAACATTTGGTCTGGGAGCTAGCCCAAGCCCACCAATGGTAAGCATCTGCAACATTCAAACAGCCCAGTCTTGTACAACCATTCACAACCACTGGTCATCACATCCATCCAGCAACAGACTTTTGGGCACCAGATAATGTGGACTGGCACCAGACAGTCACAGGCCCCTCCTCTGGATCACACCCCCAAAGCCAAATTAATTTCCCAGGAAAGCAGTAGCTTTCCTGGGAAAAGGGGTTTCGATATTAGGAATTCCCTGACCTGAGAAGGCAGGGTGACAACCAAAGAACAATATGGCTAAAGTACCAGCAAAAATCTCGCACCATGTTAATTTTAGTGTGCTAGCCACCTGAATTATCCATTTGCAATAAATGCAAAAGTGCACAAGAAAAATATCACACAAATGGTACAAATCACACAGCTGCCATCAGCTTGTCGTGGGTACACTGTCAAAGTAATTGTTACGCTCACCTGGTATCCACAGGGACGCCACCCAGGCGGGTTACTTGCTGGTATGCTTCTCAGCTTTGCCCTGATGTGGTCTGCGGGGAAGGTTCTGCCTTGTGGTAGAATTAGGCGTGCTCTCCGTCCTGCCTTCTTTGCAGGGGCGCGTTGTCTTTCATGGGCGTGTGCGGTCCAGTTACTTCACTGACGCCGGCCCGTTTCATATTGTTCAGGTAGGTCTTATTGCTGCTATCCTGCATGCCTTTCTTTGTTTAAAATGTCTCTTTTTTTCTCCCTTAGGTATGCAGAGCTTCAGCGCGGCGAACTGGCTTGGTTGAGCCCCGCTGGTAAATGATGGTGCATTAAGAGCGCTATGATGCCGTAAGTAGGCGCTATGCGCAGCGCTGCAAAGTCTTGCCTTTGCTAACCTGTGTTTTCCTTCCTTGCAGGTTGCGGTGTTCTTCAGCGCGAGTAGAATGTCCGGAGTGGTGTCAGCTGAGAGGCGACCAGCCAGGCAAGCCTTTTGAGCAGTTCGTAATTTGTAAATGTCTCTACTGCTTTCTTTAATGTTGCCTCTATCTTCCTCTTTCAGGTCATTCTGTCAGGGAGGCGTGCAGATTCGAGGAAGCTGTGCTCAGTAGCTGCGAGTGTTTAAAGATGAGGACTGCAGGTAAGATGCTGCTGCTAATGATGTTCCTTTTGTCTCCTTGCAGGTTCTGCTTCTCCGAGGTTCGAGGTTCGAGGGAATAGCTGGACACGGTGAGCGTCACGTTGCAAGCTGCAAAGTAACACAAAGCATGTTCTGCAGTCAGGGTGTGGTTTATATAGCCCAGGTAAAGTAGTACCAGGGAAAGTACTTCCAGGCCTGCCACACCCAAAACACTAGACCGCATAGCTTGGTTCTTAGGAACCAAGCTATGTGGATGCCTCCATGTTGGCTGACAATACAATAAAGTAGTTCCCAAGCACATTGTTGTTCATGGTGTATGAGCCTGGCACCATAGGTGCCAGGACTGGCCCCATGAGGGCTTTTGAAGAGGATGCCAGGCTCTAGAGGCCTGAGTCCTGACTCCACCTGGCCAATGGGTTTGCCAGAGGGGGTTTTGGGTGAGTGTTGTGACAGTAATCAAAAATCCATTATATAAAAAGTTATAAGGATACAAAGTATCTTAACTGCACTTCACTCTAAGGTGATGTGTACAATTGTAAAAATACAAGAATCCATAAAGAGAGCCGTCGTCTTTCAGTACTGACTGTCTTAGGGACTAGTCAGCTTGCCCATAAGAATGAGCAAAAGAGGCTTAGGCAGAAAAGCAGACAGCTTTACTGACCTCTAAAAAGTCAGGATAGGGTTAAACCAAGCAAAAAGTATAGGGTTCCATAGATATCTATGGAGGGAAAGGTGCAACACTGAAATCGTTCCCAGCACTGTACCTCATCAACTCAACATATCATTCCAGCTTCAATCCATTATAACAGATTGGCGTCGAGTGGTGCACATGATCCAGGCTGATGTGAAAGAGGAATTGTGGTATGTTCTGTCACTACAGCTGTGTGGGGGAGCATTATACACAACCCACCGTCCCACGCTGTGGATTTCCCACCAGCCAAGGAGGCATTTACACCCATTGGAGCTGCACGTTGTTGCAGAGGTCCTGGTAGGCTGTTCTCTACTCCATATATATATATATAATCTAAAGGTCAAATGGTTATTTATATAGCGCTTTTGGCAAAGCGCTGTACTTGGAACATATTTATCACAATTATTACCAAACCAAAGTCTGTACTCCTTTATCGACCTCGAAAGTATGAAAGGCTGAGTTGGCCTAGCTGGGATTCAAACCTGCAACCTACAGATCACGCACAGATTGCAGCAATCAATGCTGAACCGGCTGAGCTCTCTTATTGGCTAACATCCTTCAGAGGTTGGTTAACCAATATCGACTGCGGTATAATAATCAAAGTACCTAGATGTTGGAAGAACCATTTATGAAGCGCTACATGAAGTCAAATACCTATCTGGATTATCATAGGGACTGGTTTTGCTGAGTTTTTATTTCAATTACCAATGTAACTTTAATTGGTTTGTTTTTGAACAGCGATTGAACTTCCTGGAGAGTCAGGTCTTGGATGTTTTAATTGTAGTCTTGAAGATTTGAGATTACACCTGTGATTGGGGTAACGACAATCACTCACCCTTGAACAAAGAGTCTGCTGCAACTGAACATTTATAGTAATGTACCACATTGACTGCAAGGTTGGCTGGATGTAAACTAGACTGTGCATAGTCATCATTTTACAGTGCTTTTATAATTAGAGTTTAAATTAAATTATAAGTGTAAAAATGTTGTGCCTCCTGTCCCTCGGCATGATTATGCATACAGCACTGGGATCTGCAATTGTATCTGAAAAATACAATTGTGCAATACTGGTTTGCTTTCACTGGAAAAAAGCATAATTTGTTACACAAGATTAATTCTCAATTGTAACTTAGTTTCCATCTTATTAACTATAAAATCCTTAAATGCTTGGAAAATAAATATGCACAGTTCTTCTGTTTGCTCCATAAGAAGCAACACAGCAGAAGCTGAATGGAAAGAAACCATTCCTTTTATCACAGTGTGCAGTTTCTTTTTTTGAAAGGCTTCAGAGAAATACATTCTATTTCAGAGGTGGCTTGCAATTAGATCCATGTAGATAAAAATCAAAAGAAGCCTTCTGGTTTCTGTCAAGTAACCTGACCTTTGCACTGCCCTCTGCTCTAAACCTGTGTGTAAATGTACACAGGAAAATAATAAAGCTGACGTATTTACAAGATTTTCATGCGTAAAAATGCCTTGTACGCACCTTATCTGGAGGCCTGGCCTGAACTGTACCTTCAAAGCAGACTTGGGGAGGCTGAATATTGTAGTTATATGGCGGTCTCGGTTTTGTCACCTTAAAGTTGTATGCAAGCAGTTTAATCATGGGTCCGAGCACAGGCAGTGCTTGCCTGTGATCTCTTAAAGGGCATATGTTAACTGAAGTAATTTCTTGTGATGCCTTAAGGTTAACGTTCTTGTGATATTATTCCCTTTGATGTCATGTCCTGTCATTTCATTGGGCCAAGTTAATGTGACATAATTTCCTGTGATGTCATCATTATGCTAGTTACTATTTTTGAAACGTTCAGAGTCCTACAGATTTTTGGTCACAGAATGTTGGCATGTATGCTCTAATCCATGAGTGCGCACAGGACAAGGACACGTTGCATTAAGCAGCAGGCAATTTACACAACTCACAAGTTCCAGAAGGAGTTTTCTCTCAGAGGGCAGTTGAGAATATGTGGCCGCGAACCTGAAGTGGAGGAAAGGACTCTGCCACGGCATGGCCTGTGAAGTAGAGCAGCAGTGTCGTGTGAAGAAAAATAGGCAGAAGGTTGTACCTCTGCAATCACACAAAGGTGGCTGCTTATGTAGGGTAGTTTTCTGAACAAAGGTACTTTGTAAAGAATGGCTTATGCAGTAGTTGCAGCAGTTGCGCTGCTCACTTGCAGAGAGTACCCTTGCCACAGTGCTGGGGTTTTGCCTCATTTGTGGGATGGCACCCAGCACTGGCAAAGTGCCTTTGTTAAAGACACTGGAAGAGTTTGATCCAGATTTGCTGGATCTGTTGAAGGAGATCAAGTTATTGCAATCTAGTGAGGATTCATAATTAATGGAAGCATGAACTGTTCAAAACGTGTAAGTGTGTTTTCTTATATTTTAGCGTTACCTCAGTAACAAAGTGTTTTCCTTTGGACTTAAAGGAAGTAGGTTAGTAAAGGTATGTCACTCTCCTATTTTAGGTTAGTGTACTATATTAGGAATATAAATGTCAATTTTCTTATGCTCACTTTCTGTTTCTGTTAGTACAGAAGTGTGCTAATGCTTCCCTCACATTGTTGTACACTCTTTATTCTGCTCTACATGAGGCTTCGGCTGTGTAGTCGCTACTCGTTGTGAGACATTGTTTCCGCAGTGTTGGGGTGATCGGGATCTACGAGGGTGCTTGGGAATTCTTACAATGAACCTGTGCTGTGTGTGTATATGTGAGCACTAGAAATCTAGTGTACTAACAATAAAATGTTCATTTTAGTGCAGTGCTGATTGCGAGTTGACATTGATTGGGTGCGGTTTTGCATTATGTGGGTGTGTTCTGGCTAGAGGGGCCATACACAGTAGGTAAATAGTCAACTTATAAACATCTAGTTGTGTTTTGCTTTCTCTGCAGTGCTGGTGTGGTGACGGCAGGGAGAATAGGTTCTGTCGGTAGAGTGGTAGAGTTTTATGGAGCTATCAAAGAGTGATAACATTTTATTGTGGATGTACCGTTGCCCTGAGGCGGTAGCACTAGGAATATTGAACGTTTGCTGTAGTGTACTAGTTGATCTTGTCTTATAGATTGACTAGCCCCATTGATGTTGGTGTGGTGATGGTAGGGTAAATTAAGTTGTTTAATAGAGGTTTTTAAAGCATTCTTTCTTGAGTGGCCCGTTGAGTTAATAGCAGTTTTAAGTTATCTAAAGTACTATAAAATGTATGTTGTGAGTTATCAAAATTGATAACATTTCATTATGTAGTTATTGCGGTGCTGTAGTGGCACTAGCAGGATTATAGGAAGTTGTAGGTTTGTACTAGTTGTTCTAGCATTATAGGATATTCTGTTTATTTAATTCCTGTGGTGCTGGTGTGATAGCAGCAGGTAGTGGGCAGTACAAGAGTGATAGGCTATTCATCTGCTGTGGCACTGTGGTGGTTGCGGGTTGCGGCTGGGAGAAGTTTGCTGTCAGCTCTAGCATATTAGAAATAGTGGAGCCCACAGTGTTTGTGCCGTAGAGGCAGGATATATAGAGTTTAATGTCTGTCATCGAGTCTGGACTTGGACATGAAAGCTGATTGTTTCTATTCAAGTCTGTGGTGGTGGTTGCCATCAGAGGGGTATTGATCCTTGGGGGAATCTTTAGGATGATCTGAGTACCGTTGAATTCAGCCTTCCTCTTTTATGGGTTTTTTCTGCTGGGTTCTTCTATTGGGTTCCTCTTTTCTCTTTATTTCTTTTTTCTGCCCTGCTTTTCCTGTGGGCCCTGTAGTCTGTTACGTAACTGATGCAGCTGACTAGTGTACTTCCTTTCTTTCATTGTCAGTCCTGTAGTTCATGTGCATCATCATCTCAGCCTTGACCCAGCTGCCGATATCTGGGTGCATGAATGGTGTGCGTGTGTGTGTTCAGCCTGTGAAAGGTTTGTCTGTTGTGTGGTTGGATACGGCAGGATGTGCGGTGTGAATGCCCGAGGAAGGTTGTACGGATATTATGTGTTTACATACTCGCAGTGGTGTCTCCGAGTGCAGAGTTTGCTTTTCCTTCCTCTCTTTCTCCTGCGTTCTTCCAGGTGTGGTGTATCAAGGTTGTTTCTTCTGTTTTCCTTTTCATCCTTATGTGAGGGAGAAGTGTGGTGATTAACCATCTGGCATAGTGAGGATGTCATGAGTGTTTGAGGTCACCAGCGGAATTCATGGTTTGTAGTGTGTAGTGTGTTCCACCAGTATCAGTTGTCGCCTGGGTGGAGGACCCTGGAGGATTAGTGTTTTCCGATGTCGTCTTCTATGAATTTATAATCTACTCCAATAATATAAGCTTACCTGTACTTCATTGACTTGGCACATCTTTCCAACTTCAATCCATACCAACACATTCTTTTTTGTTTTTTTGTATTCACATTTTTATTGAATGAAAATTATCAGAAAACAAGACATAACAAGTTTTAGCATGTAACAAGAACTCGGCAACAAATTATAACAATTGATGCTGTGTATGTTACCAATAGACGCATCTCCAACAGGATTTTAGCCTTTTTTTTTAAAAAAAACCCCTCAAAGATTACTGCACAAACAAACTATCAAGAATTGTATAACGGAATGGCATGCTGAGTTTACTCACTGTCCTTTTGATGCCAGCGCGCTGCATGCAGATATGCCCCACAGTAATGAAACAGGAACTCGTGCTCTGAATGGGGAACTTTCCCTTGAAGCAAAGGCATCAGATCTCTTCCATCAATGATCCTGGTGTAATAGAAACAGGTGGTATTGGCATTCAGTGGCACCATTAATAGTAATGCATTTTAGAATTCATCCATTAATTCGGTTAAAATAATGTTTTCATTTACTCTTCATACTTCAGTTTCAAAACGACAACGATTACTATAATCCCCTTTCCGACTGTAAGGTCATGGTAAGAAGGCAGAAATACGACGTACAGAACAGATACAAATATAAACGTGAATCCAGAGGCGTTGCTATGGGGGGCTAAGAGGGCTATAGCCCCAGGTCTTTTGGTTGTAGCCCCGGATAGAAGCTCAGGGGTTAGAACCAAAAAGCTAGCTAGCCCTGAGTCCTGACAGTCCTGACATTAGCATAGCCCCAGATCTTTTCTAGACCTAGCAACACCCCTGCGTGCATCAATTAAAATTCTAGTACTGCATTAAAATGTCAGAACTGCATATATAAAAGTCAAACCCACTGCATAGGAAAGAGGAAATAGGGGGGGGGAACAGAAACCAGGGGAATTGATATTACAAACTGAGACAGGAAGTACTACTAGACGGACGTGAAATGTCCTAACAGGTCATGGTAACCCTCCTAAGGACTTTCAGTCATTGGTGTAGCCAGAAGTCTTCTGGATAGGGTGCACCTGACCATATACACATACTTTATGCAGAGGTCCCCATAAACCCTGAGTGACATATTTATTTTATTTTACTGCTTTCATTTGGAAGCTCCGGCAGACATGTCCGGAATTCAAGTTTTTATTATATGATAAACACAGGGTTGGGGGCGGGCTTGAGCAGTAACAGTCTGCTAGCCTGAGCCAAGGAGAGCCCGAGCCAAGTGAGGGGCTCCGTGAAGTCACAGGGTCCCTACTGGTCAGGTTCGTACCCCAAACTTAGTGCTTAATGCTATTAGCACCCCACGGCACCCTGTACACGCTGAGAGTGCAAGCCCAATTCCCTTAAAAAAGTGTTGTCAGTGGGAATCGCTGGAGAAGGGAGAGTGGTCAGTGAGGGACTGAGCAGAGAGTGACAGGTGAGTGGGTCTAGGTGGGGGGAGTGGAGTGGCCGGGTGAGCGCAAACTGGGAGGTGATGGAGCACCTAGGACACAGGAGAGATAAAATGGCTGTCTGGGGAGAGGTGTCGGCAGCCAACAGTGGAATGCGGGCTTATACCTGCTAATGAAGCCTGTTGCATGGCACCCCTGTAAGGGGCCATGGTATCTCCAAGTGTGTTTTGGTGTGATCACATTGTTACCCATGTGACCAACTTAAAAGTTCCGAGCCGTTTCCGGCTCGGCAGTCTAACCATCATGAGGCTTCGGTGTCATTCCTGTGCACCATGCTGTTGATGCACCGTAGGCGCTGGGCCCAAGGATGGGGCCCAGCCAGAGGACGGTGCCCCTGCCGGGCAACGCCGTCAATGGGTGATCCCAACACCATGTGACCATGGCTAATGAACTGACCCCAGCCTGGGTGCCCCCAGAGCCGGGGCCGCTGTGCACCTTGTGCCCTCAGCCACATGTGTAGCTCCGGTGATCCAGAGCGGGTGGGGTGACCCCCACCCATGAGTCCGCGGCGTGATCGCCGCACCAATGAACCCCGTCGGGTGACCCCGACATGAGTATGGGGCCTGCCTGGTGACCCGGAGCAGGCCCCACAACAAAGCCCACGTTTCAGCCAACGGATTGAGCAGTACCTCTCGCCAAGACGCTAATAGGATATATTAGCAGCATTGTAAATTATGAATGTTGCTGTTACCAGCTAAATGGCAATGGTTTTTATCGACTGCATATGGATTAAAAGCTGAAAGGGCTGTGTTAGATTACCAATCTGTGCATTCAGGTTGCATAAAGACCTCTGGCAATTCACATGTATGTGTACTTAGCCCCATGGGTTAAACCTACTTAATTGGCAGAGGTAAATGTTTTCCTACTGCTGCACAAGCGTAATCTGCATGCAAAATAACTTTTGAGTATGAACGTTCTAAACCAAATAATACAGGCAAACATTGCCCGCTTTTCTCACCTGACTACCTCATTCACACTATTGTTTCTTAAAAATATGCTGAAATGGAGCTCTCAATTCAGGTACTGAAACCCCCCGCTGCTTGAGCGCTGACACTTCCTGCGCAGTTCATGAATACCTGTAAGAACCACAGGTCTTGCACCCATAACATTGCACTCGCCTATATTCCCACAATGTTTGGCAGACAGCCAGTCCCTCACTGACTACCTAGTGGACACAAATGATCTCTAGGCCTTTACTATCTAGATGTGAACATTGTAATTTAACAATGACCGCCCAGCAGGGACACCAGCAGAAGATTGAGCCCACATTTCTGGGTGGTCAGCTTGGATGGGCACTTACTATATAAGAGGGTCTAGCCACTGGTCCTGTGCCTGGCAGGTCACTGGGGGATAAGATCTTCCCTGTTAGAGGCCCTGGTCCAGTTCACCATCCAGCACACCACAGCTATCTGCAAGAAGAGCAGATGCCTATGGGTACTGATATATGCAAGCTTCTAGCGCTGAACAGAGCTGGTTGAAATCAGTGCACATATCATGCTCAGGCCAGTGCTTCTCTGGGCACGTATCAGGGCCAATCCCCAGCAATCACCGGCCTCCAGAAACTTACATTTAGGCTCTGTGGACCTTGAAAATTAACCCCATGTTGGCATTGAAGCTGCATTAATGGAATTTCAATGCAAGTTGACACACACATATCCAGGTCAGGCTTAACAAGCAGGTGGAGCACCTTCATCTGGGGGAGGAAAGAATATTGGCAGTGCAGGACAGGTCCAATGTTAGACCGGCCTCAAGTAAGATACAGGAGATATTTAAACATATCATGAAAGTCCTTCAAAGCCAAACATGAGGAACTCAATGAAACGTCATTCCGAATCAATATCAATGTTGCGGGTGTCCATGAGTCCAACAGCGTGAGAATTATGGAGATCATTAGGGAATACAGGACATCCGAGATCTTGAGAAACAAATGCAGCTTCTACACTCGCTTAATGCAAAGTTAGTTTTCTATTCACTGCTTGGATGGTTTGCAAAGTGAGGAGTAACAGTTTTGACTGACATTTATGTGCTGGCTGCTGGTTGATAGGATTATGGGCCTCATAAAAAGTTTGGCAGCGCAGTAAAACGTGGTGGTAATTCTGTACTGTCGTGTTTTTACGGCACTACCAAATTCCCATTTTTGACCTGGAGGATTTACCTCCAGCATCATACAGGAATTCCAGTTCATTACCTCCAAACTCAGAATGAGGCCCTATATCTTTACAAAATAGGGATTGAAGGGACTGAAGCCAAAATAACAAGATCATTCATTTCTTTAGTAGATGATATGATTGGTTATTTATAACATGCTTAATACCCAGAGGTTTCTAAGCGCGGACCCGGGGATCGGATCTGTGTCGCTCCGTGTCATCATGCTTCCAAGGTGAGCAGGTTGCCCCTGAGCTATCCTCCTGAGACGGGATGACAGCTACGAAACATGGTTCTGTTTCCTTGAGTGACCTCACCTGGGATGCGAGAGGGTCTGACACTGGCTGCAAAGCTAACAAATTAAATATTTGAAAAACCATAAGATCGTTTTGAAATGGTACGATTTATGTCCAGTGTAAGCCATTGAGATTTTGCAGGTACGCAGAAGTGTCATAGGCACTTTTTCTCCTTTTATTCACAAGAAAGAGGGGTCACTATTCTAATTTAAATGTCCCTTAGCTTCAAAAAGCAATCAGAGCCTTGATTATATTTCCCTTACAGTGACAGGCCTGGTTGCGAAGATCAATATCTACGCTCATTAACACTCGAAAGGTTTTAGAGCACGGTGGTGAATTAACTGTACAGTTTCACAGATCCACACTGTATATGGAAAGATTTTTTATAATGCAATAAATAGAAATCCTACGCCTAGATATGCTCTTGCAGTTACAAATGATGCATGAATTACATATGAAACATATATGTGAACAACTTCAAGGTAGTGACAGGAATACACTTATTTGCGCAGCTTTGCATCAACATTGACTTCATACTGGCATTAGAAAGAGTGATGCCCAGGAATGAGGATTGCCATATGTCCCTATACATTGATTGCACTGAGGCTGTGCACTCAGATGTCCTAAAATATTAGTTCTTTAAATCATTCCCTCTAGTGCTTACTCTTCGCTTATTTGGGTATGTAATACAATGAGATAAATAGTAGGATACTGCCCTACACTACACAGGATTCCTTGTTATTCCTATTTCTAAAACCTGAGCTATGTGCAGCCCTTTGCTCATCACCTAACCACTTCTTCATGATAACTGTCGAGGAAAGGTAATTGCTAACAGGCTGGATCTCATCGTGTTGCCCCTTCTGCTGCTCCCTCATTAAGTAGTTCAACAGCATAACACTTAATGCAGCTGTTTGCCCGATGCATCAAAATTATCCTGAACTTTCAGGGGCAACAGGATGTCACTGGATGCCAAACAGACCTTTTTAACTTCATTGAAAATAGGTATCTATCTGTCTGTGTATGCTGGTGTCATTAGTGCTTATTATTCCCAGCTACCAGACCCCTCTGTACTACTGTATGATTGAAATTAGGGTCAACATTCTGGGGACTACCTCTCTCTCTCTCTCTCTCTCTCTCCTCTACTCTTACCCTCACTCCCCTCTTTGTTCCTTTCTTTCTCATGCTCATCTGTCACTTGCTTTCGTTGCTTCCACCACCCCCCTCTCTGAACCCCTCGTCACTCTGCAATGCAGCCCTTGACTTCATGTCACATCTCCACTGATCATTCTTTCATGTTAACTCTGATCTCCATTTTAATAGCTCTCCATCCCGTTTCATTTTCTCTTTCCTTCTTCATAGCATTCTTAACATCCTCTGCCTTGTTTTTCTCTCTTTTGCTGCTTATAGCACATCCTTCAACCTTCTCCTTCTATGCGCCTCATGCTTGCTGTACATCTTACTCTCCCTCCCCCTGCTTTCTCACTCCTTTGCCTCTGCTCTTAACTGTTCCAATGCTGTGCTGTTTTCCCTGAGCTCCAGTCTCCTCTCTGCTTTTATCTTTTCCTCCTCACCTTCTGTTCGTTTCACTCCCTTCTCCGGTCTTTTCCCCACCTTCTTCTTTCTACACCCTCCCCGCTCCGCCTCTCTTTAATTCCTACACAGATTGTACCATCTCTGATTCTCTTTGTTCCACTCCCACTCCTCTTTTTACTTCCTCCACTCATGTTTTCACCTCTGTTCCTCTTTATCCCTCATCTGCTCTCCTGTCTTGCTCCTCTGATTCCACCTTGCTCTCCCTCTGTCATCCATCCTCTCTGCACCACCATTCACTGAACACCTCTCAACTCTCAGCACACCTAACTACCACAACCTCTGTCAGGCCAGTTCCATTTTAACATGGTAGGTCCTGGCGTCTGTTAGACAAGTGGACAAGTGCATAATGGTGTCCAGCTGAGTCTGTGCTCCGGGGACTTATGCAATAGGCTAATATTTGTTGTAAATACAGGATCATCACCTGAGATAATCAGTTATTAGCCCATCCTGCAGCTCCGTAGGCCAACACATTACAGTGCCCAGCAACAATCATTGTTTTTCTTTCTGTGCAGGGACTTCTCTAGCTGTGTCTGGGGCTCAGGGTCTCCTGCTCTTTCCGATCCTGATTCTGATCGATCACACTCTCTGTGAGCAAACACATGCATGGTCACTGGGCAATGTCTTAAGCCATGCTTACAACCTGCTAAACAAACCAGGCCTTACTTGCAGACAACCCATGGACACCCAGGCTGGCAGCTCTTCAAATTGCATAATCCTTCTCTGCCATGTTGCTTTTGTAGTCTATTGTTCTGACACTTGTCTGCGTTTCGATAGGTCACTGCGAATGCCACCTGTCTTCATGTTGCCAAGGGTGATTGGGGATAACATGCACTGGAACATATATGATGCCTTGAAATGAAAAGGATAACTAGGGGATCCTCTGTGTATCCTGTCCTGGGCCTGCATCACAGAGAGGTGGCAACCCTTGGTCCTTAGGTCTCCACAGTTCCTGCATCGAGTTCCAGTGTTGGGAATTTGTCACAGGGCCCAAAGCTGTAGTCAGAGGGAGAATCAACAGGTACTCTCCAGAACAGGAAAGGGCTGTATTTATCAAACCGGGTTTTATTATTTCATGCCAAGCCAAAAGCAAATTTAACAACAAATGGGTGGTATTGTATTGGGCCTCATTACGACCCAGGCGGTAAGGGGTTTACGGCAGCGTAAACAGCGCCGACCCTTACCGCCTGATTACGAGGTCCCTTAGCGCCATGGAGTTTTTAACACCTGCAGGTGTTAAAATCCATGGCGCTAAGGGACCATGGAGTTAATTACGCCACCGTAATTTACGGTGGCGTAATTAACGCCTTCCCCACTCCCATTATGCCCTATGGGGCAAAAATGGGAATGGGGAAGGGTAAATGGGGATTGGGGACTTACCGCCCCGCCAAGGTCGGAATGGGGCGGTAAGTCCGCCAACCACCATGGCGTAAACGTAGTTTACGCCATGGTGGTAAAGTCACGGCCCAGGCGGTAACTTACTGCCTGGGTCGTAATGAGGCTGTCTTATAAAGCAAAAGGGCAGTAGATGCGCGCGTACACAAACACATACACACACACAAACAATTAGGAACTGTTTGTGTGCAACACTCAGACGTCTCCATAAATAGAAAGGGATCAGAGCTTTGGCCATTGAACAATGAGAATGGAAATCTTGATGCTGGGCCTGGGACTAAGTGTCAGAGGGTGTCATATATTTTGAAAATAATGGAAAGAGAGATATACACATGTCTATGGGTAAAAGAGCTGCTGCAAAGCTGTGCAGGTGTATAGAGAGATGAATAATGTGACCACTCTTGTTGATTAGCTACATTTACTTAATTAAAATGCACTTCTTTTACAAATTATCCCTGTCCACATGGCTAAAGCCATTTTGCCAACATTCCAACTCTACTGGTGAGGAAAATGAGGAAGGAAAAGCAGACAATGGTAAAGTGGGGTATCATAATGCTGAAACGGAAGGGGATCACGATCATACAAAGTTCTGTAACGCCCGGTCGGTAATTAATGAATGGATCCCTCCTTAAGCTGCGCCACGGATCCTGAAATAAAAAAAAAGAAAATCTCATCCCAGCCAATTTTATATATAACAATTGTATTTGATATTGATTGTAGTTTCATTTTTTCTTTTGACATGTATTCTGTCTGTCATGGTGCCCACTTTCCTGAGGCGCAGTCCTTTGCCGCGTGGCTGGCATTTTTACTCGCAGAGCCTCGATTTTAAGCCGCTATGAAGTGCGAGCACTGGAACTTTGGATCTCATCGTATAACAATCCTCTTCTTCTTTGCCCTGAGAGGTGATGATACCATGTACTTCTTTTGTTGCCCATTTCCTGATCCTGTGTCCTTGCTTCTGTTGTTGGCCTTCTGCTTGACCTGCTAATCTCTCCCCTGAAGAGGTGCAGGGTATGTAAGCAAGAGACCCTGGCCAATGAAGACGAACAAGGACCCTACACATGGTTTCTGAACTGAAATAATATGACCCAGATGATGGAGCCCAGTGCAGAAGCTTCTATCATTCCTATTGCAGCCTCAGTAGAACCAGCAATGTTAGAGGAAACCCAGCAGTTCAGGGATGAACAAGAAGATGTTGTAGCCGTTATAGGCATTGGACACTACCTACCGTGTGGCATTAACCTTACTGTTCGAGACCCAAGTTAGGCCATTTCAGTGGGTAAACATGTTATTCCAGATGTGATGCAGAAATCTATGAAGAGTTACCTGCCTGTGCCCGTTTCATTAATAGAAGGGGGCATTGGTATGGTTCCCTCGGGTCCTGGAGTTAGGTTTGGAGAAATTAGGTTCCAAAAGTGTTTTGCTAAAACACTGTAGAGTTCCTCATATTCTTTGGCAGAGTTCTTTATACATTGGCTTCGCGGTGGTGCCCAGCATTTGAAAAAGGCACAGATTACCCAATGCTTACATTGACCTTGGTGACTGATGCACAGCCATTTACCAACATGACACAACGCACCATTCAAAAATTTGGAAGCAACCCAATCAGGAGTGGTTGTTTCCAAAGCTTCTTCACAGGCAAATGACTTGACCATGATGCAGCAATGTGAACTCAGAGTGAATACGAGGAATTATTTTCATGAATCAGGGTAGGTCTGACCATGGCGGCACCGAGCCCACGAACTGGAGTCTCAGGAGGGCCATGATCATATGTGACACACAATTGTTTCTATGCTTATTATGTAAATCGAGACATGCTTTGAAGTCCCACTCGATATCTTAGTCTAAGTCACCATTTTAATGGATGCCTGCACGGAACAAGCCTTTGATCTCTGAAAGTAAAATGGCTGCATCAGTATGCATGTTTCTAAAATATTACATACAGCTGCAACCACCCATTGAGTACATACAGAGTCACAAAGGATGGCCTGCTAGAATTAACAGACCACCCACAGAGAACATGGTGCACACTGACCTGTGAGTCTTAGGGATTCTCAGAGACATACATACAGAGTTACATCACCAGGGAGAACATGGATTGGGACTTACTCTGAAAAGGAGGTTGTTAAACTCTCATGGCAAACTCAGAAATGACAGGGAACTCACTGTAATATGTTAGGAATTGTATCCTATTCAGACAGGGGAGGACACAAGGGATATACAACAAGGCCAATCCTGGTAAATCGATACATATCAAAGACTTTACAGACCTATTTGTGATTTAATGACTGAAATTAGTATAGGTAGGAGCAATGAATGGAGGAGTGAGAAAAAAGATTCAATTTACTCTCTCTACATACCAAATATATATTTTCCATTGATTTTTACAAACATTTTATTTCACACACATTGGTGTGTGAACAGCAGGACTTTCAGAACTGTATTTAGGTTGTCTTCTAGCTAATTACTTTTAGAGACAACATGCGCCTCAACAGAGACTGCTTACTAAAGAGCCTTTAGAGTAAGGTTGTAGATCTTAACCCAACATGTTTTGTCCCCTTAAGATTTTATTAAACGTTGACCGGAACTTCTTCAGGGGATTTCTCATTTGCTGTTAACCGCTATACCCTTTTTGCTGAATGGGGCAAATCGTCGTTCTTTCTTTTTAGGATACAGTTTAAGTTCTATGACATTTCTTTGTTCTATGTTCCAAATGTAGCTTCATTCCTTGCAATTGTAATTGCTACCTCTTCTCTTATTTTGAAAGAGGTAAGTTGAAGAGAATCAATTCTTCAATTTCGCTTTCTGTCATGGTCATGAAGTCAGGGGCACAGGCATGCAGGGGTTGCATGCACAGGAGTCCTGGGTGGACACTGTTCTGGCGCCTTTGGCACCAGGCTCATGAACAAAAGTAAACAAGAACATCCATGTAATACCGAAAAGCTTTTATTATGGACATAGCACTTCAGATGCATTAACCTTGAACCTTCCATCCATTAAGCAGCCCAAAGTGTATTCTTCGGTGTGGCTGCTAATGTATTGCATTTGCACATGCTCACTCTTCTCTAGGAGTGGCAGGGTGTGGCTGGTAAGCCGGCCCTAATGGGCGTGCCCACAATCTCAGCTATATAAGCTGCCCGGATCCTCAAGACAGACGCTTCACATTATTCTGCACTTGCAAGCAGCCTACCGCTCACCGTCGCCTGAGGTCAGACTTACCTTTGAAGATCCTGCTTCCTGGACATCCTGCTTCCTGCCAGCATACTTACCAACTGGTGGAAGCTGTTCTTACCGTGCATCACTTCGGCGAACCAAGTATTCATCTTTACACTTTCCGGGATGCCGAAATCTTCATCTTGGCACCGCAGCAGACACGCTCCATCATCGACAGCAGCGCCTGCAAGGAAAAACAGAAGACAGGGTTAGACATAGAAAAAACAGTCACTTTAAGGTTGCGCTTCGCCATACTTCTTTTTTTTTTCCTTAAACCATCACTTACCTGCTGTCGAACATTGCGGTAGCATCCATCTTCCATCCGGCCGCATCTCACAGCTGCATTGAGGCCGCATTTCCATCTAACGGAAGAAAACAGAAGAGAGACATTATTGTGGGCATAAATAGGAGCAACATATAAAGACATTAAACAGAATGAACAGCATCACAAGAGCTCAAGAAGGACTTACCAATCATAAGGAGAAGCACAGTCACAGCTGGACTGGACTAATCCTTATCAGGGATCAGTGAAGGAACTAGATCCCATTCGACGCACCTCTGCCAGAAGTAGCAGGATGGAGAGCTTATCTTCCATAATTCACAGGAGCAGTATCACCACGTACCACCACTCACAGCTTTTCTACTGAGGGAGAGGCCTGAAGGGGGTGATTCAAGTTCATGGAGGGCTGCAACCTTGCCCCAACGCCTCGGCAGAGACCTGGTGAGCGTAACAGAACGCGAAGCCTCTAATACTCTCTGCCTGGGCATTATGGAAATTTCAGAAACAGATCAGGAAGCCCTCTTACTAGGGGGATTACCGGCTGAAGTACATGCTTCAAGACAGGAAACCAATGCATTACAGAAGGATCTTTTTTTAATTCGAGAAAGAACTGACGCATTGGCAAGACAAATGCTAAGGGCACAAGCAGGACAGCTTCCACTGCCTGGAGTGACCCATTCTTCTCATTCTTCCACACCACAACAATCAACACCGGTTCAGGTGGTTCTTCCAGGAGCAGTGCCTCTAGCCCCTCCCGAACGCTTCATCGGTGAACCAAAAACGTTTGCTGTATTTATGAACCAATGTCGCATTCATTTCTTGTGCAGACCAGGAGCCTTTCCTAATGACCAAGCCAAAGTGGCGTTTGTACTCTCGTATTTAGGAGGTAGTGTGGCGGACTGGTCTATACCTTTGGTAAATCAAGACGACCCTTTACTCCGGAACTTTGGGAATTTCCAACATGAGATGGAGAAACTGTTTGCCCGTCATGCCCAAGGACAAGCTATGGACAACGAGTTGTTGTCACTCAGACAAGGGAGTCAAGATCTATTAACCTATATTGCAACCTTCAATCGTCTCATAGCCCAGACCAACTGGCCAGAAGAGAAGAGGACTACACTCTTTTACCGAGGGTTACGTGGAGAATTTAAGGATGTGTTGGCGCAAGTGGTGAATGCCCCTGAGAGGTGTGCGGACTACATAGACCTGACTGTGCAACTCGATTATAGGTTGCATAATCGGAAAATGGATCGAGCTAGATCAGAGGGACGGTCAGTTTACGTACGACCTCATGAGAATCGGACTAAACCAAACGAACAGTCTGAGCCAATGCAAATTGGTGGATTACGAAGTCCCCTTACCAAAGCAGAAAGGGAAAAAAGAAGACAACAACAGCTTTGCTTGTATTGTGGACAAGCAGGTCACTTCCTCCGTGACTGCCCGGTAAAACCACCCAAGAAAACAGTTGGGGCAACAGACAAAACTGATGAAGAAGAAGAACAGAACTCGGGAAACGGCAATGCCCGGCAAGTGTAGTGGTCCGCGTGTCGAGCATAAAAAAGGAATCAGTACAGACCTCACATCTAGTCCTTCCAGTGCTTTTGGTGAATCACAAGTAACCATCAAAAAATACATGCCTTGCAGGCATATATTGATTGTGGAGCTGTGGGTATCTACACTGACCAAGATGTGCCTCTCCGAATAGGCCTTGCTCTCCGACAGAAGCAGAAATGGGAAAACATCACTGCTGTGGATGGTTCTCAGCTATCATCCGGCCCGGTGACAGAATACACCGAGAAAGTCAAGCTTCTGCGTCAGGACGGGCATCAAGAGGACATTGCTTTTGATCTCATTGGTGCTCCTCAGTTCCAGATGATATTGGGAATGCCCCGGCTGGAGACCCACAATCCTAGGATCGACTGGCGAAAAGGAGTTCTGCCATTTCCTCATGATTGTGCCGACACATGTTACAAAAAAGATGACACCAATCTGAAACCGAAGAAAGGAATCGGGTTGGGCCTCACCAGCTCCTTACCGCTTGAATACCAAGATTACCAGGATGTCTTCAAAAAAGAGCAAACCACCTTTCTGCCCTCGCACAGACCCTACGATTGTCAAATAGATGTAACGCTCACCTGATTCCCGCAGAGGCGCCGGTCTTGACTGGGTGAATGCCGTATCTTCAAAGGTGATGTGTAACACACGGTTGGCTCTTTGGGCTGGACCTCTGTGCACTGTATGTCTGACTCGAAGAGTAAGATGTCTGCAGATAGAAAATATGGGATTAATGAACTGGGGTTATTGGGTGCCTGTCTCCTCTTCCCTTTCTCTTCTCCTGTAGAACCCCAAAGGTTAACGCCCTCACCTTAGGTAAGTGAACGCGGAGCTCTCCATCTGCCTCGGGGCAGGGTGCCGTAACCAGTTTCTTCACTGGATAAGGGTGCAGGCCTCTTGACCTCAGAGGACTGCTGTCCGTCGTTAACTGCACGAACGGTAAGTTCTGGGCACTTCAAATGTCTTAAAAGTCTTTTGTAATGATGTCTCTTGTTTTGCAGGGTTCCGGCGATGGCGAATGGCGGGCTGATGAGAGTTGAGGATCGAACCCGCGTGAGGAATAGAAGCGCCTGGAAGCACGTAAGTAAGCGCTTGTCGCCAGCTTCACGATGCGCACTAACTGTCCCTTTTATCTTGCAGGTACAAGTTCGGAGCTTTAGAGAAGCTGAAGGGTGCTGGAATACCCACTGGATTCGGCGTGGGAAGGAGTAAGGGCACGTGAGTAATAAAGTTGCCCAATGTCTTTAAACGCACCTTCTTTTGTCTTTCAGATGCGGGATGCAGCGCCGAAGGCCTCCGGAGCGTGCGAAGAGCTGGTAAGCTTTTGTCTTTCAGATGCCGGAATGCAGTGCGAAGACCTCCGGAGCATGCGAAGAGTAGGTAAGCCTTTGTCTTTTCAGATGCCGGAATGCAGCGCGAGGCGTTGGTGACAGCCGATGGACCAGGTAAGAGATGCGCTGCTACTGAAGACCGTAGTGCTAACCTGTTCTTTCTTTGTCTTTACAGGTTCTGCTGAAGACTGGATTCCAGGATGGTAAGCCTTTGTTCCATTAGGCCCAGGATCAGAAGCAGAAGACACGATGAGCGTTCTGCTGCAGAGAATGCAGAATAACGCAAAGCAAGATTCATCCATCGGGTGTGGTTTAAATAGCCTCCTGTAGTGCTTAGGTGTCTCCTTCCACAGACTCGCCTAGGTAAGAAAAGAGTTCCTGCTTTCTAGAAGAGTTCCAGTGTTCTGAACCTAGGGAGTGGCTCCTGCCCCACCCAACAGGAAAAGTAGTCCCAAACAGAAGAGGATCAGGGGCTCAACTGGCAGGTAAGTAAGCAGCATGGTCTGCTGCAGGTAAGTCCACCCAAGCATTATGAGCCCGGCGCTTCCAGCGCTGGGACTGGGCATCTTTATGAGCCTGGTGCCACTGGCGCCAGGACAGGGTCCAAAAGGTCCCAATTGGGACTGGCTGGCACTCTGAACCGGGGTTATGGGTCTGCTTCCAAGGGAGTCGGGCAAGTCCTGATCTTTTGGAAGCAGAGATCATGACAATAGATCTTGTACCCGGAGCCCAGATCCCTTGCAGCCTAATTTACGCTCTGACAGAACAGGAAAATCAGCATCTTAGAACTTACCTGTATCAGTACCTGGCAAAAGGTTTCATTCGCCCGTCCAAGTCACCCTCCTCCTCGCCCTTATTCTTCGTGCCTAAAAAGAGGGGGATTTAAGAACTTGCATCGACTATAGAGCCATCAATCAGATCACTGTAAAAAATTGATATCCTTTACCACTTATACCAGAGCTCCTGGACCAAGTGAAACATGCTCAAATCTACACAAAACTGGATTTAAGAGGAGTATGCCATCTTGTGAGAGTAAAAGAGGGAGACAAATGGAAAACAGCCTTCCGCACGAAGTACGGCCTCTTTGAATACCAGGTCATGCCCTTTGGGCAATGCAATTCCCCCGCGGTGTTCCAATTCTTTATGAATGATGTACTCCGTGAACTACTGGACGTTTGCGCTCTTGTTTACATTGACGACATTCTTATCTACTCAAATTCCATGGAAGAACATGTAGGCCATGTCAGTGCAGTCTTAGAGAAGCTTCGACAACACCAATTGTATGCCAAGTTGGAAAAATGTTTTTTCCATGTAACCGAGATCGAGTTTCTCGGTTTCATGCTCACACCACAAGGCGTACATATGGATACACGAAAGGGGATGCAATCCTCCAATGGCCCTCACCAACATCCACGAAAGGAGTGCAAAGCGTGCTCGGTTTCGCCAACTTTTACCGTCGGTTTATCCCTGGGTTTTCACAAATTGTACATCCAATTACCTCCTTGTTAAAGAAAAATCAAAAGTTCTATTGGTCGACAGAAGCTGAAGAAGCCTTCCAGAAGTTGAAACTAGCATTCACTACAGCACCAGTCCTTCGACACCCACGACCAGACCTACCTTACATAGTTGAGACAGATGCTTCAAAAATAGCCATGCGAGCAGTATTGTCACAACGGGACCCTGAAACAGGACAGCTACTCCCCGTCGCATTCTGGTCCCGCAAATTTTCAGCCCCCAAGTTGAACTACGCAATCACAGATAAGGAATTACTGGCGATTAAAGCAGCATTCAAGGCCTGGAGACATTGGGGGTCAGTCCGAGTTTGGAGGTAAGTAACTGTCTTTACCGGCATGGAGTAAATTCCATGTCCGTGTAGGTCAGAGACGGCTAATAGAGAGAGGGCCATTACGACCTCACAGGCACGAGCTTTGCATCATGCCGGTAATGGCATAACCGGCATGCCGCTAAAGGCCTGAAAAAGGCCCTTAGCTCCATCAAGCAATGCGCAGATTGCACTACCGTCATGAATGAAGATGGCATTAGCAGTGACCGCTATTAGAGGTGACCACTATTAGCGGTCACCGCTAATAATGGTCACCGTAAATAAGCAGAACCAGAAGTAGCGTCATCGCACAGGAACGGGAAAGAGCATGGCGGCCATCTTTAAAAACACAATCAATTGCCATCCCCAGCAGCCAGGACCTGTAGGATACTGCTGTGTGTGAAATCCTAACCACTTCAACACCACAATGCCCAAGGCTGTGAAGAAGGGCGCCTCCCGCCAGCGCAAAGAGCACTCTAATGAAGATGAGCTGACCATGCTCGCGGAGACCCTGGAACAAAATGCAGAAGTCGTGTTTGCCCAGAGCATGAAGAGGGAGGCCATAATAAGAAAGAAGGAGATGTGGGCACTAGTGGCGCAAAAAGTAAGCGCGGTCGGTAACACCCCCGCACAATCAGGGACTGCAGGAAGAGGTGGGATGACTTGTGGCTGCGGGTCCGCAACATCCTCTCGGCCAATAGGAGCCAGGCCATGTCAACTGGCAGAGGAGCAAGCTCCCCCAAAAGCTGTCCCGGTGGGAGGACATATGTGCTAGCCTGATTGGCATGGAGTCTATAGAAGGTGTGGGAGACATGGAGTGTGGTGTCACATCATCGGCGGACAGAGGTGAGTGACCTAAGAAAACACTGTAATGCAGAGTCTGATGATAGTCCACCAATATGTCTGTCTAAAGAGGCAAGCCATGGCCCAATACACACATTCCCAGCAAAGTTGTCATACGCAGCACAGACACATGCAGATGTCTGCAGCAAGGCAATGCCATACCGTGCACAAACCACACTAAGATGTCAATGGCATGAGTGACACTGCATGCAGGCCCCAAGAAATATGCATGTCACATACCATACATCTGCCCCAACATGAGTGACCCCGACGTATGCCTGCATTACCCACCCATGTAGCAAGCAACGTGATCATCCAAACTGAACTGCCTATTACCCTCTATTATGTAGATGAGCAATGATACAAATGTATGCATGATGCTTATCAAACCATCACTCATGCCGTCCCTCTCTTCCACCCCCACAGGCTCAGACCATGACAGCGAGACGCAGGACTCAACCCCACATCCAACTACACCCCGGAAGAGGGCACGGGATGAGGGCAACAGGCCTTCAACCTCAAAGGCCCAACACAAGGCCTGCCATGCACCACCAAGGAAACCAACTCCACATGCCACGGCACTGGTGCCGGCAAGGGCCGTCGAGATGGAACCCGCAACTCCTGTCACACTGCCACAGGACACAGCTGAAGCTCCACACTCAGCAGAGTCCAGTTCAGTCGGGGAGGTGGCAGCCACAGCACCCCTGGCTGAGGAGGAGGCGCAGGAAGAGGTGTGGTTGCCCATGGAGGACGACTCTTCTGAACTGCCTCGCACGGCGAGTCCAGCACCATCCCCACAGATCACATCTTGTAACGCTCACCTGATTCCCGCAGAGGCGCCGGTCTTGACTGGGTGAATGCCGTATCTTCAAAGGTGATGTGTAACACACGGTTGGCTCTTTGGGCTGGACCTCTGTGCACTGTATGTCTGACTCGAAGAGTAAGATGTCTTAGGTAAGTGAACGCCGAGCTCTCCATCTGCCTCGGGGCAGGGTACCGTAACCAGTTTCTTCACTGGATAAGGGTGCAGGCCTCTTGACCTCAGAGGACTGCTGTCCGTCGTTAACTGCACGAACGGTAAGTTCTGGGCACTTCAAATGTCTTAAAAGTCTTTTGTAATGATATCTCTTGTTTTGCAGGGTTCCGGCGATGGCGGATGGCGGGCTGATGAGAATTGAGGATCGAACCCGCGTGAGGAATAGAAGCGCCTGGAAGCACGTAAGTAAGCGCTTTTAGCCTGCTTCACGATGCGCACTAACTGTCCCTTTTATCTTGCAGGTACAAGTTCGGAGCTTTAGAGAAGCTGAAGGGTGCTGGAATACCCACTGGATTCGGCGTGGGAAGGAGTAATGGCACGTGAGTAATAAAGTTGCCCAATGTCTTTAAACGCACCTTCTTTTGTCTTTCAGATGCGGGATGCAGCGCCGAAGGCCTCCGGAGCGTGCGAAGAGCTGGTAAGCTTTTGTCTTTCAGATGCCGGAATGCAGTGCGAAGACCTCCGGAGCATGCGAAGAGTAGGTAAGCCTTTGTCTTTCAGATGCCGGAATGCAGCGCGAGGCGTTGGTGACAGCCGATGGACCAGGTAAGAGATGCGCTGCCACTGAAGACCGTAGTGCTAACCTGTTCTTTCTTTGTCTTTACAGGTGCTGCTGAAGACTGGATTCCAGGATGGTAAGCCTTTGTTCCCTTAGGCCCAGGATCAGAAGCAGAAGACACGATGAGCGTTCTGCTGCAGAGAATGCAGAATAACGCAAAGCAAGATTCATCCATCGGGTGTGGTTTAAATAGCCTCCTGTAGTGCTTAGGTGTCTCCTTCCACAGCCACGCCTAGGTAAGAAAAGAGTTCCTGCTTTCCAGAAGAGTTCCAGTGTTCTGAACCTAGGGAGTGGCTCCTGCCCCACCCAACAGGAAAAGTAGTCCCAAACAGAAGAGGATCAGGGGTTCAACTGGCAGGTAAGTAAGCAGCATGGTCTGCTGCAGGTAAGTCCACCCAAGCATTATGAGCCCGGCGCTTCCAGCGCTGGGACTGGGCATCTTTATGAGCCTGGTGCCACTGGCGCCAGGACAGGGTCCAAAAAGTCCCAATTGGGACTGGCTGGCACTCGGAACCGGGGTTATGGGTCTGCTTCCAAGGGAGTCGGGCAAGTCCTGATCTTTTGGAAGCAGAGATCATGACAGCACCCCCCCTCAAGGCCCCTCCCAAACCGGGCTTCTCCGGGGGTTTGGGCTTGTTAGGAAATGTTCGATGAAATCTTTTGATTAGACGAGGCGCGTGAACATATTCTGCAGGTTCCCAGGATCTTTCTTGGGGACCGTAGCCTTTCCAGTTAAGCAGGTAAAATAGTTTAGATTTGGAGATCTTGGAATCCAGGATGCCTTTGACTTCAAACTCGAGTTCTCCATCAACTAGAATAGGTTTTGGAGATGTAGTTAGTCGGGTTTGAGGTTGCACGGGTTTTAATAGAGAGACGTGGAAGACCGGATGTATCTTCATGTGAGGGGGCAAGTCCAACTTGACCGCTACTGGATTTACTATGGTAGTGATGGAATAGGGACCAAGGTATCTTGGGTTGAATGTGCGTGGTCCTTTTAGAGTTAGATATTTGGTGGATAACCAGACTTGATCTCCTACTTGATATTGGGGGGCTTCCTTCCGATGTTGGTCTGCTCCTTTCTTGTATTGTTCTTTAGCCCTTTGAAGGTGAGAAACGGCTTCCTTAAAGGCTTGGGTGATTGTAGAATGCAGGTGGTCTACTGCTGGTGTTCCAAGATCTTGGAGTGGATCCAACTCCGAGGTTCGAGGGTGACTACCGTATAAAAGAAAAAACGGGGTCTTCCCAGTTCCCGAGTGGACAGAGTTATTGTAGGCATATTCGGCTATCCAAAGGATATCTTTCCAAGTTTTTTCAGTTTGTTGTAGCATGCAGCGCAAATACTGTTCCAGAGTTTGATTGGTCCTCTCGGTTTGTCCGTCGGTTTGAGGGTGGTGGCTGGTCGAAAGTCTCACATCAATTTGAGCCGACCGACAGCAACTTCGCCAAAAATGAGAAATAAATTGACTACCTCGATCCGAAATTAGAACTGAAGGAAAACCGTGCAGTCGGACGATGTTTTCGAGAAATTCTCGGGCCAGAGTTGCTGCTGTTGGTAAACCTTTGAGTGGAATGAAATGCGCCGTCTTGGAGAATAGGTCCACGATTACTAGGATCGTATTGTATCCGGAGAATGGAGGTAGATCGGTGATGAAGTCCATAGAAAGCGTATGCCAAGGGCGAGGCAGGATGTCAATAGGGCGTAAGAGGCCGGCTGGTTTTTCCTTTTGACTCTTGTTTTGGGCGCATACTCCACAGGACATTATAAAGTCTCTGATATCTTTTTTCCAAGAGGGCCACCAGAAGTAGCGCTTGATCTTTTCCGAGGTCTTGGTCATACCGGGATGTCCTTCCATTAAAGAATCGTGATAACAAGAGATTACCTTTTTCTGTAAATCTGTGCTGGGCAGGTATAACCGTTCTTGGAAATATAATAGGTTGTCCTTCACCGTAAAGTCCTTTCCCTGCAGATGCCAATTCTGTATGTCTGCTGGAGTTACCAGTAGCCTGGCTTTATCCTTAACTTCCTCTATGGATTGTGTGGCGATTACACCTAGAATTCTTTGTTCGGGAATGATAGGTACAGGTTTAGGATTGATCAAATGTTCTTCCACTCCCATCCGAGAAAGGGCATCAGCTTTACCGTTTTTTGTACCAGGTCGATAGGTAATTATGAAGTCAAACTCGGCAAAGAATAGTGCCCAACGGAGTTGCCTAGAGGATTGAGCTTTTGCGGTTTTCAAATATTGCAGGTTTCGGTGATCTGTAATCACAGTAACGGTGTGTCGGGCCCCCAGAAGATAATGCCGCCAAGCCTTAAAGGCGGACTTGATAGCTAGAAGTTCCTTATCAGTAATAGTGTAATTGATTTCAGGAGGCGAGAATTTGCAGGACCAAAATGCCACGGGATGCAACTGATTGGTTACTGGGTCCTTTTGTGATAGAACTGCCCCCATGGCAAGGCTCGAAGCATCAGTTTCAACGATGTAGGGGAGTTCTGGGCGAGGATGTTTTAAGATCGGTGCAGAGATAAATCTAGTCTTCAAATTCTGGAAAGCTTGTTCCGCCTCGGTAGACCATTCAAAACGTTTGTTTTTCTTTAACAAGGCGGTGATGGGCTGGACTATTCGAGAGAATTCGGGGATAAACCTGCGGTAAAAGTTAGCGAAGCCTAACATGCTTTGAACACCTTTTACGGAGGATGGCGATGGCCATTTGAGAATTGCATCGACCTTCTTTGAATCCATACGCACTCTGCTAGGTGATAATATGAATCCCAAGAATTCAACTTCAGTCACGTTGAAAACACATTTTTCCAAATTAGCGAAAAGTTTGTGTTGACGCAATCTCTCGAGGACCATTTTCACGTGTTTCCGATGTTCAGTTTCCGATGAAGAATAAACGAGGATGTCGTCAATGTAAACAACAACACACACATCTATGAGCTCTCTGAGGACATCGTTCATAAAATATTGAAAGGCGGCCGGGGCATTGCAAAGTCCGAAGGGCATGACCTGATATTCAAATAGCCCATACTTGGTGCGGAAGGCCGTCTTCCATTCATCGCCCTCTTTTACTCGTACCAAGTGGTAGGCTCCTCTAAGATCCAGCTTTGTATATATGCATGCTTTTCTGACTTGGTCCAGGAGTTCAGGGATCAAAGGTAACGGATATCTATTCTTAACAGTGATCTGGTTCAGGGCGCGATAATCTATACAAGTTCTAAGGTCCCCTTCTTTTTTTGGAACGAAGAACAAAGCTGAGGAAGCAGGGGACTTGGAAGGACGAATAAACCCATTCGCTAGGTATTGATCCAGGTATTGTCGGAGGTGAAGATTCTCAGGCTCGGTGAGGGCATAAATTCTACTACAAGGAGGAGTAGATCCAGGTATCAGGTCTATCTGGCAGTCATAAGACCTATGAGGAAGTAGAGAGTTAGCCTGATCCTTCCGGAAAACATCTTGGAATTCTAGGTATTCAGGAGGTAACTGGGGAGCCTCCGAGGAAATTGCTGCCAGTGCAACACCAGGTCGAGGGTGACAAGTAGAGACACATTCTGGAAACTGAACCGTTCTTGCTCGCCAATCGATCTGAGGATTGTGCTTCTCTAACTAAGGAATTCCTAGAATAATCTGGAACTGAGGGGCCTTGATCACATCGAACACGATCTTCTCATGGTGTCCATCTTGACTTACTAGCGTCACTTCTTGGGTGGTATGCGTTACTGGTCCGGAGGCTATCTCCGTACCATCCACCGTAGTAATGATGTCCTTTACAGCCTTTGGACAAAGAGTCAGATTCATCCTCAAAACCATTTCATGATCCACATAATTGCCGATGGCACCGCTGTCGACGTAAGCTTCAATCGCATGTAATCGATCCGGATGTTCAGGGCTAATGAGGACCATAGGTATCACGAAATGCGAGGTCACGGAACTGGTTTTAACGCTCCGCAAGAGGACCTCTATTCTTGTCGGGCGAGGTTGTTTCCCTGCTCAGAGTTTGTGACCCTGGTAACTGCAGCTCCTACTGCCTTCTTGGCTGGTTTCACCGGACAGTCTCGAAGAAAGTGCCCCGAGTTTCCGCAATAGAGGCATAATTGCAGCTGTTTTCTCCTTTCCCGCTCCTTTTGTGTTAGTGGTCCTTTCAGGCCCCCTATTTGCATGGGTTCCCCGGAGTCTACTCCTTTGGTAGGAGTTGGTGGTTTGGAAAATACTCGAGCATCAAACTTGGAACGATCGGCCTTCCTGTTCTGCAGTCTGTGGTCAATTTGAACGACTAAGTCAATATAGTCTGAACAGTCTTCCGGGGGATTCACTACTTGGGCTAACACATCTTTGAGCTCTCCACGTAGACCTCTATAAAACAGCGTAATCCTTTTGTCCTCAGGCCATCGAGTTTCCACTATCAGTCTGTTGAAAGACGCAATATAAGCCAAAAGGTCTTGATTACCCTGTCGCAATGAAAGGAGCTCATTGTCCAAGGCCTGCCCCTGTGAATGTCTTGCAAACAGTTTTTCCATACTGAGCTGAAAAGCTTGAAAATCATGGAGAACCGGATCATCTTGATTAACTAGAGGGATCGACCAGTCTGCCGCATTGCCACTAAGGTACGAAAGCACGAAAGCTACCTTAGCTTGATCAGTTGGAAAGGCTGCTGGCCGGCATAAGAAGTGCAACCGGCACTGATTAATAAATACTGCAAACCTCTTTGGGTCACCAGAAAATCGTTCGGGCGGAGCCAGAGGTACATTCCCAGGTAGGTTGATCTGCACTGGGTTCGTAGAGGATGTTGAAGGAAGATTTGCCCCTGATGCGGGTAACGGAGTTTGTCCGGCTTGTGACTGTAGCAATTGTCTAGCGAGATCGTCTGTTCGCTCCTTGGAAATAATCAGTTCCCTTCTTAGTGCATTTGTTTCCTGACGGGCTGCATGCACTTCTGCTCTTAGTTCCCCAAGTAACTGGGCTAGCTGGTCGGTATCCGAGGTTTCCATAGCGCCTGGGTGGGAGTTTTGCGGTAGGCTTTGCGTTCTGTAACGCTCACCTGGTTCCCGCAGAGGCGCCGGTCTTGACTGGGTGAATGCCGTATCTTCAAAGGTGATGTGTAACACACGGTTGGCTCTTTGGGCTGGACCTCTGTGCACTGTATGTCTGACTCGAAGAGTAAGATGTCTGCAGATAGAAAATATGGGATTAATGAACTGGGGTTATTGGGTGCCTCTCTCCTCTTCCCTTTCTCTTCTCCTGTAGAACCCCAAAGGTTAACGCCCTCACCTTAGGTAAGTGAACGCGAGCTCTCCATCTGCCTCGGGGCAGGGTGCCGTAACCAGTTTCTTCACTGGATAAGGGTGCAGGCCTCTTGACCTCAGAGGACTGCTGTCCGTCGTTAACTGCACGAACGGTAAGTTCTGGGCACTTCAAATGTCTTAAAAGTCTTTTGTAATGATGTCTCTTGTTTTGCAGGGTTCAGGCGATGGCGGATGGCGGGCTGATGAGAGTTGAGGATCGAACCCGCGTGAGGAATAGAAGCGCCTGGAAGCACGTAAGTAAGCGCTTGTAGCCTGCTTCACGATGCGCACTAACTGTCCCTTTTATCTTGCAGGTACAAGTTCGGAGCTTTAGAGAAGCTGAAGGGTGCTGGAATACCCACTGGATTCGGCGTGGGAAGGAGTAAGGGCACGTGAGTAATAAAGTTGCCCAATGTCTTTAAACGCACCTTCTTTTGTCTTTCAGATGCGGGATGCAGCGCCGAAGGCCTCCGGAGCGTGCGAAGAGCTGGTAAGCTTTTGTCTTTCAGATGCCGGAATGCAGTGCGAAGACCTCCGGAGCATGCGAAGAGTAGGTAAGCCTTTGTCTTTCAGATGCCGGAATGCAGCGCGAGGCGTTGGTGACAGCCGATGGACCAGGTAAGAGATGCGCTGCCACTGAAGACCGTAGTGCTAACCTGTTCTTTCTTTGTCTTTACAGGTGCTGCTGAAGACTGGATTCCAGGATGGTAAGCCTTTGTTCCCTTAGGCCCAGGATCAGAAGCAGAAGACACGATGAGCGTTCTGCTGCAGAGAATGCAGAATAACGCAAAGCAAGATTCATCCATCGGGTGTGGTTTAAATAGCCTCCTGTAGTGCTTAGGTGTCTCCTTCCACAGCCACGCCTAGGTAAGAAAAGAGTTCCTGCTTTCCAGAAGAGTTCCAGTGTTCTGAACCTAGGGAGTGGCTCCTGCCCCACCCAACAGGAAAAGTAGTCCCAAACAGAAGAGGATCAGGGGTTCAACTGGCAGGTAAGTAAGCAGCATGGTCTGCTGCAGGTAAGTCCACCCAAGCATTATGAGCCCGGCGCTTCCAGCGCTGGGACTGGGCATCTTTATGAGCCTGGTGCCACTGGCGCCAGGACAGGGTCCAAAAAGTCCCAATTGGGACTGGCTGGCACTCGGAACCGGGGTTATGGGTCTGCTTCCAAGGGAGTCGGGCAAGTCCTGATCTTTTGGAAGCAGAGATCATGACAGCACCCCCCCCTCAAGGCCCCTCCCAAACCGGGCTTCTCCGGGGGTTTGGGCTTGTTAGGAAATGTTCGATGAAATCTTTTGATTAGACGAGGCGCGTGAACATATTCTGCAGGTTCCCAGGATCTTTCTTGGGGACCGTAGCCTTTCCAGTCAATCAGGTAAAATAGTTTAGATTTGGAGATCTTGGAATCCAGGATGCTTTTGACTTCAAACTCGAGTTCTCCATCAACTAGAATAGGTTTTGGAGATGTAGTTAGTCGGGTTTGAGGTTGCACGGGTTTTAATAGAGAGACGTGGAAGACCGGATGTATCTTCATGTGAGGGGGCAAGTCCAACTTGACCGCTACTGGATTTACTATGGTAGTGATGGAATAGGGACCAAGGTATCTTGGGTTGAATGTGCGTGGTCCTTTTAGAGTTAGATATTTGGTGGATAACCAGACTTGATCTCCTACTTGATATTGGGGGGCTTCCTTCCGATGTTGGTCTGCTCCTTTCTTGTATTGTTCTTTAGCCCTTTGAAGGTGAGAAACGGCTTCCTTAAAGGCTTGGGTGATTGTAGAATGCAGGTGGTCTACTGCTGGTGTTCCAAGATCTTGGAGTGGATCCAACTCCGAGGTTCGAGGGTGACTACCGTATAAAAGAAAAAACGTGGTCTTCCCAGTTCCCGAGTGGACAGAGTTATTGTAGGCATATTCGGCTATCCAAAGGATATCTTTCCAAGTTTTTTCAGTTTGTTGTAGCATGCAGCGCAAATACTGTTCCAGAGTTTGATTGGTCCTCTCGGTTTGTCTGTCTGTTTGAGGGTGGTGGCTGGTCGAAAGTCTCACATCAATTTGAGCCGACCGACAGCAACTTCGCCAAAAATGAGAAATAAATTGACTACCTCGATCCGAAATTAGAACTGAAGGAAAACCGTGCAGTCGGACGATGTTTTCGAGAAATTCTCGGGCCAGAGTTGCTGCTGTTGGTAAACCTTTGAGTGGAATGAAATGCGCCATCTTGGAGAATAGGTCCACGATTACTAGGATCGTATTGTATCCGGAGCATGGAGGTAGATCGGTGATGAAGTCCATAGAAAGCGTATGCCAAGGGCGAGGCGGGATGTCAATAGGGCGCAAGAGGCCGGCTGGTTTTTTCTTTTGACTCTTGTTTTGGGCGCATACTCCACAGGACATTATAAAGTCTCTGATATCTTTTTTCCAAGACGGCCACCAGAAGTAGCGCTTGATCTTTTCCGAGGTCTTGGTCATACCGGGATGTCCTTCCATTAAAGAATCGTGATAACAAGAGATTACCTTTTTCTGTAAATCTGTGCTGGGCAGGTATAACCGTTCTTGGAAATATAATAGGTTGTCCTTCACCGTAAAGTCCTTTCCCTGCAGATGCCAATTCTGTATGTCTGCTGGAGTTACCAGTAGCCTGGCTTTATCCTTAACTTCCTCTATGGATTGTGTGGCGATTACACCTAGAATTCTTTGTTCGGGAATGATAGGTACAGGTTTAGGATTGATCAAATGTTCTTCCACTCCCATCCGAGAAAGGGCATCAGCTTTACTGTTTTTTGTACCAGGTCGATAGGTAATTATGAAGTCAAACTCGGCAAAGAATAGTGCCCAACGGAGTTGCCTAGAGGATTGAGCTTTTGCGGTTTTCAAATATTGCAGGTTTCGGTGATCTGTAATCACAGTAACGGTGTGTCGGGCCCCCAGAAGATAATGCCGCCAAGCCTTAAAGGCGGACTTGATAGCTAGAAGTTCCTTATCAGTAATAGTGTAATTGATTTCAGGAGGCGAGAATTTGAGGGACCAAAATGCCACGGGATGCAACTGATTGGTTACTGGGTCCTTTTGTGATAGAACTGCCCCCATGGCAAGGCTCGAAGCATCAGTTTCAACGATGTAGGGGAGTTCTGGGCGAGGATGTTTTAAGATCGGTGCAGAGATAAATCTAGTCTTCAAATTCTGGAAAGCTTGTTCCGCCTCGGTAGACCATTCAAAACGTTTGTTTTTCTTTAACAAGGCGGTGATGGGCTGGACTATTCGAGAGAATTCGGGGATAAACCTGCGGTAAAAGTTAGCGAAGCCTAACATGCTTTGAACACCTTTTACGGAGGATGGCGATGGCCATTTGAGAATTGCATCGACCTTCTTTGAATCCATACGCACTCCGCTAGGTGATAATATGAATCCCAAGAATTCAACTTCAGCCACGTTGAAAACACATTTTTCCAATTTAGCGAAAAGTTTGTGTTGACGCAATCTCTCGAGGACCATTTTCACGTGTTTCCGATGTTGAGTTTCCGATGAAGAATAAACGAGGATGTCGTCAATGTAAACAACAACACACACATCTATGAGCTCTCTGAGGACATAGTTCATAAAATATTGAAAGGCGGCCGGGGCATTGCAAAGTCCGAAGGGCATGACCTGATATTCAAATAACCCATACTTGGTGCGGAAGGCCGTCTTCCATTCATCGCCCTCTTTTACTCGTACCAAGTGGTAGGCTTCTCTAAGATCCAGCTTTGTATATATGCATGCTTTTCTGACTTGGTCCAGGAGTTCAGGGATCAAAGGTAACGGATATCTATTCTTAACGGTGATCTGGTTCAGAGCGCGATAATATATACAAGTTCTAAGGTCCCCTTCTTTTTTTGGAACGAAGAACAAAGCTGAGGAAGCAGGGGACTTGGAAGGACGAATAAACCCATTCGCTAGGTATTGATCCAGGTATTGTCGGAGGTGAAGATTCTCAGGCTCGGTGAGGGCATAAATTCTACTACAAGGAGGAGTAGATCCAGGTATCAGGTCTATCTGGCAGTCATAAGACCTATGAGGAGGTAGAGAGTTAGCCTGATCCTTCCGGAAAACATCTTGGAATTCTAGGTATTCAGCAGGTAACTGAGGAGCCTCCGAGGAAATTGCTGCCAGTGCAACACCAGGTCGAGGGTGACAAGTAGAGACACATTCTGGAAACTGAACCGTTCTTGCTCGCCAATCGATCTGAGGATTGTGCTTCTCTAACCAAGGAATTCCTAGAATAATCTGGAACTGAGGGGCCTTGATCACATCGAACACGATCTTCTCATGGTGTCCATCTTGACTTACTAGCGTCACTTCTTGGGTGGTATGCGTTACTGGTCCGGAGGCTATCTCCGTACCATCCACCGTAGTAATGACGTCCTTTACAGCCTTTGGACAAAGAGTCAGATTCATCCTCAAAACCATTTCATGATCCACATAATTGCCGATGGCACCGCTGTCGACGTAAGCTTCAATCGCATGTAATCGATCCGGATGTTCAGGGCTAATGAGGACCATAGGTATCACGAAATGCGAGGTCACGGAACTGGTTTTAACGCTCGGCAAGAGGACCTCTATTCTTGTCGGGCAAGGTCGTTTCCCTGCTCAGAGTTTGTGACCCTGGTAACTGCAGCTCCTACTGCCTTCTTGGCTGGTTTCACCGGACAGTCTCGAAGAAAGTGCCCCGAGTTTCCGCAATAGAGGCATAATTGCAGCTGTTTTCTCCTTTCCCGCTCCTTTTGTGTTAGTGGTCCTTTCAGGCCCCCTATTTGCATGGGTTTCCCCGGAGTCTACTCCTTTGGTAGGAGTTGGTGGTTTGGAAAATACTCGAGCATCAAACTTGGAACGATCGGCCTTCCTGTTCTGCAGTCTGTGGTCAATTTGAACGACTAAGTCAATATAGTCCGAACAGTCTTGTGGGGGATTCACTACTTGGGCTAACACATCTTTGAGCTCTCCACGTAGACCTCTATAAAACAGCGTAATCCTTTTGTCCTCAGGCCATCGAGTTTCCACTATCAGTCTGTTGAAAGACGCAATATAAGCCAAAAGGTCTTGATTACCCTGTCACAATGAAAGGAGCTCATTGTCCAAGGCCTGCCCCTGTGAATGTCTTGCAAACAGTTTTTCCATACTGAGCTGAAAAGCTTGAAAATCATGGAGAACCGGATCATCTTGATTAACTAGAGGGATAGACCAGTCTGCCGCATTGCCACTAAGGTACGAAAGCACGAAAGCTACCTTAGCTTGATCAGTTGGAAAGGCTGCTGGCCGGCATAAGAAGTGCAACCGGCACTGATTAATAAATACTGCAAACCTCTTTGGGTCAACAGAAAATCGTTAGGGCGGAGCCAGAGGTACATTCCCAGGTAGGTTGATCTGCACTGGGTTCGTAGAGGATGTTGAAGGAAGATTTGCCCCTGATGCGGGTAACGGAGTTTGTCCGGCTTGTGACTGTAGCAATTGTCTAGCGAGATCGTCTGTTCGCTCCTTGGAAATAATCAGTTCCCTTCTTAGAGCATTCGTTTCCTGACGGGCTGCATGCACTTCTGTTCTTAGTTCCCCAAGTAACTGGGCTAGCTGGTCGGTATCCGAGGTTTCCATAGCGCCTGGGTGGGAGTTTTGCGATAGGCTTTGCGTTCTGTAACGCTCACCTGATTCCCGCAGAGGCGCCGGTCTTGACTGAGTGAATGCCGTATCTTCAAAGGTGATGTGTAACACACGGTTGGCTCTTTGGGCTGGACCTCTGTGCACTGTATGTCTGACTCGAAGAGTAAGATGTCTTAGGTAAGTGAACGCCGAGCTCTCCATCTGCCTCGGGGCAGGGTGCCGTAACCAGTTTCTTCACTGGATAAGGGTGCAGGCCTCTTGACCTCAGAGGACTGCTGTCCGTCATTAACTGCACGAACGGTAAGTTCTGCGCACTTCAAATGTCTTAAAAGTCTTTTGTAATGATATCTCTTGTTTTGCAGGGTTCCGGCGATGGTGGATGGCGGGCTGATGAGAGTTGAGGATCGAACCCGCGTGAGGAATAGAAGCGCCTGGAAGCACGTAAGTAAGCGCTTGTAGCCTGCTTCACGATGCGCACTAACTGTCCCTTTTATCTTGCAGGTACAAGTTCGGAGCTTTAGAGAAGCTGAAGGGTGCTGGAATACCCACTGGATTCGGCGTGGGAAGGAGTAATGGCACGTGAGTAATAAAGTTGCCCAATGTCTTTAAACGCACCTTCTTTTGTCTTTCAGATGCGGGATGCAGCGCTGAAGGCCTCCGGAGCGTGCGAAGAGCTGGTAAGCTTTTGTCTTTCAGATGCTGGAATGCAGTGCGAAGACCTCCGGAGCATGCGAAGAGTAGGTAAGCCTTTGTCTTTCAGATGCCGGAATGCAGCGCGAGGCGTTGGTGACAGCCGATGGACCAGGTAAGAGATGCGCTGCCACTGAAGACCGTAGTGCTAACCTGTTCTTTCTTTGTCTTTACAGGTGCTGCTGAAGACTGGATTCCAGGATGGTAAGCCTTTGTTCCCTTAGGCCCAGGATCAGAAGCAGAAGACACGATGAGCGTTCTGCTGCAGAGAATGCAGAATAACGCAAAGCAAGATTCATCCATCGGGTGTGGTTTAAATAGCCTCCTGTAGTGCTTAGGTGTCTCCTTCCACAGCCACGCCTAGGTAAGAAAAGAGTTCCTGCTTTCCAGAAGAGTTCCAGTGTTCTGAACCTAGGGAGTGGCTCCTGCCCCACCCAACAGGAAAAGTAGTCCCAAACAGAAGAGGATCAGGGGTTCAACTGGCAGGTAAGTAAGCAGCATGGTCTGCTGCAGGTAAGTCCACCCAAGCATTATGAGCCCGGCGCTTCCAGCGCTGGGACTGGGCATCTTTATGAGCCTGGTGCCACTGGCGCCAGGACAGGGTCCAAAAAGTCCCAATTGGGACTGGCTGGCACTCGGAACCGGGGTTATGGGTCTGCTTCCAAGGGAGTCGGGCAAGTCCTGATCTTTTGGAAGCAGAGATCATGACACATCTTTAGAATCCGACCACGCCACCACCCCGGAGCAGTCTGGGGGGAGTACAACCTAGGGGCCATGAGTCCCATAGTGGAGCCCACAGAAGTCGGACTTGACACCCAAGCACCCTCCACCTCCACAGGTGTACCGGCGGGGCCGCAGCGGCATGAGGAGCTGACTGCCCTTGTGCGTTAATTTGTGAATGACAATGCCCAATCACGGCAGGAGTGGCGTGAAAACACAGCTTCTCTGGGCAAGATAACTGCTGACAACACCGCCTCCATGGGCAAGATAATTGCTGACAACACCGCCTCCCTGGGCAAGACCTTTGCGGAAAATACAAGTCGCCTGTGTGAGGAGATATCCGCCCTGCGGCAGGTCCTCCGCCACATCACTGATGCTATGGCGGCTGAACGTCTGGCCCCTCAAATGGAGCGGGTCGGCCACCCCATCGTCCTCCAGCTCAACACAGACCAGCCCACTCCGCAGGTCGTCGCGCACCCTGAGCCGGCCGGACATGCCGCCACCAGGTCCAGGGAATAGCAAGAAATAGACTGGCCAGCCTGATGAAGGCAACAGACACTTGTTGGGACATGTGTGGGGGAGTTGTGGAGGATGGGGGGTGAGGGTATGTGGGGGAGTTGTGGGGGAGGGGGGCAGGGTGTGTTGGGGAGTTGTGGGGGGAGGGAGCGGAGGGTGTGTGGGGGAGTTTTGGGGGGAGGGGGAGGGGGTGAGGGTGTGTTGGGGAGTTGTGGGCGGAGGGGGAAGGGGGGAGGGTGATGGAGGGTTACTGCACTTTCGTCTTCATTGTAAATTTTAATACACCCGTTGTGTAAAAAGAATGACTTGAGTGGACATTCATCATTGCGCATGTGTCATTTATTCATATTCATTGCATAGTGTACATGCCCCCACACACAGTGCACTCTGTCCAACTATCATATCACCCTCAGCAGCCATGTGTGTCAGAAATATTGTGCAATCACTGACTGACGCACAGCATGTCCCTCCTGTTCATCGGCACCGCGATGATGTGCAGCCACATCTTCTTCATCCCCTTCATCATCACCAGGTGGTAGCAGTTCAATGTCAGGGGGCAGGGGCACGTTGCGTCAGATACACATGTTGTGCAGCATGACACATGCCATGATGATCTTGGCAACCTTCTCATGCCTGTAGAGGAGTGCCCCACCCGACCAGCTAAGGCAACGGAACCGTGCCTTCAACAGGCCAAAGGTCTGCTCAATGACCACACGGGTACAGGTGTGGGATCGATTGTAGTCCTCCTCGTGCCTCTTCTGTGGGTTTCGGAAAGGGGTGAGGAGCCACGGCTTTAAGGGATAGCCACTGTCACCTGCAAGGGAGGCAAGGAAAGGTATATGTCAGTCGATTCATGATGGACAGCTGTACTAGTCACACATGCCTGCAGATTACCGTTGGTCATGTGCACATGTCCCTGGTTGTATGCATGCCTTTTTTAGGCTCTCAATGTGTCCTGTGCCATGGAATAATGGTGTGGGTTGCATCTTCAAGATGACACAGGGTGTGCACTGACGTCTTGTTGCTCATGCATTGTGTACGCATACAGCTGTGTTCGTGGCAAATTTGTGATGTGTTGTGTTCTGTATGATGTTCTTACTGGGAGCGTTGGCAGTGGTCTCTTCAATATTAGGCATTCAATGCTGTATTTTCACATGGTGACATGAAGCATTCCTGTGGTTGTGGCGGCCCTGTGACAGACAGTGGATTCCCTTGGTGGTTCAATTCTATGCACTCCCAAGGATGCTTGTCCTGTGTGGTGATTTGCTGCAGACAGCAACATAGTGCATATAAACTGCATGTTGCTGGATGGTGTTACGGAGGATGATGTCCGTTGATGAGTGGTGCACGTGTTGTGGGATGTGGGGTGTTTCACTGTTAGTCATGTTGTGATAGTGGTCGACCTTACTTCATTCCAATGGGATTTGGGTGTCATGTTCCGTTTGGGATGCTTTGGGGTGCAGTGTTTGGTGATGTGCACATTGTGCAGTCACATCGACGTTGACACCATGGTGGTGTGTGCATCTCTCCCCCCATTTCAATGCCATGTGCTGGTGATGCAACTTACCAAGCGGCCAGGCACATCGTCCAGCATGTCGCTCCATGAAGCGTGGTAGCGTGGAGTTGCCCAGGACCATAGAGTCATGAGTTGATCCGGGATATCGGGCACAATGTGTGATGATCTTGCTGGCGTCGCATACCATCTGCACATTGATGGAGTGTATTGCTTGCGGTTGTGGTACACCACCTCCATGGCATGCGGGACCACCAACTCCACGTGGTTGCAGTCGAGGGCACCTATACATTTTGGCATGCCTGCAAGTGCATGGAAGCCAACCTTTGTATCAAAGATCTCCTGGGGAGTCCATGGTAGGGATATGTAGTCCCTTGTGTGCTTGAGGAGGGCATCCAGCACTTGGTTTAGTGTGCGAGAAAATAAGGGTTGTGATATGCCATGCATGTGCCCTACTGTGTGCTGGTAGGTGCCTGTGGCAAGGTAGTGGAGCACAGACACTACCTTCAGTAGAGGGGGGATGGCGGTGCGTATTTCAATGAGGCTGACAATGTCATCGTGTATCATGTCCACGATGGTGGTGATGGTGTCCCGGTCCAGACGGTACAGGATGTGGATCTGCTCAGGGGTTAGGTTGAAAGGACTTGCTCTGATGCGAGGGATTGGGGGCTGCCTGCGTGGTAATGCTGGCTGCACTGGTGGAGCATGCTGGGCCTGTCTCACCCTCCTTCTCCTCCTGCGTCTCCTCTGTGGTGCCTGCTGTTGCTGTTGTTGTTGCTGGTGTGGCAATGCAAGCATGTCCTCCAGCTCCAGTATTGCTACTACAGTTGGAATCATCTTGGTGTGGGAAGGGGTGCGGTGTGTGGGTGTGCTCCTTTTGTACTGGCCCAGACTTCATTGCCTCCACCTGTGCTGATTGTGTGCACCTGTGGCAGTTGGGAACACTGCACATAGCATTTTACGGTTGGTTTGCGATGACGGTATCCACTATTGGCACCTTCATGATGCTGGTGTTTGCTTGTCCTCCGGACTTGTGATTTCCTCCCTTTAACGGCATGCCGCTATTGCTGGTATGATGGTCCACGTGCCTGCGCACATGTCGCTATTAGCGGCACCGTTATTTACGGTGCCGCTAATAGCGGGGATTTAGGTTGGAATAGCCGGGAGCGGTATGCGATGCCGGTAATCCTTTATCGGCATCGTTTTTCCATTACCTCCAACCTCGGAATGACCCCCATTACCTTCTTGGGGCGAGACATACAGTCACTGTCATTACGGACCACCGTAACTAGCAATACTTGAAAACCACCAAAGCACAATTCTTGCGTCAACTTCGTTGGGCTCTCTTTTTCGCGGAATACGATTTTATTATCACTTATAGACCTGGAGTACGCAATGGGAAAGCAGATGCTCTATCACGCATGAGTGAAGAAAAAGAGGCTTTTACAGCATCCGACCCTGTGGCCATAATTCCTGAGGAAAGGATTCAAACCAGAATAGCTGCCACCACTTGTGTAGATGACCAAAGAACCAGTTTGCAATCCTTGATGGATCAATCAACACAACAGGAATGGCTGTTAAAAGGTGACCAGTACACCATCGAAGTCAATCTACCGTATTTCCAAGGACGATTATATGTCCAAGAACTGCAAAAGCAAATCATCACAAATTACTAGGAATCATTAGTGGAAGGACACCCAGGGATAGCCAAAACTCAGGGTAAGGTAAAACAAAACTACTAGTGGCCAACCTGGCAAAAAGACATTGCCCAATTTATTGAAACATGCGGTGTCTGTACACAACACAAGTCTCAAAAACAGAACCCTGCAGGCTTAATACATCCTCTAACAGTACCACCAGCACCTTGGCATACCCTGTCGATGGACTTCATCGCGGATCTTCCACCCTGCAATGTATACAACACCATATTAGTCCTTGTGGATTTATTCTCCAAAATGGCCCATTTGATCCCTCTGAAGGGACTCCCACCTACGTCAACTCTCACTTCTGTGTTCCTAGAGCAAATTGTTCGATTGCATGGATTTCCATCAATATTAGTATCTGATCGCGGAACTCAATTTGTTTCTGCCTTTTGGAGAAAGTGTTGTACGATTGCCAAAATCGATCTCTTGTTGTCCACAAGCCATCACCCACAAACCCATGGGCAAACTGAACAAACCAACCAAACTTTAGAGCAATATCTCAGGTGTATGTTGCAACAGTCCGAGGATTCTTGGAAAAAATATACTCTGGATAGCTGAGTATGCATACAACAACTCAGTTCACACAAGCACAGGGCAAACTCCATTCTACATTGTGCATGGAAGACATCCGAGGCCATCAGTATTTGATCCACCCGATACCCTGGAAATGCCAGCCATAAAAAACTTGCATAAAACCATCACTCAGGTTCTTAAGGAGGCGACAGAGCATCTGACCAAGGCTAAGGAAAGACAAAAATTGTTTGCTGATCAACATCGGAAGGTAGCTCCCACCTAACAGATTGGAGAAAAGTTGTGGTTAGCATCCAAATATATTCCCCTGAAGGGGCCAAGAGCTTTCCGCCCAAGATACCTGGGCCCCTATACTATAAAGTCCGTAATCAATCCTGTCGCCATGAAATTGGAGTTACCATCTCACATGAAAATTCACCCCGTATTTCATGTCTCCCTCCTCAAACCAATGAAATCTAATACACGGCTTAGTTCTACGCTAGAGCCCGAAGTAATAGCTAGAGGACAAGAATATGAAGTCAAATCCATCCTGCACTACAAGGTGGTTAGATCAAAATTGTATTACCTAATTGACTGGAAAGGTTACGGACCTCAAGACCGAACTTGGGAACCCAGTGAACACGTCCATGCTCTGCATTTAATCAGACAGTTCCATCGCAATAATCCCACCAAACCAGGACCGGGAGGAGAACCACCCTTGAGAGGGGCATTGAGGGGGAGTGCTGTCATGGTCATGAAGTCAGGGGCACAGGCATGCATGGGTCGCATGCACAGGAGACCTGGGTGGACACTGTCCTGGCACCTTTGGCGCCAGGCTCATGAACAAAAGTAAACAAGTACATCCATTTAATACCAAAAAGCTTTTATTATGGACATAGCACTTCAGATGCATTAACCTTGAACATTCCATCCATTAAGCAGGATGCATTCACCTTGAACATTCCATCCATTAAGCAGCCCAAAGTGTATTCTTGGGTGTGGCTGCTAATGTATTGCCTTCGCACGTGCTCACTCTCTAGGAGTGGCAGGGTGTGGCTGGTAAGCCGGCCCTAATGGGCGTGCCCACAATCTCAGCTATATAAGCTGCCCCGATCTTCAAGACAGACGCTTCACGTTATTCTGCACTTGCAAGCAGCGTAACGCTCACCGTCGCCTGAGGTCAGACTTACCTTTGAAGATCCTGCTTCCTGGACATCCTGCTTCCTGCCAGCATACTTACCAACTGGGGGAAGCTGTTCTTACCTGTACATCTCTTCGGCAAACCAAGTATTCATTTTTACACTTTCTGGAATGCCGCATTCTTCATCTTGGCACTGCAACACGACCCGCTCCATCGTCGACAGCCGCACCTGCAAGGAAAAACAGAAGATCGGGTTAGATATTGAAAAAACAGTCACTTTAAGGTTGCGCTTCACCATACTTTGCGCTTTTCCTTAAACCATCACTTACCTGCCGTCGAACATTGCGGTAGCATCCATCTTCCATCCGGCCGCATCTCACAGCTGCATTGAGGCCGCATTTTCATCTAAGGGAAGAAAACAGAAGAGAGACATTATTGCGGGCATAAATAGGAGCAACATATAAAGACATTAAAGAGAACGAACAGCATCACAAGAGCTCAAGAAAGACTTACCAATCATAAGGAGAAGCATAATCACAGCTGGACTGGACTAATCCTTATCAGGGATCAGCGAAGGAACTAGATCCCATTCGACGCGCCCCTGCCAGAAGTAGCAGGACAGAGAGCTTATCTTCCATAATTCACAGGAGCAGTATCACCACGTACCACCGCTCACAGCTTTTCTACTGAGGGAGAGGCCTGAAGGGGGTGATTCAAGTTCAGGGAGGGCTGCAACCATGCCCCAATGCCTCCGCAGAGACCAGTTGAGCGTAACACTTTCCTTATTTAAATTAACATGCTGTTTGTCACTTTTATTCTCAGGTGCATATGGAATTCATCTTTCCTTTATTTTTGTATGCCTCTCGTTTTAGTACTGGTGATTTTGTGGCTGTGATTTGGGTCTGACTGCTCTTGCTTGCCTCTTGTGGGACTAGCCCTCCTGACTGAACATACACGGATCGATAGGCTCCATGCCCCGGTCAAAGTATTTCCAGACACCACACAAAGGAACTGAGGAACCAATTCTAGAACAGCACACTCCACTGAGGGCGAGGTGGTTTGCAGAAGACACGCACAGCGGGTGGCTATTTCCAAGACGATCCGTGATCGTTTTTATAGCCACAGCCCCAGGTGAGGAGTAATTATGCATGAGTCCCTCTGTGCCTCCCCGGTAGTTGCTGAGAAAGTGCCTGTGCCCGTGTTCCGCCTCTACCGAGCTACCCTGTCCTTGAAAAGTGGCCACGTTTGTGGAAACTATCGGAATTTTTTGTCCTAACATAAAATACAGTCTCAGATGTTCAGTTGCTGCCATTGTATGTCTGCACAGCAGCCTTAATTGCCCCCGAATTGCTGTTCAATGCAAATAAATGCCTCAAATGCATACTGTAATCAAAACATGTAAGGTGTAAGCTCACATGTACAGTTGATGCCATTGGCCCTCATTACAATGAGGGTGGCCGCGGTATGAACGGTGCCGGTAAGGGACCGGCACCGTTCATACCGGGCCGCCCCATTATGAGTTCTGCAGCGGGTCCCGCTCTGTACCCCTGGCCATACCAGACGTGCAGAGCGGGTCCCGCTAGCAGTACAGGATGCTAACAACGGGCCCGTTATCAACGGGCCTGTTGTTAGCATCCTCCCCATTCCCATTGAGCCCTATGGGGGCTCAAATGGGAATGGGGACGTACCAGGTCCGGGTCCCGCGAAAGGGAATTACCGGGCCCTCCAAGGTCTGAATGGCCTGGTAAATCCCCTTTTGTGGGACCCGGACCCGAGTTTGGAGGTAGCATGGCGCTAAAAATAGCATGTCTACCTCCAAACTCGTAATGAGGCCCATTGTGTCTGATATGAAGCTCCAAATGCCTGAGTAAGGCCATCCAGTGTCAGTTAATGCCACTTATGCATGTTCTAGTCTCCACCTACAGCATGCATCATCACGTGTCCAGTTGCTGCCATCATATATTTTATTTATTGGGTGTCTATAATGCACCTATACAGAATGTGTTTCGAGGTGCAAAAAGAAAGAGGGTGGGGGAGGAGGACAAAACAAAAATGATCCTACTAGGCCGTGTGACATTCGGATCATACAAGTGCAGTAACAGAAAGTTCAGGGGAGAGGGCAGGGGGGTAATTGCCAGTCAAGGCAGAAGGGCCCGTGAGAAAAACGAGTGCCAGGGAAGGCCAGGTGGACAGAGCCATGGCAAGGCAGAGAGTGCAGGGGAAAGAAGGTCAATGAGAAAAGTGTGAGGTATGGGTCTTGGGCGGCATGTCAAGCAGGGACGTCATTTCACCAAAATGCCTGGGGTAATGGAAGGGACATCACACGACTCTTCACCACTGATGACGTCACCGGAAGTGATGTAATTTCACCCCACCCTGAAGTGGCATCACAGGAAGCGATGGAACACAACAGTTCACTCCTTGCTAAAACAGGAAGTGGCATCACATAGCATTGTTGCTAAGTACACTATGAAAAGTATGGTTACGATATCACTGTTATGTGATATACATTTCACACAAGAATGCATCACCATATGAGGCATTAATATCAGTGTGTACAGGCCCATATTACCAAACTACTGTGAATGCAAGCACACGCCCAAGGCCAAATGATAAGCTATTATATAGCACTTACGCTTAAGCGCTTTACATCGAACAAATATGCATACAAAATCACCCAACCTGTGTTGGTACTCATTTATCAAACTCAGAAGGATGATAGGCTGAGTTGGCCTTGCCGGGATTCGAGCCTGCAACCTGTAGATCACACCCACATCGCAGCAGTGAGTGCTCAACCCACCGAGCTATCTTACCGGCTATAGCAAAAGAAGCAATTACATGTCTGAATATTCTCAAATTCAGAAAGCAAATTACATTCTCTAGTGGATACCATTAAACTGATAAGTGAGATTTAACAGCAGAGCAGATCATCTGCAGGTCTGGTGCAAAGTTGGCCACATGTCAAGCCTGCGTGGATCTAATTTTCAGGCTTCAGAGGATGGCAAAATACATACCATTGGGAGGGTTCATAGCTGTGTATTAAAGAACATAGAGTAGCGCAGGGAAAGCAGCGAACACTCACGCGGCATCCCGTACTCTGGGCACTCGTTACCTCATACATGCAGACAAGCATCCTGGACAGCACGCCATGGAAATAGGAAACAAAGGCACATTACAACAAGGCATTCATTGTGGCACAATGAAATCAAGGGCCACTTTATGTGCTATGGTCAAACATTTCTACACTTTACACAAGCTTTAAGGCACAAGGATTTTGTCAAGTGACCGAGGACAACGAGATGGAATGTCTTGTGATGATCGTAACCGAGACAACAGCAGAAAAAGAACATGCTATAACTGCAGCTTGCAAAAAGCTAAATGCATAGTCCAAAATGGATGCTTATTCTACACTGAAATGCTTTTTGGAAGTTGGCATCTGCATTGTGAATTTGAGATGTTTAAGAACAGACTAAATCAGTGACTCACCCCCTGAAATGTACCTGAAATAAACCTTTAATGAGTCTAGCAATTATTCTATAGAATTCCAGAAAGACAAACGATTTGTTATTCCTATTCTTTCTTATTTAGGGTCAGTGCTGAAAGTGTAACACTTGTCCCCTGTTTTATTTAAGAGGCCTGAACAAGAAGCAAGCCACTCCAGAAACAAAGAGCTACATGGTCATGGCCACAGCCTAGGAGCTTACATTTTTATATAAAAAATATAATTTTTGTTTTTTAGCGGTAGCAAGGGAGAACTCAGGGGTTGCAGGTGCGACCCCTGGTGACCCCCAAATGTCATCCCTGATGTCAAGCCTAACTTCAAATGCCTCACAAATGACATCTGCTGTAAGTTAATGCTTCATATACATGGTGTGCGGGAGAACTGGGTTATGAACATTTTTAATGAACTCTTCAACCACTTTGCTGCCTTATATCAATGCTCAGCCAATGCTAACTGTCATGTTTAACAGGTGCCTAATTGACATTGCTGTGTGAGCCCTATGTTATAATGTGCATGTCATTACTTTGAAGGTTTCACCGTCTAGTACCTAGCGGCACCCAATTCCACAGTTCTCACCTCTGATGTGTTTCCCTTTTGGCATATAGAAGAGTGTTTGGACTGATGCTTTCCTAGACAAGACAGCTTTAGCAGACAGAGGTTGTCTTATAGTAAGCAGGCGTGCATGTCCTGAGCCATGTGAATCGTAGAGGCAGCTTGCTCAGCAAGACCCAAATGTATCATTGTTTGCCTTCCATCCAGATAATGATTTCCTGAGCGTGAGAAGGCAGCCTCTGCCTAAAACCTGTATGCTGAGGCACTATTATTTCACCTGAAACATTGTTGCTGAAAGATACCATGCCATGCCTGAGACGCCCTGCTCCATTGAAATGCATATGTGCTCTCTCATGTGTGGAGGAGAAGGGAGCTGCTGCGTTGAGTCTCGTTTGCTGTTGGGTTGAGGTTTGTTCTGTTAATGCTGGCTTTGGTGATTGCCATTAAAAGTCGTTCACCAAACCTCTGGAATAGTCTGTGATTGTTGTTCCACGACAAGAGTCTCGTCGCTGATTTTACTGTCCAAATTTGCTTTCAAATGCACATTACAATTATTTTCTAAAAATATCTATGATAATTTCTCCAATCCCAGTGAAAGTTGTTTTTATTTTTTGTTAATCTCATCTAGTTTTTGTTCAGTGCCAGTGGCCTTTAGTGTTTTTAAACACGCACTCCCTCATGTTCTGTTTGTGAGAATTAGGCACTGGTGGAGAAGTCCCAACAAATCTTCATATAAGTAAGTATTTACTGCTTTGGTTGTGAAAGTTAGTGTGTGCTACCGTCACTTGTGGCTTGACCACTTATCCTTCTCTCCGCTATTATTTTAAAGGTACGGTGTGAGTTTTAAACAAAGGTCAATATTCGCAATGACTGCTTCCATCAATGCACTTCTGTTATTATAATGAAGCAATGAATAAATATAATTTCCTTCAAAAAGAGAACAAATAACCTTATCAACTGTTTTTCATTGGATTTACATGTTTGATGAGTCATGCACTAATTAAACAAATCATTCTACAATTACAGTTTTTTAGCCTTCACAGAGCTCTCAAAAAGCGTGTAAACATTTTCAAATGTAAACCTTTTAAAAATCCTGATAAATCAGTTATTCTCACTATGTAATATAATCGCCCAGATGCCTACGGGTTAGGTGCGCTATATAAATAGCAACATAAATAAATAAATAAATCGTCTATGGGTGAATGCTGCTAAACAACTGAATCATCGCATGTTTGTCCTGCACTGCATTGCAAGCACATGTGCAAAATTATTTTACATGGAAGCAAAATACTGCACCTGTCTTCTGGTAGAGTGCCACCTGCCAGATGAACTGTTGTAGGAAAGATGTCCATTAGGCTTGTAGGTTCATCGATAACACTACCAGCAGGCAACACACCCGGCCATCGAAATATCCCGGGTACACGAATCCCACCTTCCCAACCTGCCATTGCTTTTCCACCTGGAGGTATAATCAGTAACAGTTATTGGGGTGTGATACATGAATATGTTCCACAAATACTCATTTTCCTAGCAAGTGACATACAATGGACTGGGAAACATGACAGATGATATTAAAAGTGTGGCATGGCCACATATGAACGAGCAGGATAAAACCAACACAAATAAAGGTTACAAAAAAGAAAACCCAAAGATGGCACAGGACAGTCATTTTCAGCAGGAAGTCGCTTTATAAAAATAAATAATGAAATGGAAGTTTAATGCTTGTCTGAATTTGAAGAGTCAGAAAAAAATAACTTAAAAAAAGCATAAGTTGCATTTGTGTAACTAGCCATATTAAAAACTTGCTATTTAAGCCTGCATGATGTCTTACAATATATCACCACGACTAATAATATTGAGTTCCTATATAGCTCTTCAGGTTAGACTTGTTCAGCTTGTAAGTGCTGGAATACCCAATTATGAAGGATACTTGATTTATCGACCTAGGAAGGAAGTTCTGCGGGATTCAAACTTGTAAAGTGCACATACAATGCATGCTCCCATCATATTGGAAACCAAGACTTTTTAATTGTATTGTGTTACTTTTGTTACATTATGAAAAATGAAATGTAGCTCATCGAGAGGGTAATCAAATTCAGAGTGATTGTGCTGAGACTGTTGAATGCTGCTCTTCTCATTTATTGGACAAATTAGATAACATTCAAAGTTAAATACGGAAATCCATCATTTGACTACATGGGTCCACTTCAAATAAAGCATTTAGACTGGAGTTAGGACTCAATGGTGTAATCTATAAGGGTATTGAGACAGTAATGGGATTGTGGCAATAGTTTCACTCTGTAAATCCGGGTATGTTAAACAATTAATTTTTTTAGATCTGAATTTTCAAGCGGGGGCTCAATTAGAGGCTACAAAAACATTCAGCTCAGTGACAGTAAAATCTAGCCTGAATCGGTTTTCACACTAAACTATTGGTTCCGTGTACTAGATACAAAACGCTCCTAAAATATAAGTGGTGCTGTGAGCATCAGGTCTGATTAGTATTTTTTTTTTTCAAGTTAGAAACATCTTGAGGAATCTTGCAGAATGACTCTGCAATGATCTTGAGGAAATGAATACACTACAAAAAAATATAGTCGGTGCTATTCGCTTCAGATCGGACGGTGACATTTGTTCAAGTTGTAAACATTTTGAGGACTTTTGCGGGATGGCAAAACCTGCAGTCATTCAACGAAATGTTCAGAAACATATCGGACGGAGATACTCACAGATTTTACTTACTGTTTAATCTTGGGCAACTAAAAATCAAAGCGGTCTGGAAAAATATTGAGTACTGCAACTGAATCTGCCTCCTTTGCAGTCAGACATTGCAGGATCTCATGCTGGCTGTGCTGTCCCAAAACTCGTAAACAATATCTGAAGCCAATATTTGTAAAGTGTGAAGAAATGACAATTTATGATGTACTTGGACAATTATATTCAGCTCCTGATAATATTGCATGTTTTAAAATACTGAAATAGTTTGAATACTTTGATATATTAATGCTACATAAATTGGGCCTCATTACGGTTCCGGCGGTGATATTCGGCGGGTTGCGGCCAGACCCATAAAGAATTACCAGTGCCTGACTTCCCGGTAACACCGGGGTATTACAAACCTGGCAGCCGCGAAGTCAGGCGCCGGTAATTCCATTAATCTCATTCCCATGAAGTCCCATAGAACCCCATGGGAGTGGGGACCACTGAAGCACCGGCACCGTTAATGCTTGCCTACCATGGCCGCTGTGTTCGGCAGGGTCTACCCTGTTGGGCGCAGTGGCTCCGTCAGGCAAACCCGTAGTGTGCCGGTCCGGAAACAACGGTGCCGGTAGGCTTACTGGCACCGTTGTTACAAAGACCGGCACACTTGTAATGAGGCCCATTGTCTCTATTTTTAAAAATATGAGAATTGTTTGCTTTATATTTTACTGTTTGCTTTTGGGAGAAATCTTTTTAACTACAAATACATTGATTGTAAGATTGATTTGCATGTGTTAAGGAATGTATTTGATCCGTGCACACACTTTCAAATGGTACTGTTGCCCTCAGTAAAAGAGTTTATTTTGGCTTGCATGTATGATTCAGTTTTTTCTGCAAATATGTCACACAATAAGGTGAATATTTTCCTACCTCTTTTCTCAGCTCTGGCTACCATCTGGCCACCAAGATCTGTCACAACAAAAGCTGAGCTGATGCTAATATCTCAACGTGCGAGGTAGCCATGGCTGCATGTATAGATATGGCTGCATGTAAAGATATAAATGTTAATGAGTCCCACTTGTTTGGATGTACAATTTGGATAGGAAATCCAATAATTTTTGTCATTGGGACTACGACTGTATTGCCTTTTAGACTGTATTTATATGAGTTAGGGAATCAGTTTGCATTATAGTCCCTTGCTTCTATCTAGGTTGTCTTTTATATCCTCATAAATGTATGTAGCAGAGTGTGTCAAAGCTGCCACCACACTTTGCAGCAATCCAATATGTGCCTGATTAATGGTCACATTGAAAAAACATATCAACTGTTCCTTGGATATCTTTAAACTCTGATAGATTTTGACCACTTTCTCCATATGTTCTTCTGTTGATACATTTTTAAAAGGTTTTACTAAACCTTTAAGCTTTTTCATTATTTTAAGTGCACTAGCAATACCCTCCATTTCTTGTGCACAGTAGTTATGTGTGCCTTTCATTGTCTCTCTGACTGCAGCACAATAAGAGTCCTTCCAGGCCTCTCGCCTGGTAGGCCTCTCATTCACCACTTCACAGTCTCTTCCTTCAAACATTTGATGATGGCCATTTCTTAGCAAGTGTGCTTCTGCTTACATGTGTCCCAGACTGTAACCATGCACACATCCATCCACTAGACTATTCTTTAATTCACTTTGCTGTGTATGGAGAAATCGCCTTCTTATCTCTGCATTCTGCTGCCTCCTGCTTGCAATTAACACGCTCATCTCTTATATCTGTGCATTATAATTGACAATTAATTGCAAACATCTGTCATTTTCTAACATTTCTCAAGAGAGTTCACTCTCTAAGCACGGAATCTCCCGAGTGCACTCATCTGTCCTTTATGTGGGGAAACAATTTCTACTATCGCTGTATCTCTGTCTTCTCCATTTTTTTTCATTTCACCTTCAGATAACTGAGCTCGTCTAGCTTCTCATCAACCTTCTTCATTTTAAACTACAGCTAACTTTCTAGATTTGCTTTTGACTGCACTCATTTATCTGTCAAGTCATTGCAGGGATCATGCAACTGGGAAACGTAGCTGCTATCTGTGCACTACAGTCAAGAGCAGGTATACATTCTAACCATTTTGACATCAAGCAGGTATGTGTTATGATGTATTTGTTTCCCTGTGATGACCTTTGGATTGGGCCACTGAAATCAATTTGCAAATCTGACCAGGGAAGCGTCAAACCTCTCTTCAGAGATGGGCTGGAATTGCGCCCAGACCAAACATCATTGGGTAAACAATTCCACAACCTGGGACATATGCGGCCAATAAGCATATTCTTAAAATGTTTCCACCGTTTTCTGTGCTCCTCTATGTCCCATTGTTATCGCATCATGGGTCTTATGCAGCATTAACCCCCGAAATGACACTGGGACTACCCATTGAATTTCACCTGAAATTGATTTTCGGACCAACAGTCTGTCTTGAAGTTGAAACTGTTTTTTTGTTACGCTCACCTGTTCTCTGCAGGGACGTTGGGGCACGGTTGGAGCCCTCCCTCGACTTGGCTCCCCTGGATCGACACTCTCCCCAAGCTGCTGTGGAATCAACGGCTCTGGATGCTGATATTGCCCCTGACGGAAGATGAGAGGCAATGAGAATGGCGTGGTGGTGTTGTGAGTCCCCTCGACCATTTTGTGCCAGGACGAAGTGCACAAGCGTTTACCCATGCAAGCTCACCTGTTTATTTGTAATGCTGAGCTCTCCGTCCTGCTTCTTGTAGCAGCGACGCTTGGAGTGGACCTAGGTACTTCACTGGCCCGTGTAAGTGGTGATTCAGACTGGCTGCGACCAACCACCTAAAAGGTGAGTCTTTTAGCAATAATTATTGTTCGTTAATTATGTCTTTTGCAGTGATTGTAGTTCGTAATTCTTGCAATGTCTTTTGCTGTGATTATAGTTCGTAATTCTTGCAAATGTCTTCTCTCCTCTGTAGGTGTGAAGATGGCTGCCTGAAGTCGCGGTGTTTGGAGCGAGTCCAGTGATTCCTCAGAGGATGATGAAGCCTTTGAACTGGCTTTCAATGTAGAACGCTATGCTTCGATATGGCGTGGCTGAGCGTTAGTAATTTACATGACTCCTAACCTGTTCTGTTCTTTTCTCTTGCAAGTCTGGCGGCGTCAAGCGGAGGCTGGCTGTTCAGAAGCCGGTCCGTGGCTGCAGTATGGAGGTTCTGCAAAGATGAAGAATGGAAGATAAACTCCCGCGTCGCTGGACGTCTGGATCAGGTGAAGAAGCGCTCCAACTCCGATGGCAATGGGAATCAGGTAAGATGCGATGCGCTGCAGACTATGGAGTGCAGGAGATAGGTGAGATGCGTGTGCAGTGATGGTGTAGCTGGAGACAGGTAAGGTGCACTTTCCGCGATGGTGCAGCTGGAGTCAGGTAAGACGCGCCTTCAGCAATGGAGTAGCCGGAATCAGGTAAAATGCGCCATCAGCGATGGAGTAGCTGGAATCAGGTAAGATGCACCCTCAGCGATGGAGTAGCTGGAACCAGGTAAAATGCCTGATGAGGAGAAGAGCAGGGAAAAACAGGTAAGGATGGCGGTCAGCGTTATGCTCCAGAAAGCAGACTGACGCAAAGCGCCAGTATGTGGGCGGGTTGGCCTTAAATAGGCTCACCCCGGCCCCTCCCTTTGGCCCCGCCTAGTGGCTCCACCTTGCTACTCCCAGAGGTTCTTGCACATGCTCCCCAATGATCCTCTATAGCCACGCCCGGCCCTGATGCACGTGCCTTAGGCACAAAGTGTGCAAAGCACAGTTTTCTATGAGCTTGTGCCAGAGGCGCCAAGACTGGGTCAATTTGGACCCTGTAAGTGATGAAGACATGGGCCCTTGCCCAGTGGCCATGACAGCACTCCCCCTCAAGGCCCCTCTCATGGACGTTCTTCCCTCTGGCCCTGGTTTGGCAGGGTTATTACGGTGGAAACGCCTGATTAGTCGAGGTGCATGGACAAATTCAACAGGTTCCCAAGTGCGATCTTGAGGTCCGTAACCCTCCCAGTTGATTAAGTAGTACAGTTTTGATCGTACTATCTTGGAGTCCAGAATGTCTTTAACCTCGTACTCAGGTTCCCCTTCGATAATTTCAGGCTCCAATGGTTTTTGATTCTAGTCTCTGGTTTCACAGGCTTCAGGAGGGAAACGTGAAACACTGGGTGAATTCGCATATTGGTGGGTAAATCTAATTTTACAGCAGAAGGATTGATGATGGCCTTGATGGGGTAAGGTACGAGATATCTTGGACGGAAGACCCAAGGTACTATTAAAGGTATATTTCTGGATGCCAACCATACTTTATCACCAATTTGGCAATGCAGAGCTTCCCTTCTATGCCTGTCATGCCTGTCAGCAAACTTCGTCTGTTGTTCCTTGGCTTTGGTTAGATTCTTGGTTGCTTCCTTGAGTTTGAGTAATGGTTTTAAGTAGAGAAGTGATTGCAGGCATTTGTAGTTCATCAAGCGGATCAAAGGAGGACGTCCGAGGATGTCGACCATTCATGATATAGAATGGGGTTTGTCCATTACTAGTGTGGATAGAGTTATTGTAGGCAAATTCAGTCAACCAGAGAATGTCTTTCCATGATCCTTCCGTCTGTTGCAGCATGCATCTCAGGTACTGGTCTAGTGTCTGATTGGTCCTCTCAGTTTGATCATCGGTTTGGGGATGGTGACTGGTAGATAGGCGAAGATAGATTTGCGCTAACTTACAACAACTCCTACAGAAGGCTGAGACAAATTGCATTCCTCGATCTGAAATCACTACCAAGGGGAAACCATGTAGTTTGATTACTTGTTCTAAGAATACAGTAGCCAGAGTCCCAGTAGTAGGAAGTCCTTTTAGTGGAATAAAGTGTGCCATCTTGGAGAATAAATCTACCACGACTAAAATTGTGTTGAAGCCGTCATAGGGTGGTAAATCTGTAATGAAGTCCATGTATAGCGTATGCCATGGTGCTAGTGGTATAGCCAATGGATGCAATCCTGCGGGACTTGACTTTTGGGATTTGTGTTGCGCGCAAACACCGCAGGTTGCAATAATATGGGCCACGTCCTTTCTCTAAACTGGCCACCAATAGTTCTTCCTGATTTTGGCCCGTGTTTTAGTAATTCCGGGATGTCCCTCCTCTAAAGACTTGTGGTCATTTTCTATAATTTTGTTTTGTGTTCCTTTGTCTTTAAGGTATAGTCTCCCCTGCAAATAGGGTAAACTATCCTTGATGGAGTACTGGTCCCCCTTATTTAAACATTCTTGTTGGGTTGTTTGGTCAATTTGAGACTGGAGGTCGACCTTCAAGTCTTCCCAGCAGGCGGTTACTGCGATCTGGTTTTGAATTCGCACTTCAGTAATGATGGGTACTGGTTCTGAGGGTATGAATGCGTCCTTGTCCTCTCCCATTCACGACAGAGCGTCTGCTTTTCCGTTATGCACTCCTGGTCTGTATGTAATCACAGAATCGTACTCTGCGAAGAACAGAGCCCAGCAAACTGACGTTAAGATTGGACCTTGGCAGTTTTTAAATATTGCAGGTTACGGTGGTCCGTGATAACTGTAATAGTATGTCTAGCTCCTAGAAGGTAGTATCTCCAGGTTTTAAGAGCTCCTTTAATTGCTAGTAACTCTTTGTCGGTTATGGCATAGTTCATCTCCGGTGCAGTAAACTTACGGGACCAAAATGCTTTGGGGTGTAATTGCCCCATGTCCGGGTCTTTTTGTGATAAAACTGCCCCCATGGTCACGCTGGAGGCATCGGTTTCAACTACATAGGGCAGGTCAGGTCGAGGATGCCGAAGAACGGGTGCTGAGGTGAAAGCCAATTTTAATTCCTGGAAGGCGTTTTGGCTTCGGGAGACCAGGAAAACTTTGTATTCTTTCTTAATAAAGAAGTGATACGATGAACGATCTGAGAAAATCCCGGGATGAACCGCCAGAAGAAATTGGCAAATCCGAGTACGCTCTGCACTCCCTTGGTCGATGTTGGAGATGGCCACTGAAGAATAGCTTCCACCTTGCGAGTGTCCATGTGAACCCCTCGTGGGGTAAGCATGAAGCCCAAGAACGCGACTTCCGTGACATGGAAAAAACATTTTTCCAATTTGGTGAACAGCCGATGCTTACAAAGCTTTTTCAAAACGGCCCTTACATGGCCCACATGATCTTCCTTGGATGGTGAGTAGATGAGAATGTCGTCGATGTATACGAGGACACAGACGTCCAACAGTTTGTGAAGTACATTGTTCATAAAGAACTGGAATGCTGCTGGTGCGTTGCATAATCCAAAGGACATAACCTGATACTCGAAAAGCCCATATTTGGTTCAGAATGCTGTCTTCCATTGATCGCCCTTTTTCACTCTTACCAAATGGTAAGCTCCTAATAGGTCCAATTTTGTATAGATTTGAGCATTCTTCACTTGATCAAGTAATTCGGGAATGAGTGGCAGAGGGTATCTGTTCTTTACGGTAATCTGGTTCAGTGCCCTATAATCTATCCAAGTTCTGAGGTCACCTTTCTTCTTTGGTATGAAGAAGAGAGCTGAGGAGGCTGGGGATTTGGATGGGCGGATGAACCCATTGGCTAAGTACTGATCTAGGTATGTTCTCAGATGCTGATTTTCTTGCTCAGTCAGAGCGTAAATTCTGCTGCAAGGGATTTGTTCTCCTTGGACCAGATCGATTTGGCAGTCGTAAGTTCTGTGTTGAGGCAGGGTGTTTGATTGTTCCTTTTGGAACACATCCAAAAAGTCTTGGTATTCGGAGGGTAATGAACCAGAAATTCCTAGGATGGGTTTCACCTTGAGTTGTAGATTCCTCACATCCCTGTGGTAGCAACTCTGTGCACATTCTTGAGAGAAGGTCAGCATCCTTGTGCACCAGTCAATCCTTGGGTTATGGGTTTCAAGCCACAGCATTCCTAGGATCATTTGGAACTGGGGGGCCCCTATAAGATCGAAAGAAATGCTTTCCCGATGACCATCCTGACATATCAGCGTCACCTTATCGGTGTGTTGTGTTACTGGACCGGAAGACAACTGGACAAATTCTGATTGATGTAATTTTCCACCGCTTCACTATCAATGTAGGCTTCTAGAGCATGTACTTTTGATGGTAGTTGGTGATGGGTTAATAACACCGGCACAACCAGGTGTGAGGTCTGTACAACTTTATGTATTCCGCTCGACAAGTGGAGCCCTACATTTGCCGGCCGTCTGAGTTTTCCGACTTCTCTTCCTTTTCTTTGTTGCCGTTGTCCGTGGCACCTACCATCTTCTTGTTTTTTTTTTTAGGGCAATCTCAGAGGAAATGTCCAGCTTTACCGCAATATAAACATAGTTGTTGTTGTCTCCTTTTTTCCCTTTCAGCCTTAGAAATAGGGGCTTGTAATCCCCCAATTTGCATGGGTTCAGTGGGTTCCTGAGTTCTGGTTTGATTGTCCTGAGGTCTCATGTAAACAGACCTCCCTTCAGCCCTCGTGTGGTCCATGTTTCGGTCCAGTAACAAATGGTCTAATTGCACCAGGTTAATATATTCTGCACAACACTCGGGCGGGTTGACCACTTGAGCTAGTACATCTTTTAACTCACCACTTAGCCCTCGGTAAATAGTGTAGTCCTTTTCTCCTCAGGCCAATTAGTCTGTGCTATGAGACTGTTGAAGGTGGCAATGTAAGTCAACAAGTCGTGGCTTCCTTGTCTGAGAGACAATAATTCGTTATCTAAGGCTTGTCCTTGGGTGTGTCTGGCAAACAATTTTTCCAATTCCCATTGGAATTCTCCAAAATTCCAAAGTATTGGGTCATCCTGGGTTACTAATGGTATGGACTAGTCAGCTGCACAGCCTCCCAAATATGGAAGTACAAAGGCAACTCTTGCGCTGTCGTTAGGAAAGGCCCCAGGTCGACACAAAAAGTGGAGACGGCACTGGTTCATGAATACAGCATATTTGTTCCGGTCACCGGTGAAACGCTCTGGTGAAGCCAGTGGGACTGCCCCTGGAAGTTCCACTTGCACTGGTGGTGATGGTTGTGGCAAAGGAGTTGGTGCAATCCCAGGTAACGGAACCTGTCCTGGGTGTGTCTGGAGCATTTGCCTTGCCAAATCATCCGTCAGTTCCCGGGCTAGAATAAGGCCTCTCCTCAAAGCATTGGTCTCTTGCCTAGAGGCATGCACTTCACCTGCAGATCCCCCAGTAATTGGGCCAACTGGTTGGTTTCAGAGGTTTCCATAGCACCCAGGCAGAGATTCAGAGAGGCTTCTTGTTCTGTTACGCTCACCTGGTCTCTGCGGGGACGTTGGGGCACGGTTGGAGCCCTCCCTCGACTTGGTTCCCCTGGATCGACTCTCTGCAGCTGGGGAATCAACTGCTCTGGATGCTGATATTGCCACTGAGAGAAGATGAGAGGCAATGAGAATGGCGTGGTGGTGTTGTTGTCTTTTGCTGTGATTATAGTTCGCAATTCTTGCAAATGTCTTTTCTCTCCTCTATAGGTGTGAAGATGGCTGCCTGGAGTCGCGGTGTTTGGAGCGAGTCCAGTGATTCCCCAGAGGATAATGAAGCCTTTGAACTAGATGGCTTTTAATGTAGAACGCTAGGCTTAGATATGGCGCGGCCACCTTGTGGCTCCACCTTGCCACTCCCAGAGGTTCTTGCACGTGCTCCCCAATGATCCTCTATGGCCACGCCCGGCCCTGATGCATGTGCCTTAGGCACAAAGTGTGCAACGCACACTTTTCTATGAGCCTGGTGCCAGAGGCACCAGGACTGGGTCCATTTAGACCCTGTAAGTGATGAAGACTTGGGCCCTTGCCCAGGGGCCATGACATTTTTATTCTTCAACATCACCCTCAATTCCTCTCTTCCTTTGCAGTCCTCCTCTGTTCAAGGATTCTGTTCTGCATCTGACACATGATTGTACAACATACCTATGTTTGGGTCTTATTTTTATGCTTTCATCAAATCCTGATCAGTTGTGTCAAAGCTCCATTGGACCACTGGCTGATCATTTTCTCCTTGAGATTTGGAACCTGTTACAATGTCCACTTGGATCTCACCGAGCAAGTGTATAATGGGAAACAGTTCCCCCATCACTGCCACCGTTTGGCCAATTGATCAACCTTGTCATTCCGTTCTTCATCTTCCCCATGTCTTTTGGAATGCCCTTGTATCTTTCTCCAGTGAATGTTCCTCTCATTCTCTGAAACAAGATTGTCGATGGTCTGAATCAGCTTTCCATGCTTGAGTGTTTTTTTATTACAAGTGACCATCCCTCTCATCTTCTACCCCGGTATGTATTCCACAAAACTATTCCAGGCAAAGTCAGAGTCGGTAACCAACACACATTTCTTTCGATTTTTTTTTTTTTGCTGTGGATATTGTTTTGTAAATTGCAGCCAACTCTGCCACCTGGCTACTGCTGGGACCTATCCTCATGCTCACTCATGGGATACCTTCACATTTGACCAACACATTCCCAATTCGTGCCACCAATTCCTATTCAGGGTCACCACCAATGTGGTATTCACACACAAACGGTTGGGACATTTCTACACTCTGGTTCATCAAATGCCTTGTGGGGTTGATTGTTCAAATTCAATCAATTTGGTTTCTAAATCTACAATAACCGCCAATGCATAATTGTACAATTCTGCCAACTCCTGAGCTACTGGACTTATTTTGTTGGTTTGTTTGTTTATTGAAAGGTAACTGGGCGCAACAGAGAGCAGAAAAACATGAGTACTTAAAAACTTAGTTACAGGGTAAGGCACACTATACATTTCGGCAAATCAGTTAAAGAATATACATATATACAGTCAGATTGAGTAGGATCTGTTGGTGGAAATAGAGGCATGGTTAATCTTGGGGGGTTGTTAGAGCGTAGCCATGTGAGAGTATTCCGCCTGAAGCTATAGTAGGATTGGTTTGTTCTAATGTTAAGTGGGAGAGCATTCCAGTATTGGGCTGCCTTAACTGGGAAGCTGCTGCCGCCCGTTTTTTTAGTCTAAATTTGGGTACCTGTAGGCAGTAGGAATTGACGGTTCTAGTGGGGCAGATGGATGTTTTCTTCACTATTCTTGCTGCCAGGTAGGGGGGGGCTACATTGTTAAGACATTTGAAGGTGAATGATGCCATTTTAACTGAGATTCTGTCGCAGAGTCTGATCCATTTGTATTCTCTTCTTTGATTGAAAATGTGTTCTTTGGAGGGTACGTTCAGGCAGTTCTAGGGGCATTGTTTTGCAATGTTTGAAGTTTGTCAATGATGTATTTGTTGGCTCCCAAATACAATGCATTGCAAAAGTCAAATTTGGAAAGTATTAGGGCGTTGGCGATAATGATGCAGCTGGCTTGGGTCAGGAAAGCTCTACTTGCCCTAATAAGCTTGCACGTGTAGGCGGTAGAGGATGCTAATGAGTTCACTTGTTTCTTTAATGTCAAGGCCGAATCAAGGTGAAAGCCTAGTGTTTTCACTGCTTTGGCAACTGTTATAATATTGCCATCAATATTAAATGCAGAGTAGTTGGAGTTGAATTTTTTTAGATTGGCGTCGGAACCGAAGAGCAGGATTTCAGTTTTATCATCATTCAGGCATAGGCCATGCATGGCCATCCATGCCTAAATGATGAGGTATATTTTGTTTAACAACGCCGTATCAGAATCGAAATTGCCCGAAAGGGGTATGAGGATCTGAGTGTCTTCGGCATAATTAGTGTATGTGACAGCCAGTCTTTCCCATTTGTCAAATAGGGGCTTGGTAAAGATGTTCTACAGAGTTGGTGAGACGCAAGAACCTTGGGGGTACACCGCAAGTTATTTTAATGGGGCTTGCTGATGCCAATGTGGAGAAGACTCTCATTGTGCGGTTGTCCAGGAATGATTGGATCCAGGCTATGGCCTCATTTGAAAAGTGGGCAGAAGAAGCCAGGTGTTCGCACAAGACCGTGTGATCGACCAGGTCAAAGGCTGCCGACAGATCTAGGAGGAGTAGCATAGCAGTGTTTCACTTGTCATTGAGCTCGTCGATCTGTGCTTTGAGATCAATTAAGGCTGTCTCTGTACCTCGCTGCGGTCTGAATCCTGATTGGCAGGTACTTAAGAGTTGGTTGGTTTCAAGATATTGCTGAATTTGTAGGTATGCTACTCTGTCTATTATCTTTAGAAGGAACGGTACCGTGGTGAAAGGCCTGTAGTTGGTAGGAATAGCGGGGTCTAGGGTTTGCTTCTTGAGGAGAGGCAGAACCCAAGACTCTTTTAGATTGCTTGGAATGGTGTTGGAGGAGAAGGATGTGTTAATCAATTTGGTTATGAAGGGGGCTAAGTCCCTGGCAGCATCCTTAATCAGCTGGACTGGGCAGCTATCGCCTTCACAGTTGGATGGTTTGAGGGATGCGTAATCCTTTCTGTTTCCAGAGTGGAGATTTTGGGAAATTTGAATACGTCCGGGCCCGGTGGGTTGGTTGTCATAGTGTGGGTGCTGAGAGGTGACTCGTTGGGAGTTAGGGAGTCTTTTTTTAAGGAGATTTTGGTTTGGAGAGTTTTAATTGTATTTGTTAGAGCGTTTTGGATGCTAGTGCACCATTGTTTATCTTTGGCTATGTTGTCGGGTGGGGTTACGGGGGATTCCAGCTCCATTAGGGTAGCAAATCATTCCCTGGTGTTAGAGCTGGAATTGCAGATTCTTTCATTAAAGAGATTTTTTTTTTGTGAGTAAGATTTATTTTTTGTAATAATTAGCAAAGAGTTTAAGTTTCAGTTTGTTCTCTTCAGATGGGGTGTGGCGCCATTTAGATTCTAGTTTCCTTTTTTGCATTCTTTATTCTTTTAAGTGGGGGGTGAACCAGGCGTTTAGGTGTGCTTGCTGTTTGCTTTTTTGAAGTTTTAGAGGGGCAATAATGTCTAGTGCTTTCTTCTTAGGGTTGTTGTTGCTTTCTACCAGGCGCTCTGGATGCAGGTTATCAGGAAGAGCATTAATGGTTGGCATCAGAAGTGGCAGGAGATTGTCAGGAGTTATATTTTGTTTTGCTCTAGTGGGCAGGGGTGGTGCCATAATTATCTCTTTGGTAATTTGTTTATTAAGAGATAATGTAAAGTCGATAAGGTAATGGTCTGTCCATTGTTGAGGAGTGGTTTTGGTGATGGTGGGGTCACAATTCAAGGTGGCGACCCAGTCCAAAGTCTGTACTTTGTTGTGGGTATGGGTGAGAACTTTTTGGGTTATGCCGTGTTCAGCTAGCATGGTGGCTATAGCTTGGGCTGATTTGTCATCAGGGTCATTAAATCCTAGATTCAATGTAGAGGAGGTCCCAGAAATGGCCTGCACTCCAGTCACCCATTTTGAAGTACCAGGAACATACACACCGAGATATGTGACGTACGATGAGCCAATAAACCAGCAGAGAGCCGCACTAGGGCCCTGCCCAGTGCCAATCAGAAGAGCAATACCTATTGAAGCGCCAATAACCAGACAACCATGGGCAGTAAGGTATCCATTGAGACAACCGCACCAGCAAATGGCAAGAAATGAAGTTGTTTAAACACTGTCCCAGAACAAACTCAAATGGCCTTAATGGAAGACGAATGGTGACAACACAAAGGCCCAGACAGACATTCAGATGAACGAAACGACAACCAAAAGATGAAACACAAAGACGAAATGATATGAATAAGGATGTAATGAACTTAGAAGGAGAGGCGATGTTGAACCAGACAGAGATTTAAACTGTAACGCAGGATGAAAATATTCAACTAGCTAACGCCTGTACATATGCTTGAAACGCATGAAGCTAAGAAAACAGTGTTGTTTGCTATGCTTAGTAGAAGAATAGAGCGGCAAGCGCCAACTATATATCTACCTCAATGAAGCGCATTATATAAGTGCAGTCCACTTTATACAAAAGCAGAATTAACCCAGGTTACTAAGGGTCAAACAGGCCAGGATTCTTATTCCAGCTAAAACAAGAAGAGAGGCGTCGGAATCGAAACTCAGCAAGGAGCAGGCCGTGCCTGGGAAATCGAGGTCAAACCAAGAGAGAGGCGGATAGTAACTTCGGAGAATCGAAACTTAAGAGCAGAGCAGCCTGCCCCGTGAAGGTCGAGATAAAGAGGCCCAGGCAGATGGCGGCCGAGAATGAGAATTAAATGCAAAAATAGAAGGAAAATGAAGCCGATTCACAGTGTGCTAACACGTGACCAGCCAAGTGCGAAGAGGTACCAACGTATTATGATGTCACCCAAAGCAGAAGATACCATAACTTTTCCTGACAAGAAGCTACAGTTTCGAGGCCAACATCAGCCAACTAATTGACACATAGTCCTAAAGTACTGATTGATGAAAGGGAGGCAGGGTGAATCTTGGGGCATACTGCATCTGGGTGACCATTCTGCTAATTAAAGTGGAAATTTATGCTTAGGGTTGTAGCCAGCCCAATCACAGTGGGCCAAATAATGTAAGGTCCTATAGATAGTAGAAGCAATGAGACGTCGTACCTTTAGTGAGGTTTGCATGAGTAAAGGGCGTAGACGCCCACCCGATAAGAGTTATCCAATCTTAACACTCCGTTACCATATACAGATATAGCACCAATACTTAAGTTACCTTTTCCAACCAACAGACATGCATGACAAACTTTTGAGTGTTACACGTCAATGATGACGAATTTTGACTATAACTATTGCTGTTTGAATGAAGATTGTTGGGAGTTGAAGCGAGACAGGCCATCGCATCATTGGTGATCTCCATGTTTCCCCGTTTTTTGCACTTTTCATTAAACAGACTCCCCTTTGTCAAACCATTGAGTTGTCCGTATCGATTGGTGTTGGAGTAAGAGAATCCCGCACCCCATCCACCTCAAGGTGCAGCTATCTCGTCTTAAAAGTACTCGAGGGTGAGCTCTGATTCTATGGGCCAGTCAGTGGTCACTCCCCCTCTTGTACACTTGGTAGCAGAGGATGGTTGGAAACCATCGATTATTGATTATTGATTATTGATAAGACACCTATTGACCATCGACACAAAGTAACTCTAGGTCTTCTGCAATATCACGAGTCCTTCGCCATTCGGCTGAGTAGACTTTGAAGCTTCCCGTGGACAATGGTAGTGTAATTGATCCAAAACTGCAGTGGGGCCTGAAGGGACTCGTTTTAAAAAACCATAACCCTTCCCATTCCTACGGGCAGCGGATCAGGTGAAAGTCTGCAGGAGGCGGTAACGGAGGTGTTGATCCCGAGGGTCCGGAGAGGAACGATGCAATCGGTGAGTGAAATAAAAAATTGAGTGATTTGGCAAATTTCATAGGCGTTAGAACAAGTTAGGGAAAAGGTAACAAAGGGAGTTGGAAAAGAAAAAAAAAAAAAAGTAGTCAGAAGTAGAGAAGACTGTATATATATAAGGGGATAATGACTCGGAATAATTGAATAAATGAAGAATACCAGGGCGGACACCTGAGAAGAGAACGGATACCAGGGCGGACACCTGAGAAGAGAGAGGATACGCCTTATTCCTACGCTTTAATATAGCGGTCAGAAGAAACATGAACTCAGGGCCCCACATAATAGGGGACGACTAGGCTACCACCACGTTTTAAGACGTCGTGAGCAGGGTTTGTTTTAAACTCCATATAGGGGTAATAATTAGAGGCAGAGATATTTGTGTCCAGCTGGTGTCTGTCTAGTCTGTTAAGTGTCTGTCTTACATGTTCTGTTGTGCCATCACATGTGAAAGAATTCTTTTTGTGTGTTTTGAGTGAGACCTGATTAAGATTTACGTGATTCGATAGTTGAGATGGAATCACACACAAATTAATGTTTTTTGAGTAAATTGGTGATATGAAAGATTTTGGTGGAAACAATTGGATTGGAGCTTGCAGTGTTTGGTGCTTGCTCATATTGTTGGAAGTGTTAAAGTTACACTTATGTAAGCAACTGCCGAAACACGCACCCAAGCTTAACAAATATAGCACCGAGTGGGTTAAGGGTACCGCCTACAGGATGTTTATGCCGTGGCCACAAAATGGGTCTTTATCTAAAGCTGTTTTGCAGCATATGATGACATACTTGCATGCCACATATTCAGCCAAGAAGCTAGAGAAACGCCTTGCTGTTCTAGAACTCTGGAAAATGTTCGAACAGTCAAAGGAGGAAGATCCACCTCTAGACTGGATATTAAATGTATGCACTGAGGGGGGTGAGACGCCTACCGCGCCACCAGCCCCGCCTGAAACAGAACCCGAAGAGAGTAAGCCCGAGGGACTCTACCCTTTAAGGGAGCTTAAAGCAGCCACAGGGTACAGCAACCCTGCATATGAGTCACCTACTTACAGTAGTGATGAAAATCAAGGGAAGGATAAGGACTCGAATCTCACCTCCATAATCCCGAGGGACAAGGGGAGACGCGATGATGAAAGAAAGGATCAGGCACAGACAAGTGCATCTCTCCATAAGGAGAGAGAGGGAAAGAAGTGGAAAGGAAGTGAAGACAGAACTGATGAGATAGCATTCGCAAAAGATGAATGGATGGGAGGACAAATCTTATTGAAATTCGATGGGAAAGGAAGTGATGATGTGAGACCTAAGAAGAGGTTAGATGAGGCACAAAGAAAGGAGAAAGAGAAGGAGTTAAGGGACGAAAGGATAAGGAGGAAAGATAGGCTGAGGCGAGAACAGCTATATCGCGAAGAGCAAGAAAAACAGCTCGATCGCAAACAGAGAGCAGCCTATGACCACGACAGACAGAAACAGCAAAGGTTGGCAGAAGAGCAAAGGGTACGTGAAAAAAGGATAAGGAGACGAAGAGATGAGGAGATACGAAAGGCAGATGAATGTAGAAATGAAAAGTTAAGGGAAGAAGATAGAGTCAGAGAAGAGGCGAGGAAGTGCAAAGAATTTGATGATGATATTGAACGTAAGCATAGACAGAGGGCACGCGATCTCGAATATTTGGAGAGGGAGGTTAAAAAACCCGATCCAGTGGTAGACTGGGAAGACATTGAAGAATTCTTTCCTGCGTACGATTCAGTACCAGGCACGTCTAGGACAAATATTGAAGATGACTTCGAAATTGGGCTAGAACGATTACCCCAAGGGGAGGGGGAGCATGAGCGCATGGAGAGCACTCAGCTATATGACACGGAGTATGTCACCCAAAGTAGTGGGAGTAGGAAACTGTCCCTGGATAGATTAGAAATCAGTAGAAACGATGATGACACAAGGAGTTGCGTGAATTGGGAGCAACCAATGTCCGACTTCGAAGAGGAGGAGCGCGAGGCAAATGAAGAAGGGAGACAGCGCGAAAGACGGCTCCTAAGTGACAAAGGGGTTTGATGGTCAGGCCCTAGCGAGTCCGCACCAAGGGCCTCAGAGTCAGCCGCACAGTCTGACCGTCATGAAGGAACACCCCATGGTCAGGGGGGGTGTCGTCACTGCCCTATGTAGACAGATTGAGGACATTGCCAGGAAGACGGCAATGCGGGAATACTACCCCTGCAAAAAACAGGAGAGCTATGGGAGAAGAGAAAGACGGCTGCGCATTCCAATTTCCGCTACTAGAAAAGGGGGGAGCAAGACCACAATATATTCCATGGCCACACATGGATCGAGAAAACTTGAATAACAAGCTTCCAATGCTGCCATCGGGAGCCGGAAAATGGATACATGAGTTAGAAAAATGACAGCGGGAAACACGCTAGCTAAAGGGGACATTAAAGGTCTCCTGATCACCATACCTGGTGAGAGAGCAGACAATGTGTGGACACGGGCAGGTTACCCTGGTGTAACCACAATTAACACTGCGCACGACGGAGCGCCAATTAACAATTGCAGAGCAGCAGTATGGAAAGCGCTACGGGTGCTTTACCCAGACACTTCTGATATGGGAGCTATAATTACTCGAAAAATGAAGGAGTCGGAAGATCTGTTACTTTATATCCAAAATTTTCAAGACGCGTGGGTGCTCGAAACGCATGAATCTTGGACGAAATCAATACCTGTATTTTATCATATATTGTGCCAAGGGTTGCCAGAACCAGTGCAGAAACAGCTCAAGAAATAGGTAGGAGTTGAGGTTAAACCTTGGGCTGAAATACAGTTAACTATCACACATTACTGTAGATTGTTACAAGAAAAGAATCGAAAAAAGGAGGCGACTCGAAAGGGTGAGGAAGCGAAGCTGGTACAAAAGAAATTATCGAAGTATGCTCTTGAAGGAGCCATGCTAACCAACCCAGCTGAACGAAACATGCAACAGGTGGCTAACCCACAACAGAAGAACCAGGGTAACGTAGGATTTTACCAGAGGGGAAGAGGGTTTAGAGGAAGAGGATGGCAGAACAATCAGGGAGGTTTCCAAGGTAATCAAGGAGGCTTTCAAAATGTGCAAAATGGTAATTCGGATATGTCAGATGGACAAATAATCTGACCACCGCCAGTATGTTGGCTGTGTGGAATGAGAGGGCATTTGGCACGCACGTACAGAAGTCCAGGCACGTGGCAGAATAGCCAAGGAATGGGAGCAGGCACAGCGAATCCACCTGCATTCCCACAACAGGGCGTTGCACAGAATCACACGGTGCAGCAGCAAGCGCAAGGAGCGCAGCAAGGGGTGCAACCACAGAATATAGGGAATTTTCCACAAGGAAAAACCAAACAGGCACCACCACAACTGCCACAGACCCAGAACCCTGGAAGGGGAAGCAACACTGGGAATGGGGAAAATCAGCAAGTGCACAGTGGGCCAAACTTATATATAAACTAGGACAGCTCACTGGGAACCCTGATGTGCTCTATCCTATCAGTGACACCAGACCCTCATTGGGAACCTAGGGTGAATGTTGTTATAGGGGGTAAAGAATATTTCTTCCTAGTTGACACGGGTGCGACAAGGCAAGTTTTCCGTGTCCGGCGAGGCCATAGATACTCAGAGTTTTACAGGAGCTCACAGTCAAGTTCCCTTTACAGACACACTCCCAGTCTCTGTAGGAGAGTGCAAAATGAGTGTACCCTTGTTGTATTCACGTCAGACCCCAGTAAACATCTTGGGTCGAGACTTAATGACAAAATTGAACATGACGATTTCATTCACAGAGGAGGGCATAATATGCTCCACTCTGGGAATGCATTACTCAAATGTATGCAAAATGATTAGAGCATACTCAGGACACATAGCCATGAGGGCCATACCATTAGAGACAGAAATTTTCATATATGGCATGTGTGTGCTTATGGCGGGATTGCCAGGCCTCGCAGATAGAACTATGAGAACTCCTGATGAGTTTTTATTCAGACCAAGAATACCTATGCACGAAGAGGAGGGACAAGTATTTCCCTTGATGATACATGCTGCAGCACTGTGAGGGAAAGTAGCATTGGTCGACGGATACGATAATGAAGGCAGACAATGGTGCGCGATTATCGCCATTGAAGAAGGGTATCGAGTGACTGACATCACCGATGACGATCTGTTTGAAGAACAACCAGACTCAGAAGAAACAAGGGTGGAAGTGAGTCATTTTTTTGGGTAAAAATGATCAGAATAGAAGTGCCTCAGAGAATGATGTTGGCGCTGAAGCGTCCAGAATATTTTGATGAGGATATAGCTAAGTACCTGTCTCAGTATGGACTAGAGGACCCTATGACGTAGGCCTCTTGAAGGGGGTGGGAGAAGTGAAAATTAAACTAAAGCCAGGAGCAATTTTGCCGAGAGTCCGACAATATCCCATGTCCAGAGAGGCAGACGAAGGGATTTTTAAGACGATCTCTACCATGATGGACCAGGGCATCTTAGTGACGTCAGAGTCACCGTGTAATGCAGCGGTTTATCCTGTCAAAAAAACAAAGGGAGGGTCTCGGCGTTTAATCCAGGATTTATGAACATTGAACGATATTGTTGAAGCCAAGTTCCCTTTAGTCCCTAATCCATCTACAATGCTATGTAATATACCTGTCGAGGCAAAATATTTCACAGTGATTGACTTAAAAAATGCTTTTTTCTCAATCCTGCTGCACCGTGACTCACAAGATCTGACGTCATTCACGTTCAGACAAATGCGTCTGAAAAGCTCAAGGTTGCCACAGGGGTACTGTGAGTCCCCATCCATTTTCAATAGAGTCCTACAGATGGACCTAAGCAATATTGCATTAAAAAAGTGTCATCCTGCAGTATGTGGATGACATTCTAATGTGCAGTACCACAGAAGAACAATGTAGGCACGATTCTGTTCAGCTACTGACTATACTGGCTGAGAAAGGATATAAGGTTGACAAGGAAAAGCTACAATACTGTCAACTGGAAGTGCTGTACATAGGCCAACTGATCTCACATGAAGGGAAGAAGGTGACCCCAGAAAGGGCTGAAGCAATATTGAACAGCTAAACCACACACGATAAAGCAATTGCAGAGCTTTCTAGGCCTGTGCAACTATGTTAGGGCATGTGTTTTCGATTACTGCTCGTATACCAAGCCTTTACTCCAGGCCCTAAAGAAAGCCCAGGTGACAAAGGAAAAGATTGAATGGTCTGAGGTGATGGAAAAAGGGTTTGCTGAACTCAAGAGAGTGATTTGTACGGCTCCAGTACTCAGAATTCCTAACTATGCAGAGGAATTCTACCTGTTTTCGCACACAAATGGCAGCGTCATGACGGCACCTCGCTGGGGTAAAAGCCCTTAGCATATTACAGTGAGAACTTAGACCTAGTAATGAAAGGTCAATTCCCATGCAAGTTAGCTGCTGCAGGGTTCACCATAGATAAGGCGACAGCCATTGTAATGGGGTGCTCCATGACGTTATACGTCGAGCACTCATTATTTGTCATTTTAGAGAAACCAAAGGGCACATTGACATCTCAGAGAGCTTTTGCTTATGAAGTGATCATATCAAATCCATCGATCAAAATAATTCGACATAAAATAGTGAACCCGGCTACGTTCATAGCAGAGCCTGAGATACATGACTGTGCGAATTATGAAGAATTCTATGATGAAATCGCCAGGGTAAAAGAAAATGCCTTGGCAGGAGGAGAAATCGTCTTTATTGACGGGTCTTCGAGAATCGAACAAAGTGATGGACAAAGATATATAGGCGTTGCTGTAATGAAACACATAGCAAACAGAGAATTTCGAGTACTCATCAGTGCACGAATACCATCTCATTATTCAGCACAGGCTGCAGAATTATTGGCGTTGATAATCGCCATTGAGAATCACGCAGACCAGGAAGTAACAGTGTACAGTGACTCCGCCTATGTGAGGTCAATGGCTTAGCACGCTGGAAAAGGAGGAGCTACCTCCGAGCGGACGGAACACTAGCGCAGCACGCAGCCTTATTGGACAGGCTGAGTAAGGCACTACAGCTCCCAGTGGGCATAGCAGTTGTGAAATGCGCCGCCCATACGAAAGGGACAGATTTTGTGTCGCGCAGGAATCACGCAGCAGAAACGGAAGCCAAGCGTATGGCCTCCAAAAGTGAGATGGTTATGGAGGTGGAGGTGAGAGAATGATGGTTGCACGAACCACACCAGAAGCCTATAGCAATCTTGGGCAAACGCAACTAATGGAGCTCCAGGGGGAGGCACCGCAGGAGGAGAAAAACCTGTGGAAACGTCAAGGGTGTTCTTTAAACCCCTCTGACAGCTTGTGGCGGCAAGACAGCACTGGTAAACCAGCGATGCCTGTAGCCCTACTAAAGATAGCATTGGAGCAATTGCATTACCCAATGCACCTGACAAAAGAGAATCTAGCAGCAAAGCTCGCGGAAGACTGATTTATACCGAATTTAGCTGAGCATGTTGCATTCTTTATGGTGAATTGTATAATCTGCCAAAAATTCACCGTGGGGCACACATTAAAAGTAATGAGAGGAGTCATCTCCGGCCAAATGGGCCTTTTCAGCATCTGCATGTCGATTACGTCGACATGATTCAAGTATGCAAAGGGTACAGATACTTAATTGTCGTGGTGTGTCCATTCTCTAGATGGATAGAAGCAGGTCCATGTACACACCCAAACTCTACCTGTGCGGCCAAATTCCTAGTGAGGGAAGTGTTCCCTAGGTGGGAGGTGTGTGAAGTAATAAGATCAGATAATGGGGCTCATTTTGTAAATGCAGTCTTTGAGCAGATCAGCTTGTTGCTTGGTATAAAGCACAAGTTCTCATCGGCGTATCATCCAGAAGGTAATGGGATTTGTGAGAGGATCAACGGCTTGTTAAAGGAAAGGATAGCCAAGTTGAATCTTACTCTAAAGAGGGGATGGTTACACTGCCTTCCATTGGCATTGTATGCTCTTCGGAATCAACCAGGCTCCGACCATCATCTTACGCCACACGAGATAGTCACAGGAAGGAGAATGAGGACCCCCCTAATCCCTCGAGACAGAGCTAGATGTGATGCCCAGTCAACCCGAGAGGTCCTAGGATCCGAAATGCAAAAGTACTTGAACTGCATGACATCCAGCCTTACTGTAATTTCAGACTAGCTGCAACGACGACGAAAAGGGTGCAGTGCAGCACAGAACACCGAAGGGAACACTGCAACAGACTCAGTTCAAGATCTACGTGTTCCATTCGTGTTCCCTGGAGATAGTGTGCTGGTGAGGAACCACACGAGGAAAAGGTGGGGACGAGCCAAGATTCAATGGTCCTTTCATCGTGGAGGACTACACTCCGTCAGCTGTGAAGCTAAAGGGCAGGAGAGCATGGATTTTTCTAAATGATATTAAGCCCTACATTGGAGAAAGCCCCCTGCCTGCACCCCACCGCGAAGAGACTACAGACAACGGGGAAGAACCACAGCACGTGCAGACGAGATCCATGACGAGGAAGAAGGACGCATGAGCAGTAAAGCAAGACAAAGAACCATTTTTTTGCAAATTGTGGCTTAACTTGGACATTCCCCTGAGCAAAAGAGAAAAGGGGTAAGGACATAAAAAAAGGACACTATGTGCATCCTAGTTGCAGGGTGAAGAAGATAATTGCGCATATAAGCCACAGCATGTTTTGTTGACATGAACTTTTGAACCAAGTCACACTTAAGCCTTGTCGAGGAAAAGACTAACAAACTTTGATCAAGGACATTTACATTGAAAGTAGATACAGTATCCCGAGTCATCCAGTACCAAGACTTTGGGGGTCATTCCGAGTATGGTGGTAGCCATGGAGCAATTAGCTCCATGGCGGCCTCCCATACCGGTACCGAGTCCGGTGTTGTTTAATGGGGACTTACCGGTCCATTCCAACCCTGGAGGGACCGGTAAATCCCCATTTAACAAACCATTCCCCATTCCCATTTGAGACCCCATTGGGCTCAATGGGAATGGGGAGGGCGCAAATACCGGGCTCGCAAATGGCAAACCCATTATTTGCACCCTTGTCCCTTAGCGGGACCCGTAAAGGACGTGTGATCCGACCACACGTCCCTTACGGTTCCCGCTAAGGGACCTCGGAATTGGACGGTAGGGGATTACCGGCACCGGTCTCCTTACCGGTGCCCGGTCTCCCCTACCGCCCACCTCGGAATGACCCCCTTTGTTTGGCAGCACTTATGGTGTCCCCCAGTAGAGACATCACAAAGGACGTGCTTACTTACTTCCACTTAGTACTAGTATTATATCCGTCACTGGTAGGGAGGGTCACCAGTGTCACAGAATTTCTACAAGATCCTGAGAACGAAAAAGTAATCAGACACCTGCTTACTGTCATTGCGGAAGCCTTCATCGTACTCCCGAAGTACAGTGATAAGGACACAAATGCTTCCACCACAGGTGACACTAGATGAACTCATCACTACACTTTTCTTTCGCATAATTGAAGAGTGCCCATTTATTGTTGGAAGAACCACGACACGCTGACCTTTCTTCGAGATCCAGCAAACACTGAACATTTGAGCAATTTGTTAAACAAAATTAGCATATTGGTCGCACTCCACGCGACCGGACAGTGCAAACATTGTTCATGTCAAGGAAAGAACTTATAATCCTGAACCCAGCAAGACAGGACAAATGTCCCTTTCACTAGAGGACAGCAGACTGGTACACAGAGTCTTTTTCTGCAAAATGGCTGACTTTCCTAAATTTGTGGGGAGGCCTATCGAAATTGACGCCCCCACGTTCATCCGAGATCCAGCAAATATGGCACAATTGGGAATGCTTCTGCATGGAATAACTGTTACGCTCACCTGGTATCCAAAGGGACGCCACCCAGCTGGGTTACTCGCTGGTATGCTTCTCAGCTTTGCCCTGATGTGGTCTGCGGGGAAGGTTCTGCCTGAAAATACAGGAGGACTGTGTTCAAGACTGACCGACTGGGGTAAGTATCCTCCCTCCACCCGCGTATGCTTTCAGTCCCTCTGGCGCCCTCTCCTCACCATATGGTAGAATTAGGCATGCTCTCCGTCCTGTCTTCTTTGCAGGGGCGCGTTGTCTTTCATGGGCGAGTGCGGTCCAGTTACTTCACTGACGCCGGCCCGTTTGATATTGTTCAGGTAGGTCTTATTGCTGTTCTTTAGTTTTGTTGCTATCCTGCATGCCTTTCTTTGTTTAAAATGTCTCTTTTTTCTCCCTTAGGTATGCAGAGCTTCAGCCGGCAAACTGGCTTGGTTGAGCCCCGCTGGTAAATGATGGTGCATTAAGAGCGATATGATGCGGTAAGTAAGCGCTATGCGCAGCGCTGCAAAGTCTTGCCTTTGCTAACCTGTGTTTTCCTGCCTTGTAGGTCGCGGTGTTATTCAGCACGAGAGGAATGTCCAGAGTGGTGCCAGCCGAGAGGCGACCAGCCAGGTAAGCCTTTTGAGCAGTTCATAATTTGTAAAAGTCTCTTGCATCTATCTTCCTCTTTCAGGTCGTTCTGTCCGGGAGGCATGCAGATTCGAGGAAGCTGCTCTCAGTAGCTGCGAGTGTTTAAAGATGAAGACTGCAGGTAAGATGCTGCTGCTAATGATGTTCCTTTTGTCTCCTTGCAGGTTCTGCTTCTCTGAGGTTCGAGGGAATAGCTGGACACGGTGAGCGTCACGTTGCAAGCTGCAAAGTAACACGAAGCATGTTCTGCAGTAAGGGTGTGGTTTACATAGCCCAGGTAAAGTAGTACCAGGGAAAGTAGTTCCAGGCCTGCCACACCCAAAACACTAGACCGCATAGCTTGGTTCTTGGGAACCAAGCTATGCGGATGCCTCCATGTTGGCTGACAATACAATAAAGTAGTTCCCAAGCACATTGTTGTTCATGGTGTATGAGCCTGGCACCATAGGCACCAGGACTGGCCCCATGAGGGCTTTTGATGAGGATGCTAGGCTCTAGAGGCCCGAATCCTGACTCCACCTGGCCAGAGGGGGTTTTGGGCGAGGGTCGTGACAATAACCCTCCAAGTGGAACTTTGCAATCATCAAAGAGACTATCTGGGGACATTCTGAAGAAACTTTCCGCCGAGGGACAGATTGAGGGAGCAGAGTCAAGAATCTTATGTGTTACATTTGTGTAATTTTTCTCATATTTCCTCATACTGACCAGTGTCCAACATGTCCTCAGGACTGAACCAGATTAGAGGAGTGGACTGGGAACTCACGTACTTTGAACATGCACAGTAAAGGTGACTCATCAAAGTATTATTTTAATCTATTTTTCCCATAGTTTAGCTGCATAGCTTAGGAACTGCATCCCGCATCAAGAGACAATTACCTTTTACCTTCCGCAAGAGGGGGGACACTTATGATGCACTTGATACTTTATGACACTTTATGACACTTTATGACACTTTATGACACAAACTGCTCAAGGAACGATATTGAGTGGGGGAAACGAATAACATTGACACTTGGTGAATGATCGAGATGGGGGAACAGAACAGTAACCTGGTCCGCCCACAAGCAGAGGGGCACCCTCGCTTCTCTGGAAGAAAATGCTGCCGCCTTACTTATCGAACTATAATGTACCTATGCATTGTGTTTATCATTATTTTGCTGTCATTAACGATCAGAACTGAATTTTTTATTGGTGCACGAAGCGCTCCAATTTCAGTGCACCCACCTGATGATGTACGCATGAAACCCACAAAAACATCCAGACCTTATATAATCATTCCAGTCCCGAGAAAATCTGATGGTAAAGTAAATGAAATGAAAATTAATGTAATTAGCAGTGATACATACACACTTGAAGTAATGAATAAGCAGGAAAGCTAGAGACAGGGTCGGCACGAAAGGCATGAAGACAAAGCACTGACATCCACACGTACACACACTGAATGCACACAAACTAGGCCTGGTGTCAATAACCACAAGACCTCAAACGAAAGCAACAGAGAAGATGAGACTGCCTACCGAAAAAACTTTCACAGGAGATGGTGAGAAAAAACGAGACGAAGTAAAAGGAGAGTCAACAGAAGCAGTGCTGTCAGACACCCTGCGGAAAACAGAAGCGGCCGCAGAAGGACTGTCCGCAAGGACACAAATGTTAGTAGATCATCTACTACCAAACATAGGCAGAGTAAGAAAACTACAAGAGGAACTGAAGAACAGAACTAGAGAGGCTGTACTATCCACCACGCCTAGTCCAATACGAGGGATAAGTACCAGGCCCACGATACAGTCATACACTGGGCCGGTGACAGGGTGGTGGTTGATAAAGGCACTTATAGATGGCAGGAAAAGGATGCAAGAAGTGAAGGAGAGAACTGCAAAACCTCCATCTACCCCATCGATGCAGATAAGGAGACCTGCACCGTGGACCAGAATACCAGAGAGTCTTCCAGCAAGAAAAAGCCATACAGACCCATTTAGGGATGTAGTTATAGCAAACTACAGGAAGACACTAAGAATCAAGAGAAGCCTACATGAAGATAACAATGAACTGAACGACTACCTGGACCGCACAGCACATCTAGGGAACAACATTTGGTACCAGCACATGAAAGAAGTTGGAAGGCGAACTTTAGAAGGAGAATGCTTTGTTTGTGCACTTCTACCATACAGCATGGGGAAATCCAAGATCTTCGTGGCTGTTGAAATAGAGGTCCCGATGGTGCATTGTCTGTCACATGTAGCAATGTGCAACACCAGAGGCCAGTTCATGGGGAGGGATGCCTCATTGATATGGGAAACTGAAACAGATTACCCCGATGAAGATGATTATGTTCAGGACATTAAGACGAGAAATAGAACTCATACTAGGAATCACGTGATCAGGTGTGAAAGCCTGTGTTAAAGGAGCAGGAACAAGATGGGAAATAAACCCGAGACTGAACGTCCAAGGGAAAACTCCAGAAGAGGCTCAAATTTGGAAGAACAGAGGCCAAATGCAGATTTGGGGAACAATGCTTTCCCCAAACGGATGGGAAGAAGGAGTGGTGATCTGCCGAGCATGGATGGTCCTTGGAGCCTGCAAGGAAGCAATAGAAAACTCACACAGGTTGTGCAAACCTCTATGGCTGAGACTCAAAAGATTACTGACATGGGTTGAAGACAGAGGAGGGCCCCTGTAGATAGTGCCACTGGAAAGCCCGAAATTGTGCTTCAGGAACAATGGCACAAGAAAAATGGGAGAGAATCAGAACTGTGGACAAATTTTTGAAGCTCCAGGAATGAGTCACAGAACTGCAGTAATTATGGATCATTATTGGGCGTGTGGATCCAAAGCATACATAAGACTGCCGAAAACCTGGGGAGGCATATGCACAATAGTGAACGTCCACGTTCCAGCACTAGTGATCCCGAAAAGTGACCTGAATATTGACAGTTTCGCGAAAGCAGATGCTCACCTGAGGAAAAGGAGATCTGTGGAACTGATATCCCGAAGGAAGAGAGAGAATTACTTCTCTGTCAAATCAGAAGAACCATTCCATGCAATCCCATAGGAACACAGGCTGTTCAGCCTCACCCCATCAGTGTTCACAACAATCTTCATGCCTAGATTCCAGGTTGGAGCAAACACTAAATTGTTGCAAATAACCAGATGGGAGCTGCTGCAAACCATCAACTCGACAATAAAAGGATTCAATGCAATCAAGGAAGAGTTAAGAGCAATCCAACTAATGACTCTCCAGAACAAATATGTACTTGACATGATCACAGCAATGGATGGATGGATGGAGGTGTTTGTGCAAAAATCGGAGAATCATGTTGCACATTTATACCTTCTCACGATGAGGGAAATGGAACCTTAACTGAAGCCATAAGTATGCTGACAAACCTACAGAACCAGATGATCAATGAAACTGACGAAGTCGATGATGACATCTGGTTTGGATCACTCTTCTCATGGGTCCCACAATGGATGACGGACATATTCAAGTTTCTGGGAGCCCTACTATTGATGATACTACTAGGATATTGCGTTATCAAGACAATAATCTCGCAATGCCAGAAAACTGCGAAGAATGCCATAGGGATGAAGATCATGATCAATGTCAAGCCAGGATGCAAGCCAAGAGACCTAACTGACGATGAAATAAGAGACTTTGTGAAGGCCAGCGAATATGCGCCAGAAGGAACAAAGTTTCTGTATCCCAGGAAACGAAGAAATTATGAAAGAAAATGGATCTATTGCAGCCCAATTGGACAATGTCAGCTAATGACCTGGAATAGAGACAAACATGTGAAAACAGCAGGAAACTTGAAAGGAGTGATAAAAATATGGATTCCAAAGAGACACTCCTTCACACCATCATGTACAAACCTAGAAGACAAAGAAATGGATACAGAAGAACCAAGTAAGACGAATCCATAGCAGGAGAAGTGGTCGATAAACCGACCAGAGGGGGGAGTGTAGAGGTGGTCCCAGATATAGCCTGCACTCCAGTCACCCATTTTGAAGTACCAGAAACATACACACCGAGATATGTGACGTACGATGAGCAAATGAACCAGCAGAGAGCCGCACTAGGGACCTGCCCAGTGCCAATCAGAAGAGCAATACCTATTGAAGCGCCAATAACCAGACAACCATGGGCAGTAAGGTATCCATTGAGAAAACCATACCAGCAAATGACAAGAAATGAAGATTGTTTAAACATTGTCCCAGAAGAAACTCAAAAGGCCTTAATGGAAGACGAATGGTGACAACACAAGGGCCCAGACAAACATTCAGATGAACGAAATGACAACCAAAAGATGACACACAAAGACGAAATGGTATGAATAAGGATGTAATGAACTTAGAAGGAGAGGCGATGTTAAACCAGACAGAGATTTAAACTGTGACACAGGATGGAAATATTCAACTAGCTAACGCATGTACATATGCTTGAAACGCAAGAAGATAAAAAAACAGTGCTGCCTGCTATGCTTAGTAGAAGAATAGAGCGGCAAGCGCCAACTATATATCTACCCCAAGGACGCGCATTATATAAGTGCAGTGCACTTTATACAAAAGCAGAATTAACCCAGTTTACTAAGGGTCAAACAGGCCAGGATTCTTATTCCAGCTAAAACAAGAAGAGAGACGGCGGAATCGAAACTCAGCAAGGAGCAGACCCTGCCTGGGAAATCGAGGTCAAACCAAGAGAGGGAGGCGGATAGTAACTTCGGAGAATCGAAACTTAAGAGCAGAGCAGCCTGCCCCGTGAAGGTCGAGATAAGGAGGCCCAGGCAGGTGGCGGCCGAGAATGAGAATTAAATGCACAAATAGAAGGAAAAAGAAGCAGATTCACAGTGTGCTAACACTTGACCAGCCAAGTGCAAAGAGGTACCAACGTCTGATGTCATCCAAAGCAGAAAATACCATAACTTTTCCTGACAAGAAGCTACAGTTTTGAGGCCAACCTCAGCCAACTAATTGACACATAGCCCTAAAGTACTGATTGATGGAAGGGAGGCAGGGTGAATTTTGGGGCATACTGCATGCTGCTAATTAAAGTGGAAATATATGCTTAGGGTTGTAGCCAGCCCAATCACAATGGGCCAAATAATCTAAGGTCCTATAGATAGTAGAACCAATCAGACGTTGTACCTTTAGTGACGTTTGCATGAGTAATGTAGAGGGAAGGGCGTAGACGGCCACCCGATAAGAGTTATCCAATCTTATCACTCCGTTACCATATACAGATACAGCACCTATACTTAAGTTATCTTTTCCAACCAATAGAATTGCATGACAAACTTTTAAGTGTTACACGTCAATGATGACGAATTTTGACTATAACTATTGCTGTTTGAATGAAGATTGTTGGGAGTTGAAGCGAGACAGGCCATCGCATCATTGGTGATCTCCATGTTTCCCTGTTTTTTGTACTAGTCATTAAACGGACTCCCCTTTGCCAAACCATTGAGTTGTCCTTATTGATTGGTGTTGGAGTAAGAGAATCCCGCACCCCATCCACCTCAAGGTGAAGCTATCTCATCTTAAAGTACTCGAGGGTGAGCTCTGATTCTATGGGCCAGTCAGAGGTCACTCCCCCTCTTGTACATCATTGGAGATAGGCAATTTGGCTGTGAGGAGTTCGCATGATTTGAGGGGAGGTTGAGCTGGTAGTCTTAGAGCAAGGTTGGTTTTTGCTATAATGGCCAAACCACCTCCTCTACTATTAGGTCTGTCCATTCTGATTAGCTGATAGTTTTCGGGAATTGCTAGAGTGAGTGCTGGACCTGCTGCTTTGTGCAGCCATGATTCGGTGACTGCCAGGAGGTCAAGGTTGTCAGAGGATAAGGTATCAGCTATTTCAGGAGCGTGGCCCACTAGAGACCTGGCATTAATCAAAGCTCCAGATAGTATAGTTATATTAGGTGTGTTCTGGATTTTTATTGGGATGAGTTTATGTTTAGTAGTATTGTTGCAAGGTATGGTTAAGTTGGGATATAGCTTAGGGTACCGTGAGGTCGGTTTATGTTGAGGGTTAGGGGCCTTGTTGTAACATATAGGCTCGTAAAGGCGGGGTAATCTAGCTCGAAGTCTGCTGTTTATGTCCATATCTCATTTCCACACTGAACCTCTTTAATTCCAATGTCCATGATGTAATTCTTGACAGGGCTACATTTCCTGATCTGATCCTCTTACTCTGCGAAAATTGTAGTATCCACAATCACCTGCTCTACTAGAATAATGGAGTAAAAAAGTTGCAATGGCCAAACAGTTATGAATAGTGCTTTTTCACATTCATTAAACTTGGTTTCCACTTGTGACACAGCTTTGCTAGCATATGCAATGGTCTTGTGATTTGAGTCATGCTTTTGATACAAAACCGGTGACATGCATAGGTCTCTTAACCCTATCTCTAGAAAGAAATCCTTATTCTTCTTTGGATATGCCAAACATGGGGCTCTCATTAAACAATCTTTTAATTTGGCTACCGCCTCATGTTGCTCCTGTTCCCGTTTCCAGGGCACACCCTGTTTCAGTAATTTAGTCATTGGTTGCGTGATTTGTGCATAGTCTTATATGAATTTCCTATTGTAACTTGTCATCCCTCAAAAACTTTCCAAACCCTTCAGATCTGTAGGATCCTTTAACTTTTGCATAGCTTTTCCATGACTTCATGTTCCAAGAAATGTAACCTTTTTCTCCACCACTGCAACTCCTGCAATGGCACCTTTGCCCTAGCCTTTTGCAACTGGCTGAGTACATGTTTGATTTCACAGAAAATTGCTTTTTATATCCTCATTTTTAATCAGGACATCATCCACGTAAACCACAGTTCCTCTCTCAGCTGCATCCAGAAGTGCGTTATTAAGAAAGATTCAAAACTCACTTCCACTATTGATAAACCCAAATGGAGTTTGCTTCTTTGCATACTGGGTCCCTTGGAAGGTAAATACAAATAGATTTTGTATATCCTTTGCTAAAGGCACAACCTAATACCCTGCTGTTAAATCTAAGGTAGTAAAAACCTTTGACCCTTAGATGTGTGCATGGCCTATATCAATGAATGGGAGGGGCCACCGTGACACAGGTACTCTCTTATTTAGTTCTCTCAAGTCTGCACACAATCGCCACTGACTTTTGGGCTCCAACACGACTAATATAGGCGTGTTTGAAGTGCTGTTAGCGGGTTTAATTATTCCTCTGGACTATAATCAGGCTTATACTGTCACAAAAATACAGGTTCCCTATCGTAGCCTTCTGGCAGTGCAGCAACACAGAGAGCAGTACCCCCACAGTCATAGGCATCTCTAGCTAATACATCCTTGAATTCAAAGAAATATTTTCTCAATTGGTCTTTCATTTGTGCAGCTTCCACAGCTTGGACCTCTTCCTCTGTCAACTTAGAAAATTCTGGAAAATCCTCCAAACGAGGAATCAGATCTTTGTGCTTTCTTCTTACTGTGTGGCAGAATCTCTTTGGATAGACATGAATCTCCTGTATCTTGGCTTTTCAGCCTTCACCTCAATTTGTCGTTTCTCTTCTGCCTCTTATTCATCCACCTGGGATAGGATGTGATCATCCTGATGGTGACAAATCACATCTTTTGGTTCAATAGGATACACTGAATGAATTCTGACGATTACCTTTGGTTTGGAGTGTAAAGAATCAGGCTGTTCACCCTGTGAAGTGACTTATTTTTCAGGAATATTCCCAATAACTGGGTTATTTAAATCTGCAGTGTAATATGATTCTTGCATTGCCATCCCTAATGGTGTACCTTCCCTCAAATAAATATCCTGAAATCCTTTGTTATCCACTAGTACAGTAGTTGATGGAACCATCCCCAACTTCCCCTAAGGGTGTGTATTCACATTCTAGCCCCTGCTGTCTCGTGGATTCATTCAGACAAACAAATGCATCAGGCTCCATAATATTCTGCCTCTCTCTGTACTTCAATGCCATTGTAAACTGACTTATGAATGCAGGAATGGTAACATCTTTCTTTACTTGAAGCTCAACTGCATATGACATTACAATGGTATGCGTACCTTCTATTCTCAAAGGCAGGTGCTGGCCCACCCAGTCTGGACCAAACATTTTGATAAAACAAATCTAAAACCATACTCGTTCTGTGCATGATGTCATTTCCCAGATAGAATGTGGCCTGAGTTCCACTTACCATCCATATATTGTAATGGATGCTTTTGAATCCTATTGTTATTTCCAGCATGCATCTCCCCACAATTATATATTCCCCAAATCAGGGCAGTCTAATACAGATATTTGTTGATATTTTATTTTAAAACTTGGTATCTCTTTTCTGTCAAGCATTTGTTTGAACAATTTTTCATTAATGGAACTCCTCTCCTGTTCTAGAGCCAGAACTGCCTCAATCATTTCCGGGTGGCCATTCATTTGCATTGGTATCCATGCCTGATCTGCATTCATGTGTATCTCTGCAATGGTGGAAATACATTTTTCCTGATCTGACACAAAAGCGTCACTTTGTCCAAAATCATCATAACTTAAATAGAATAGTAATGTATTTTCATCTACTTGTGTCTGCTAGTTTTTGTTTGGATCTAGGTGAATCTCTTATGACTGCCTTTCTTTTTCCCCTTGCATTTCATCCTGCCACATGGGCATGACAGTGACACTAGGTACACAGCCATTTTGAAAATACACTTCTACTGCATTCACTTACCTAGCAATGGTGTGGCATTATTTTGCACTGCTAATCGAGCTCAACACCCTTTGAGGCTTCAGGGGCTTTTTGGCCAAAGACCACAGAACCCCATTGGCTCCATCAATTAGAGGTGACAATCTCTTCAGACAATTTGTCCCTAATAGGAATGGTGTCTCCTCAATTGGCGTGACCACCACTTCTTGCCTCAGTATACGTTTCCCTACCTTGATGTCAACTTAAGTGGCACCTTCTACAGATATCTCTTCCCCATTAAAATTATGTACAGGACCCTCAATCTGTCTTAGCTGGAACACCTTAAGTTCCAGAAACTCAGGGCCCTGCTGGACCAGACTCATTTTGTTCCCCCACTATCCCTCCGTCCCCGCACCTCTGTATGTAGGTATGCATTACCTAAATGTACTAGGACCAGTTAATTGTCTGTCCTGCCCCCCACACCGTTTCTCGTCTTCCCCTCCCGAGCTTGCTCGCAACGGCAACACTTCATGCACTTACACTAGGAGAAATGTCGTGAGGCCTAATATTCGAGTTTTCTTTTTCTGTTTAGATCATTCGGAATCTTCAAGGCCTAAGAATGATTACTATTTTCTCTTGTTCCCTTCCCGCCTTGAAGCACTTTGAAGCACTTCACCTGTGCATAAGCACTGTATAAATAAACTATATAAATATAAAAATTAGTTTAAAAATGTCCTGTGTCGTTTTCACCCTTCATTTGTGCTGTCCAGGATCTTCCTTGACATAGCCGCCTATGAGCCTGTATCCACCATTGCAAATACATTGCATTGTTCTTCCGCTGTAATAGAGGCGTTATACCTGTCTTCACATTCTTCAAGTATACATAGGAAATGTGAATGGTTGCTGATCTCAGGGATGATCTTCTTTAAGCCTGCCTGACTTCTTGCTAAACAAAGGGGCATGTGGAATTATATTTGACCCCCCCCCTTTTTTCCCATCTCCTTTTTAACCTCTCTGTTTATTTTTCTTTCCTGAGAATTCATTTTAAGCTTTGATATAGATAGGCCTCCATGCATATCAGGGTCTCCTAAGTTCTCACCCCATTCCTTACCTGCTTTTTCCACATTATTTTGATTTTCTTCACTTACCTCCTCTCTGGTGCACAACTGCTTTGTGTTTTCATTAACATCATGAAGCAGTATGTCAACATTTTTGTGTTTGGAACTCACATGGCTCTTATACTCAACCTGTTAATGTCACCTATTGGAACATCTGAGAAATATTCCTCTGGGGTCTCACCTGCAAGTGTACTTTGGGGAGTTTTGATCTCTGTGGAGATATGTGCATAGTTAGAGTTATAAGCTAATGAGAGCATATCACCCATTTTCTTTTACTTTTTCTGTTTTCACTTGTCATTTCACTTAGTTTTGTTCCATTGATTTCTGATGTATTTAGTGCACCATTAACCATGTAATGGTCCATTTTCTTACTGGCTATCAATTGCTCATTTCTATGCTCCTCATTCTTTCCATGTGCCATGTTCATTTTGATTGTCTTTTAACATGCTGCTGTTTGGGTTCCTCCTGTGCATTATTGTCATGGCCCACAGGCCCCAGATCACAAAAACCACACCATCTAGTGATGGGGGCAATGGGTCACTTGACTCACTTATGTCCCTTTGGCACCCATAAACACAAGGGCCCTGGCTGGACTCCGTCCTGGTGCCTTGGACGCCAGGCTCATATAGAGATATGAGCAGGAACACTTTATTTCAGTGCAGGAGTGCTTTTACTTTATTTCAGTGCAGGAGTGCTTTTATTTTACAAGAACTTTCCAGGAGCTGAAAGCCTTTATTGCAGAGAACATCCTCATGTGCTAACTCATCGGGTGTGGCTCCCTAGGCCTGGTATTCATGTGCTGACTCATCGGGTGTGGCAGGCAGGCTGAACCTGGTGGGTGTGGCTTCAGAAGCTCAGCTATATAAGCTGCTCCATCCTTAAGACCGGTGCTTCGCTTTACTGTGCACTCGTGTGCAACGTGACGCTCACCGCCGCTTGGATCAGTTTACTTACCTTTGAAACCAGGCGTTCTCCTGCATACTCACCTCCAGGAAACCGGTGCTTCATCGCTTCATCTGCAGACTCTTCTCCTGACATCCAGTGATCTTGATCCCAATGCCGCAGCACTGCACTCCGCATCCACGACCTCGGACCCTGTGAAGAAGAAGAAAGACAAGGTTAGAACATCCGTCCTAGGGCCGCGCCGCATTTGAACCCCGCGTGTCCCCTAGTTAACAAGTTACCAGCTACTGTATCGCTGCAGCTTCGTTCCTCATTCCCTCTGGCTGCCGCCTCGAGCTCCGCAGCTTCTGCCGGGCCAGCAACATCACCTGCGAGGGAAGAAAGCAAAAGGGCAAACATCAAAAGTGGAACGGACAGCAATACAAGACAATGAACTTTACAATACAACAAAAAACAGATGAGGAAAGACAAAGGCAAACAGGAACACTTACCTGAAGTATAATGGCTTAGTTGCGGCAGGACTGGACTACCACGTGCAAGGGACCAGTGAAGGAACTCGGTCCAGATCATACAAGCGCCCCTGCCGGAAGCAGCAGGACGGAGTGCGCGCCAAAACTAATCAATAGGTGAGCTTTCCAGGGAGAGTGCATCCCACGGGTACCAGGTTTGGAAGAAAGGGTCTGGAAGGGGATCAGGCGCACACGCTGGCATAATTCACGCCCCTTATTCTTCACGCAGGAGCAGTCCCGAGCAGCATCACCTATTACCACCAGTCACCACATAAGCGCAGAGGGCGAAGTCGGACCCGAGCGACCTCACCCCCGGGAGGGCTGTAACCGTGCCCCAACGCCTCTGCAGAGACCAGGTGAGCGTAACAATTATTCCTTTCATTTTCCCTATCTTCACACACCTGAATGTAGCCAATACTTTGCTTTAACTCTAGGCAAAACCACACTCCTTTCTGTGTGTGTTTTTATTCCCTATGTTATCATCACTTTGTTTTCCAAACCCTTAATCACTATGCAGCTCAGTGTGTTTAACCATTGTACATAATTCTGGCCTTCAGTGTGGGATGTCTGCCTGATTAGTCCTTTACTGAAGCCTTGTGCAACCTTACCCATATGTTCTTCATTCTCACTCAGCTGTTGCCTTTGGCCCATGCACAGTCTTTCTGTCTGATCAGCTAATATTTTCACTTGCGCCTTGAAGCACTTAAATCTTTCTTGATCCCTATGATCATCTTTCTGCACTCTAGATCTGTACTAGTTGGAGTCATATTGGTGTGTCCGATTTTGGCTTCTTTCAAGTTGACTTCTACTAGTGTTTCACCTAAACTCCCATGATGGGGGAGGTCGGGAGCGTGGAGCTGTTCTCGGTCCATAATTCCCCATGCGAGGTTCATGACCATAGGAGCGAGGGTTGTATTTCACCTATGTCTCTCATTTGACCGATACTGCCCTCTTTGTTGATTTCCATTTTCCACTAACCTATTTACATAGCTTTGATTGCCATTCCCATATATCAATGTTGCAGGATTAAATCTACTCTGTGCTCCCAACGCCTGTTATGGCCCATTATGTGACTGACTTTGGGTGTTACTGGATCCTGCCATGTCATACAGAAACTCTACTCATGGTGGACTGCCAAGCAACCGGAGACTGATGTAAGTGTCTTGTGGACTGGGATCTGTTGATTGCAATACTGTTGTCTGGGATGCTGCCTTTCCTTGCATTGCCACACCCTTCAGATGATTCTGCAATGAGTCATTCCTTATCTGAGCAGTTTCTAATGCCATTTGTTTCCTGAACTGTTTTCTAAAACTGCAGGGACTGTCTATTTTGCCTTTTGCTTCCAATGCTTGCGCTTATTTTCATTGTGTGACATCAACTCCAATATCTTCAAGGACTGATCTAAAATCCAAGTGATGCTTTTACCACTTGAAAATTCACAGGCTAGCTAGGAAACTTTCCTTATGAAGGCCATGGAAAAATGTTCTTTTGAACTCAACTGAGCTAACATCACAATTTACGTCAAATCACAGAAACCTCTGCTTTAATGTTTGCAGGAACTGTCTCGGCGATTCATCAGGCTTGGCAGACAATGCATAACTTGCCCTTTTGGCTTGCTGGATAGATTCAAATGGGGAGAAATACGTTCTTATCTCCTGTTGATAAACATCCTATCGCAAAACATTTTGCTTATTGAGACTTTGCAGGAATCCAATGTGTGTCTGATCAATGGTCAACTGGAAAAAAAAGATAAACTGTTCTTTGAGGAACTTTAAAGTCTGATAGATTTCAACCACTTTCTCAATATGCGCTTGAGTCCTTTATAAAAGGTTTTGCTAAACCTTGAAGTGTTTTCATGATTTTAAGTGGATCAGCACTACCTTCCCTTTGTTGTGCACAGTAATTATGTGTGTCTTTCATTGCTCCTCTGGCCTGGAAGGCCACTCGTTCACCACTTCGCAGACTGTTCTTTCAAACATTGGTAGTCAGTCATTTCGTAAGCGTGCTTCAGCTGGCATGGTTCCCAGACTGTAACCTTGTACACGTCCATCCACTTGACTATTCTGTAATTTGCTTTGCTCTGTATGGAAAAACCTCTGTCGGATCTCTGCAGTCAGCCGCCTCAGACTTGCAATTAACCTGATATCTGTACCTTTTAATTGGCAATTACCTGCAGACCTCTGTCTCTTTCTAACATTGCTTAAGAGAGTTCAGAGTCACTGCATCTGACCTTTATGCAAGGAATCATTTTCTGCTATCGCTGTATCTCTGTCTTGCCGAATTTTGTTCATTTTCCCCTTCAGATAACTGAGCTCTTCTAGGGGCTCATCAACCTGCTTGGTTTTAAAGTCAAGCTCTGTCAAGTCATTGCACTGAGCTTGTAACTGGGAAAGCTCTTGACTGGAAGTGCCTTCCATCTGAATCACACATAAACCTGTCAGTTCATTTTGCAACTGTGCAATGACCTTATAATTTTTCTTTTTCATATTATTCAGCCTTTGGAGAATGAACCATTTGTTTGCACCTAACCAGATTGCACAATCCTGCTGGGTCATTCTGTCGTCACAATCAAACAGCTTAGTTAAGCAAGAATGTAACGCTGTGCCTTTCCCAAACAGCTAATCAGGCAGCTCCTTGGCAATTTATGACAACAACCGTTCTCACCAGACAATACTAGACTTTGATGTCCAGGTACACAGAGCAATAAATATGGCCTCAGCATAGTCCCACAAATCTGAAACATTGACCTGTGACATATTGCCTACCATGAAAACACAATGGGCCTCATTACGACCCAGGCGGTAAATTACCGCCTGGGCCGTGACTTTACCACCATGGCGTAAACTGCGTTTACGCCATGGTGGTAGGCGGACTTACCGCCCCATTCCGAGGTCGGCGGGGCGGTAAGTCCCCAATCCCCATTTACCCTTCCCCATTCCCATTTTTGCCCCATAGGGCATAATGGGAGTGGGGAAGGCGTTAATTACGCCACCGTAAATTACGGTGGCGTAATTAACTCCATGGTCCCTTAGCGCCATGGATTTTAACACCTGCTAAAAGCAGGTGTTAAAAGCTCCATGGCGCTAAGGGACCTCGTACTCAGGCGGTAAGGGTCGGCGCTGTTTACGCTGCCGTAAACCCCTTACCGCCTGGGTCGTAATGAGGCCCAATGTATAAATCGCTGAATATCCTGCACTAGTAACAGACACATAATGACAATTACAATGTGCCACATCTGACCGATGTACCTATCCAAAATTTCCCAGCCAACACACCAAATATGTTGGATAAATACTGACACTTCACTTTTTGGCACAATTCTGTTATACTATGGGCTATTTGGCTAAACACCAGCAGGCTTTGTACTAGCCAGGCACACACCATGTTCTTGTAACACTGGAAATTATGAATTGGGCAGGCTGCACAATAAAAACCAGACACAATAAGAGTCACCATATGCTTTCATCTTTCTGTGCTTAGGCATTTTTACATTCATTCATCAGAAAGAAAGAGTGCACGTGCAGACAATCAAACTATCTCAAAGCCTATTATAAACTGCCACGGTGCCAAGATATTCATTACCAGCAACATCCCCAGTTAACAGCACCACTCACAGGCTCTCATATCACAAAAAAACATACATATATCCTTGTCCTGACACTACTGGCGTACTGTACAAACATTCATGAATAAATTACAAAAATACTCAAGGTAACGTGTAAACAGATGCTGAGGGCCAGCTAATACAAGACAGAGATTTGGGTCCGTCCTGGTCTGTACAAAAACTCAAAAACATTATGCTTCCCATTTGGCCGGATGCCATTCCACTAATTCAGCCTTACTTTAACTCCATAACCTTGATGCACTTCTAGACTGCAGATCTCTTGCTTCTACATCATTGACAGCAGAGGCCAAGGCTGGAGAGGGTGTGGTGGTATACAATGCAAAACATTTCACGGTAGTATGGTAATAAGATGCACACAGAAACAAACATCATGTTACATGCCCCAGGCCTCACGCCCCTTCCATCACAGGCAGCACCTTCATTCTTCTCTAGGATCGCCCTTTCTCACTCCCGGTGTTAGATGTGTACCAAAGAAAGTAGTGGAGCTGCGACCCTGACGAGGGACAGAATGGACGGGAGCATTGGCCAACATATGTGCCAATGGTTTGCATCTGGGGCAGGTTGACAGCCAAGTGGATAGAACAGGTAAAAGAAAGAGGACGCCTATATTGTTTTATTTTTATTTTTTGCTCTTAGTCATTGTGAAATCGATGCCTCTACTAACTGGTCTTGACCCTACTGTAAGGCATGCCTAACACCTACCTGAATAGAGGGTGCTTCCACTCAGGCCTGAAACTAGAAAAACCTGTGCTGTCATTAATAGAATTTGTTCCAAAACCTAGTTCCCCAAACTGAACGTCTTTTGTCATCCCAGGTCTGACAAGAGTCCTTGGGATGAATTCCCTGGAATCGTCCATAGACTAAAGGAGGGGATATTGATGCAATGCTATCCCTAAGGAAGGTAGGAGAAGCTGTAGAGGTGCATTTGAAGATGTTGTAGAGAATTTCAAGTTGATTCTCTACTCTACTGAACGGCACAACAGATTCATGTGAGCACTTTGGATCGATGGTCAAAGATTTTTCAGTTTAGCTGTAACTGCTATAGGGTGGTAAAACAAAGAGATGTGCCTAAACTTCACCAAGAACCCTTTCGGAATGATGAAAACATTTGCAAAACGTGGTGTAACTGTTAAAAGGAAAATAGTAGTGAGAGTCAGTTCCCAATAGTTTCCATGTACTAGACGTCTGCTCACTACACATGAACAACATATTACCATTGGTCAGTGAAACATTTTCTATGTGTTTTGTGATGAGCGTAAAAGAGCTATTTGTCACCAGTAGCCCTTCTTGGCTTCTAATCTCTGGGAGGACCCAACCAGGTACCAGACAAGGTAAAGTAGCAGCCACAAGTGAGAGCCAAATCGAGAGAGCGAGAGAGAGAGAGAAACAGAAAGAGAGAAAGAGAAAAAGAGAAAAAGAGAGAGAAATAGAGAAAGAGAGAGACAGAAGTCCATTGTAACCTAAAACAAATACTCATCATGGCTGAAATGCCTTAATGCCAACGTGTGTAAATTAAAGGGCCTAAAGTGGACCATGAGTTGGTGTAAAGATAAGGGGAGATGGAATTCGATCTGAGGAGTTACATACCGCTGGTGTGTGGTATTTGGCTATTTACTCACCCACTGACCAAGCTCGACCTCTCTAACTCTTTTGACTCTGACTTCGTGCCCCTCCGAAAACACACCCTCCTGGGATATCTTTGAGCTAGCTCTATCATTGATCTATTAATATCAAACTTTGTGTAGGACCTGCCACTGTTATTTCTAAGCAGTGGCTGTAAATGAGCGTCTGGTGTCAATAAACCAAGAAATAGGTGTGCCCTCATATCTGTTCCTTGCACCGAAGCTCTGTTAAAAGCAAGCACTGACAAGGCTAGCAGCTATGGCTTGTATATTAGAAAGGCTTCTAATGCACTTCAATTCCTGTGCACTTGCACCATTTTCCAGCTATTGTCATCTTTAGCCAGGTAGTGCCATTATGGTAGCACTTAGCAATTGCCTATCCCATGCCTACACAAAAGCCAAAACTGGTGGCTTAGCCAATGATTATTTTTTCCTGCTATGGTTTTACAGTGCCCGTGAACAGGTTTTACAGTACCTGTGAACAACAATGCAATACCAACTTCTTTTCAGAGAGCGCTGAAGACCTCACTTCTGGCCATGTATTGCAAGAGACCAATCCAGTGGAACAAAATAATTTAAATCAATATGTTTTGATAGTTCTGTTCTAATGTATTATGCAGAATCCTTTCTGTAACCAGAGACCAACTAAGGTTTGCCTGTGTTCTACTGGGCTATTAATTCACCAAGACAGTCCCCCCAGCTTGCATACTCAGGGGGAGTATGGGTGTTCCAGTGATGGATTGAGTGAAGGTACAAGCAGCACAGTAGACTTAGATGCCCTCATTGTTTACAAAGATTTAATGAAGTGGCACCAGGCCCATGTATCCAGCTTTTTAGCCTAACTATGGAAATATCTCGAGACTGTACCCAGTCTCCACCTTTACCCTCGATATCCCCAATGAATTTTGTGAGAATGATTATTTTGCAGTTGCTCTCTCATTTTTTAAAGTTGGGAGTAAAATATTTTTGGGGAGTCCAAAAAGTAATTCCCATTCCCAGTGGGAGTATTCAATAAGCAAGTATAATTCTGTTTTAACTATAACAGTGGGAGTATTCAATAAGCAAGTATAAATCTGTTTTAACTATAAAACAGAAATGTTTTGTAATAACTACAAAATACATAAATATGTATTTATGCATTTATTTTTGTGCATGCAACAAGCTATTCCTGCACATTCAAATATACGGTTTTACTCTTCTGATTAGGCAGTAATAATAGTAGAGTTTCTTCTTGTGGCTTGGGTGGTGCACTGCGTGTGCAAGGGTGATGCCAATAGGTGCTGGTGGCAAGTGCTCTCTCCAGTTTGAGAGGCCTTTGGTAACCGCACTGGCAAGTGGGGGCGCACTGAAGGCATGCAGGCCTAATCCAGTTGATAACATATTATTATGATCTAGTCAAGACGATCACATGATACTTTTTGCTTGCACAGTATTATCACACATGTATAACCAAGGAGAAAAATCAAAGAGACCGAGGGGTCCCATGAGAAGTTTAATAGGCTCAGTCAGGCCTGGATCTTAGGATGCCATAGCATTTCTTTATGGTACTTGCAGTCCTAGTGGGAAAATAAAATTACAAGTACAATTTTTCCCCTATAACATGACAGTTTCTCCCCCGCATAACACACCACAATCTTGTTCCACTGTAACCAAGGAACACGTTGCCTACCCAATCATTTAACTTGTAATTCTATTGTAGTTTGTATAAATTATTGTCTTTATTGTCATTTTTCTGTATTTCTCTCGTAACTAGGTAAGCCTACTGTAACAGCGCCACGATGCCCAAGGGCCGTTTTTGTGCGCTTTATACATGTGAATAAATAAAATAAATAAATACGAGTTATACAGAATGTGAGCTGAAAAGCTAGAACTAGCGTCTCCAATGAGTACACTTGCTCAAGAAAGGCTTACCCTTTGCAAGGGACACCCAATCTCAATCAGCCTTCCAGGCCCTGAAGAAGGCTTTCACGTCGGCTCCCATAGTGAGAGAACCCAATAACTCTAAGTCCTTTCTGGTGGAAAGGGACGCCACAGAGGCTGTTCTATTACAGAAACAAGATGATCTTTAAGAACATCCAGTGCATTACCTCTCCTATACCTTGACTACCAGTGAAATCAATTACTCTGTAATAGAAAAAGAACTTCTGGACAAACGGGAGGCTTGTACGACCTGGCAACATGTATTACTTGGATCTTGGCACCCTTTCGAGGTGCGCACTGATCGCCAAAATCTTCTGGCCTTGGAAACCATTCAATGCAAGATTAGCCGACAGGCCCGCTGCACCTATTTCTTCTCTCAATATCCCTTTCTTAGCACTGTTATTCTAGATTGTCGTAACATCCTGATGGATGTCCTTTTTCGAAATTGGAAAAAAACTATTATCTTGTAGAACCGGTGCAACTCATGTTTCCTAAGGATCGGTTCATACGCACTCTGCAAAGCTTTTTGGTCTCAGTGAAGGAATCCACACACCCCTTGTTCTTAGTCACCACTGGGGTTATTTTAAAGGACAGGTTACCATGGAAAGGAAAACAGCTGTACATCCTGTCCAAGCGGCTACTAAACTCTGTTATTACAACTGCATCATGACATCCCCTACTCAGGACATCGAGGTTTAAAAGGCACATATGAATTGCCTAACCATCACTTTTGATGCCCACACTGGATGCTGATGTCAAAGAACAAGTTACTTCTTGTTCCATATGCTGTCATGCCAAAAGCACCCACCGGAAACCTATGAGACTTCTTTGTTCTTTACCTATTGCCAACCAACCTTGGTCTGTAATCGCTGCAGATTTCATTGTGGACTTACCTATTTTGATGGGTATACTGTGATTATGGTACCAGTGCATGTGTATACCTAGGTGGCCCACTTCTCATCACTTCCACGACTTTCAACAGCCACAGAAATGGCACCTCCATGATTTGCCAGCCAACATCATCTCCGATCGAGGCACTCAATATGTCTCATGTTTCTGGCCAGCTCGTTGTAAAGGTCTGGGAATTAGGCGGGCCCTGTCCTCGGGTTACCACCCTGAAACCAATAGTTCCACGGAGCAAGTAAATCAGGTATTGGAACAATACTATTTTGTGTGTGCCGCCCACGTCAACTTGAAAAAGTGGATACTGACTTCCGAATTTGCATCTAACAATGCAGTACATACCACTAGCCGGTACACTCCTTTTTCCCCCTTTTTGGTTATCATCCTCGTACCTTTCCTGGACTTAGGTTGGAGCAGTTAAATCCTGCTGCTGTCACTGCCCCCTGTTGCCTTTTGTTCCTCCTGCTGTCTCTGGTCGCCTCTGGCCACCTCTGGTCACCTCATGCTGCCTCCAACCACCTCTTGCTATTTTCTTCTGCCCTTTCCATAGCCAAGTCTGCACTTATCCATGTCTACCTGGAACCTCCTTGAACCATTAGCTTTGCATACCTACACCGACAAATCCTTTCTACCAGTGGACACCTATAGCCATGCGGGCGTTTTGCCTTTGGGCTTTGTCCCTAGGGACTCACTGTCCCCTAGTTCACCTCTGTGATTGTTTCTGTCAACACCAAGGTGGCTTCTAGCATGGTCTGCCCTTACCTTTGCAGAAACACCTTGAAAAAGAAGGTAAGCAACGAATTGCGCCCCGCCCTTAACAGGGCTGACCTAAGATTACAAAAGTCCCTGCCACCATCTTGGAATTTAGTCATCTCCTTACCCCAGCATTGGATCCTTAATGTGCATGCCTGTGTCATTCTGGGAGTCGTGACTCTTTCAGAATATATGCTCAAGGTACAGAAATATTCTGTTAAGTCAGGAAAACTGACTGTTTTCCCATTGCTTGTGTCATTGAGAAGTTTTAGTCATGTGATTCCTGCAACAGTTGTAAAGTCGGAGAATGGGATCTCTTTACTTTCTTAGTCGCACGCTTTGCACAAAGTATTTCTTCCATTTTTTGGGCAAACCTTTGTGCCTGTGGGACTTCCAGGATCTGTTTGAGTCTGCATATCAATATGGGATGTTCTCCCTGACCCTGACGCCAAAGGAGAGAATGTATCCTCTCTCTTGTTGGGCCCGTTGAACCCTGGCAGTATGTTTCCCCTAAAGGGCAGGAGCTAGTCTCCAAGCTGCCAGTCTGGGTCTGGCTAGGTTCTCTTAGGGTGTCATATTCATGAGTAGAGTTCCTTTAAGGGTTTTGCCCAACCCTTTTCCCATTGGGTAGTCATTTACATCTATAGGAGTAAATTCCTCCCCAATGAAGTTATACAATCTTTCTTCAGCTGCAGTAGACCCTATATACTGAAAACCTATGTAAGTTCTTGTATCTGTGGTGAGGGAACTCAATTTTGGGATTATTTGGAGATCAAGTACTGTCCATTTCTGTGTTCAGTCTAGTGCTGCTATTAAAGATTTACCAAATTAACTTCATACATGATTGGAGTTCAGGGTTTACTTTTTTCTACACTACTGTCGATGTTTGTGTCTATAACTATGGACATACCATGCTGACCACAAATTCTGCCAATGTACCCCCTAATATGAGCACACTATCTATCCATTCAATGGTTATATAGGGTTCTATTTAGACACATTATTTGCACACAATGTCTGGAAATCATGATATGGCAATGCTGAGCTTTGCCTAAAATGAATAATGTCTTGCGCATAATTTGACATAACTGTCCAGTGCTCATGCGTTGACGGTTTTCCTCATCAAAATGAAGCACCAGGCTGTTTGGTAAATAGTCAGCCCTCGCAATCGTATCGGCAGATCTAGATAACCCAATGTGCATATCTCAGAAAAACGACATTCACACTGTCCATCAGGGTGCAACATTTCAGGTTGCAAGCCACTAGCCAATATAAATGTCCCTCTTACTTATTTGTGAAATAAGGGTTGTTGAGAACATGATTACACGTGCACCAAAACTAAGGCCCAATGCCATTACTGTTCCATACATTTATTTATTCATGCATTGGATATTTGTAAAGCGCCTATACACCAAGTGGTGTTTCAAGGCACCACAAGACAAAAAAGAGGGAACGGCAACGGAGAAAGATACAGTTACGGTCCTACTAGGGCTTGTGACATTCAGATAATTCAAGTGCAAAACAAAAAGTGCGAGGAAGGGGGGAGTGCAGGTCTGCGCAAAGTGCTAAGGTGGGAAGGGAAGGGTGAAGGGGCGAAGTGCAAGTCTTAAGGGGAGGCCAAAGGGAAAGTGCCATGGAAAGCAGGTAAATGCAGGGAAGGAGGGATGGGGTGGATTGGTCGGAGTGGGCCTGGAGCCCTGTAGTATTCAGAGGAAACTAGGCAGCCAGTCATAGAGGCAGAGGACAGAGTTAGGAGGGAAGGGGGAGAGAGAAGGGAGAGGAGAAAAGGAGGGTCTTGGGGATCTTCTGGAATTTAAGGAGATCCGGCTCAAGCCTGAGAGGGGCAGGGAGACCATTCCAGAGGGAGGCTCCTGCGGAGGAGAGATATCTGCTCCCCACTCTTTGCTTAGAGAAGCAATGGATTTGCAGAGAGTTGGAGCCAGCAGACCGGAGGGCTGTAGCAGGGAGGTATTTAGGGAGAGAGAGTTGCATGTGACGGAATCACAGGCCCCAGAAAGCCTTGTGGATGATGCAGAGGGTCTTGAATTTAATCTTAGCAGCAACTGGAAGACAGTGGAGAGAAATGCGGGCTGGAGAGATGCTGTCCCTGTGCTCGAGGCCAAGGATACGTCTTGCAGTCCTATTCTGGATTAGTTGAAGGGGACCAATGGAAAATGAAATAAGATTTGGGAAGAGGCTGTTACAGTAGTCAAGCCTAAAGAGGACCAGAGCTCTGATGACATTGAGTTCCTGGGGGAAGGTGAGGGAAGGGTACTTCTGAGGAGGTGCAGATGATAGTGGGCCTTCTGGGCATGGTCTGTGATGTGAGGAGAGGAGGAGAGAGAGGAATCAAAGATGACACCAAGTTTTTTTGCCTCTCAGGACGGTAAGGGGAGGGGGGCCCATAGAGAGCGGCCAGAGGGCGGAAGGGAAAGTGCGAGCTGGGGTCCCAGTGCAAGGGATCTCAGTTTTACTGGCATTAAGGCAGAGATCATTGGCAGCACACCAAGACTGAATGGCATTCAGACAGTTAGGGAGAGAAGAGGAGGAAGGGAAGCTTGAAGGAGAGCTGTGTGTCACCTGCATAACACTGGAAGTGAGGAGGGAAAGAAGAGATCAGTTGGGGGAAGTGGGCAAGGTAGATATTGAAAAGCCACGCTGAGAGGATTGAGCCCTGAGGGACGCTGCAGGTACAGATACTCAATTACCAGCTGCTTCCAATCTCCTATACCTCGACAGGCTCTCATTTAACACACAAACTACTAATGTATGCTATGATTTGTCTTGAGAGGTGCAGCTCATTGTGGAGTTCAATCAAGTTCACAAAAGAGTAAATCTATGTGCCCCATATCTATGTAAGTTTCCATCGAATAGGTTTGGTGATTTGCTGTTATGCTTTCGAATGAATCTCCTATTAACCAAAGATAAGGCTTTATGATGGACAAGAGAGTTGGCTACCAAAGATATCTGTAGGTACTGAAAAAAGGAAATTGAATCATTAAAACACTTGGTATTGTTATGCCCAATGTTGGAAGGAAAAAGGGAAAACAGTTTGAGACATTTTGGTTAAAATGTTAAGTTTTATCAATAGAAGATATGTGGTTATATATAGAATTTGACAATTTAGGATTGGCACAAGAGCCTGTCTCCATTTTTATTATGCCTGAAACTAACAATTCACTAAGAACTGGAATTACTGCAGAATGAAACAATGAATTGAGAATGAAGTTAGATTGTAATCACATGACATTTTTGATAGAATTTTCTTAGTAGGAAATGTATATTTTATGCATTTTGATTGTATTTATATATGTTTGTATTAAGATTGTATTTTGATATACTTATATTATGTAAGTTTTTAAGTTCTTAAAAGCATTTACACAATAATTAAATAAATCAAATGTAAACAAATTTTAGAAAGATTTAAAAAAAGAAACCCTTACAGAGGTGTACGAAGACGTCATGAGAACAGGTTGTGTCAAAGTCCCAATCACACTCCCTGTGTGTGCCTCTGTAATATTAGGAAGGACAAATAAGGCCCTCCTAAAAGTGACTGAACAATACAACAAAGACAACAATCTTAAATAAAATAAAAGAATGGTTGTCAGATTATCTCACAAAACCCCCAAAGTGACAAAGAATCAGTGAACTGTGGAACAAGTGAATATCTATCTCTATGTGTGGGTAACAATTTCCAACAAATCAGAGTGGAATGCACACATGTCCCTTGCCTTTCGTAAAGCTTAACAAGCAAAAAGTGCCATATATCGGTTTGCTAAACAAATCTGCAGAACAAAGTGATTAAACTGAGGTTGTGAAATGCTGGCCTATATCTGCAAATCTTCGGTATGGAAATGGAGCAGAACAAATAGCTACGTATGAGAGGAAAATATGATAGGAACGTTTCTGTCTGTTGAAGGCATCCCCAACAGTGTCACTTGAAATGAATGTGGTCTTATCATTGTTTGGAAACAAACAGTGCCCCTGTGTGTTACGAAATAAGGAATGCCAGCCTAGAATACTATTTGGTAGACTAAAGCTGGGGCGAGTTCAGGAGAGAAGAACATTCCTCAAAATTGAACTCTGCAATGCAACAGAAAGCTGAGCTGGTTGGCCGAAAAATAAGTATTGGATGACATAAATCAATAAAAACAACTAGAGGAGCCGTAAAGAAGACACTAAGAGACAATGTTGCAATCCTGAAAAGTGAGGAGTAAAAATGTACACTAAAAGATCTTTCCTCTATACTTTGGATAGAGATTTTATACGCAGAAAGTAGGCCATAAGTCCATTAGGTAATCTAATCCTAAAAGAATTCTAAATACTGTTCATGTGTGCAAGTGTTAATCGGCTCACTGTGTAGCAGAAATAACAGAGATGGATCCATTCACCATTCGACATCTTCTCATGAGAACCAAAGAAGAACAAATCTTTTCAGCTGTGCCGTTTCATGATTGCGCAATTAACATTATACACATAAGTCAGTTGCACAATCATGAAAGCGAAGGCAGCAGAGGAGGAGCAGTAATAAAGGTGAAAATGCGCTTTAAAGAGGCCAGGATGGGAAGATAGGAGAAAGGGGCAGGGGAGAGTGGAGGGTTCCAATTGTGTCCTGCGGATAATGGAAGAGGGGAGCTGGGAGAGTTGGTGGGGTAAGATGGGGTTAGAAGGGACGAGGGGGGAGTTGGGGGTTCCAATAATGTTCCCCAGAGGCTGAGCAGGGGCAAGGGAAGGTGGGGAGGGAGACAGGGAAGTGGAACTCTCTTTCGCAAAGAACAGAGCGCAGGAAGTTTCCAAATCCATTTATTTCAGACTCACTACATATACTCTCTGCAGTACCTGACCCTGCTTTTCCCAAGATTTAACAAGCTCAGAAGAAAGAGATTAGTGCCATTCATGAAAACGTTAGGGTCTTGACAACTGAAAGACACATGATGTGCTTACTGCTTATGGACCAAATCCCTGAGGTGATATTTTGTATTTCCAAACTTCTGTGAGAAGTATGGTCTTTCCAGGCAGATGACCCTACCATCTGGGGCTTCAATACAGTGTGATGGATTTAAAGACAGTTTTGGGTCTGCTAATTCCTCCCCTAAGAATATTACCCTTTTATCAAGTTTCATTTTTTTATTTTATTGTTTGCTTATTAGGCGGTTATACAGGAAATACATTCTGTTTCAAAGCACCCACAGGGAAGCTCGGAGGTAACATGGGATAGCAGTACAATTAAATACAAACAAATATACATAGGAGGAAGGGATGGCCAAACCTTCTCTCCCTTGTGAGTATTCAGAACGTGCAAGTGCAAGAAGACAGAGGGCAGTGGGGTAGGTGCTGTGGTATCCATGCCCAAGGGTGAGCCACAGATGACATGCAAGGTAAGGTAAGTGCTATGCGGCCAGGAGCCACTTTGGGTGAAAAATGTGAATCTACAGTACGGAGGGTGTGCTGAGGCAATGCTGAAGGAAGACAGATGCTGGGCAGATGGGTGTGAATGGTCAGAGGTCCAGAGGACGCATAAGGGTCCAAGACACCATTCACAGCAACTGTGGGATTAGCAGAGGAAGGAAGAAGGGAAGGCGGAGGAAAAGAGGAGAGTCTTGAGGGGTTTTTGGAACTTCAGAAGGTCCATCTCAAAACGCAGTGGGAGGGGGAGGTGGTTCCAGAGGAGGGAACCAGCTGAGGAAAGCCAGCAGCCTCCTGCTCTCTGTTTAGCGAAACACTTTACACACAGAGAGTTGGTGCCAGAGGAACGTGGCGGTCTAGAAGGAGAGTATTTGGTAAGAGAGTTGCAGATAGTGTGGTCCCGCGGCCCTAGACAGCCTTGTGGATGATGCAGAGGGATTTTAATTAGATCCGTGCAGCAACCAGGAGCCAGTGGAGGGTTTTTAGGGCAGGAAAGATGCGATCCCTGGGCTTAAGGCCAAGGATAAGTCTTGCTGCTCTATTCTGGATTAGCTGAAGGGGTTGCAGAGTGGAAGAAGGTAGATTGAGGAGGAGGAGGATGTGGCAATAGTCCAGCCTAGAGAGAACCAGGGCTCGGAAAACATTGAGCTTCTGTGGTAAAGTGAGAAATGGGAGAATTCCTTTGAGAAGGAAGAGTTGGAAGTGGGACTTCTGGACAATGTCCTGCGTGTGAGGGAGGAAGCATAAAGAGGAGTCAAAGATGACTCCAAGGTTTCTGGTTGCAGAAGAAGGAGCAGGGGGGAGAGCCCAACATGGGAGGCCAGAGAGAAGGGAAGAAGGAGGGAGCAGGGGTCCCAATCGGAAGGATCTCAGTTTTGCTTGCATTGAGGCAGAGATCATTGGAACAGCGCCAAGTCGGGATGGCACGCAGGCAGTCAGGGATGAAGGAAGATGCAAGTGAGTCAGCAGGAAGTCTGAAAAAGAGTTGAGTGTTGTCTGCATAATACTGGAATTTGAGGGAGAAGGAGGAGATGAGGCATGCCAGCTGTGCAAGGTAGATGTTAAAGAGCCAGGGGGAGGGGATAGATCCCTGGGGGACATCACAGGTGGAGAAGGAAGTAGGAGAGGACAAGGTGCCCATGATGACATGGGAAGAGTGGTCAGTTAGGAAAGAAGTCAGCTATTCCAGTGCCCGTTCCGAGATACCAAAGGTATTGTGGAGCCTTTGTATGAGGTTGGAATGGTTGACAGTGTCAAAGGCAGAAGAGAGATCAGGTAGAATGAGGACAGCTAGGGTGTTTGAATCCAGGGATGCGAGCAGTTCTTCACGGGTGTTCAGAAGAGCAGTTTCCATGCTTTATCTTGTTTTACCCACACATTATTATCTGGTTTTGTGTTAAGTACAATTTGAAGAATTCTTTGGTAAGTCTGGTAAAGTGTGGGGGTTATTTCAAAGACATGAGGCCTCATTTCAAAGTAAGATTTACCACCAAAACTGTTTACCATTAGAATGTGGGGGGGAGAATGTCCCACCACCCGCCGAGCCTATCCCTACCTCCTGAACTCCATCTCAACTAATATTACCCGACCCCAACTCACCAGCTATATTTTGGTGGTAAAAAACTGTAAAACAATTTAGTTGAGGGTCAACCAAAACATTAATTACTTGGAGAAATAATCTTAAAAGTTGATCACGTGGATCCAACAGTGTTTGACAACCACATAGAATTTCTGCAGCATACACACAGCAGAAAGTAGTTATCGCATGTTTCTAGATAGAGGAACAGAGGTATAGAGAGTAGTGAAGGAGGGCAAACAAGTAAAAAGTTTGTAGAGAAGGGAATAGTTTCTTACCTGTAACTCCATTTCTCCAGCATTGGTATCTTTCATGGATTCACATGCTTGGAATATTCCCCGTCGTCAGGCTGGGAATCCCCGGTACATTATATAGACCCTTTCCCGTAGGAAAACTTTTTCGACGCTATGCGTCCTATCCACCTCGTTTTGTATCATGCGTGCCCGCGCCGTCAGGATGCCATGATATAAATACAGGACCCGCCCCCGCGCTCCCTCAGATTTCGGCCCCCAAAGTAGTGGGGGAACCGGTTTGCATGCTCAGGGGAGGCAGGCGGGCGCATGTGAATCCATGAAAGATACCAATGCTGGAGAAATGGAGTTACAGGTAAGAAACTATTCCCTTCTCCAGCATTGGATCTTTCATGGATTCACATGCTTAGAATAGATTACATAGCAGTACCATCCCGAAAAGAGGAGGCGTGCATGCAAACTCACATACTTTCCTCACAATGCCCGTTCCCTATGGTCGTGTACCCATCAGCAACAGTTAACATAGAGAACGAACAATATTCAATCATAAATGCAACAAGATCTAACCCCTCAACCGGGGAGTACCTTATTGGAATAGGTGTCGAAGCACCGCCTGTCCCATCCGAGTATCTTCGGCATGTTGTTGTGGCAGGCAGTAATGGCGGGTAAAAGTGTGTGTAGCCGCCCAGGTAGCCGCCATGCAGATGTCCCCCAGAGGGACTCCAGACCACAGCGCCGTCGACGATGCCGCCGCTCTAGTTGAATGAGCTCTTGGGCGTCGCAGAAGAGGCTTCCCAGCCTTGGAATGGCAGTACGAAATGGTAGACGATACCCATCTTGACAGTCCTTGCTTTGAAATAGCTTTGCCTTTAGCACCCAAACCATAGGCCACGAACAATTGTCTCGTTTTCCTGAAAGGTTGCGTGCGATGCAGATAAAACTTGAGAGCCCTTTTCACGTCTAATGTGTGTAACGTGTGCTCCGCTCCCGAGCATGGCTCTGGAAAAAACGTAGGTAAGACAATAGAGGAATGTTTATGGAACACTGAAGGAGCTTTCGGTATGAACTGTGGGTTAGTGGCAAGGACCACCTTGTTCTTGAAAAATCTTAAGTATGGTGGGTCTACCATTAGAGCTTGGATTTCCGAAATACGTCGGGCTGAAGTGATGGCCACCAGGAAGGCCAATTTCCACGACAAAAACTTTAGAGACGATGATGACATTGGTTCCAAAGGAGGTTTCATAAGAGACGCTAACACCAGATTGAGGCTCCACACCGGAGGAAATCTCTTCTCGGGAGGGAAACTCCTAAACAGACCCTTAAGGAAGTGCTTAATCAGGCGGTCGCTGAATAATGGCGCGGAATGTCGTTGACGTGTAAACCTGGAGATGGCGGCCAGGTGTACTTTTATCGACGACACCGATAAGCCCTTTTGAGCTAAGAACAGCAAGTATGGAAGGAGCTGTTCCGGCATAATCGACTGCGGAACCAAACCTGGGTGATCCCCACACCACTGACAGAAACTCCTCCATTTGTACGAGTATGAAGTGTTTGTGGAAGGTGCTCTTGCCGCTTGCAGAATACGACGACACTCCTCCGGAATCGTTAGCTGACCAAATTCGGCGAAGTCAGGAGCCAGGCCGTCAACTTGAGGCTGTCCGGGTCGTGATGCCAAACAGTACCCTCCTGTCGAGACAGAAGGTTGGGGATCTTCCTGAACCTCATTGGCTCCGCCGCCGCCATGTGCAGCAGGTCTGAAAACCACACCTGTCTGGCCCAATACGGGGCCACCAGAATCACCCGACACGGGTACTTGAGGATCCATTGCAACGTCCTCCGGATAAGAGGAAATGGAGGAAATGCGTACAGAAATTTGTTCGTCCATGGGAAGGAGAACGCATCCCCCAGTGAGCCCTGCTGAGGCCATCTGCTTGCATACTGCGGGCATTTCCTGTTGTCCTTCGTCGCGAACAGATCGATGGAAGGATGTCCCCACTTCTTGAATACATGTTGTAGTTGCTGGTCGTTCAGCACCCATTCGTGAACCTCGTTCATTTCCCTGCTGAGGGCATCGGCCTCCACATTTCTCACGCCTGGCAGGTGGAACGCCAAGATTAGCATGTTGTGTTGCAAGGCCCAATGCCAGATTTTCTGTGCCTCCATCGACAGGGACCTGGAACGTGTTCCTCCTTGTTTCCGTAGGTAAAACATTGTAGTCGTGTTGTCCGTCATGACACGCACCACGGAGTCTCTCAATTGAGGAAGAAAAGATTTTAGAGCCCACCGCACTGCTCTCAGTTCTAGCAGGTTGATATGCAGGGAGGACTCTTGTAACGACCACCGGCCTTGTACCTGTAACGTGTCCAGATGAGCTCCCCATCCGCTCAGCGATGCATCCGTTACCACCGTCTTCTGGAACTCCGGTTCCACCAGAGGCATTCCTTTCGTTAGATGAGTAGAAGCTCTCCACCAACAGAGTGCTTGTACCAGTTGTTCGTCGATGACCAGTCTGTCGGACCAGCGACCTTGGCTCTGCGCCCAACGGTCCGCTAGAAATTCCTGGCAAGGCCTCATAAACAGACGGCAGTTGTTTATCAACGGAATGCAGGATGACATGGTCCCTAGCAGGGACATGTATTTGCGCACCGCCACCCTGGTACCGCATCTCCATTCCGACGCCTTGCTTTGTAGCTTCTGTATCCTTTCGCTGGATGGTCTTACAAGGCTTGTGTGCGTATGAAACTCCGCTCCTAGAAAGACCAAGGTCCTCGAAGGCTCTACGGAGGACTTGCTGAAGTTTATCGCGAAGCCCAGTTCCTGTAAGAGGGACATCGTGGCCCCCAGACTGTTTCGTGTTTGTTCCATGGACGAACCTCTGACCAGCCAGTCGTCTAGATAGGGATAGACATGGTGACCGTCCTTCCTTAAATGGGCCGCTATAGGGGCCAAACACTTGGTGAACGTCCTGGGGGAGGACTTGAGGCCGAACGGGAGGACCATGAACTGAAAATGCTTTCGCCCGACGACGAACCTTAAATATCTCCTGTGTCGTGGACGTATTGGGATATGAAAATATGCGTCCTGAAGGTCTAGCGACGACAGATAATCCATGGGTTGCTTGCACTGACCTGATAACCTCCTGGAGCTTTAGCATTTTGAATTTTGAGCTCTTTAGCCATTTGTTGAGTACCCTCAGGTCGAGAATGGGCCTCCATTTTCCATTTGGCTTCTTGACAACGAAGAACCGGGAATAAACCCCTTGTCCTTCCTGTGCCACAGGAACCCGTTCTACCGCTCCTTTTTGCAGCATAAGCGCCACCTCTTGTCTTAGAACTCGAAGGTGGGGCTGGGCCGAAAACACTGGCGGAAGACTTGGAGGCTTGTTTTTGAATTGCAGCGCATGACCCATGCGAATCGTGTCCAGAACCCATCGATCTGTGGTGATGCATTTCCATTGGTCGATATGATGAGAGACTCGACCCCCCAGGACGTTCCGAAGGCCGTCATTGGTTGCTGGTTTGCTTGTCCTTCGTCGACGAGGGACCCGAGCCGCGTCTTCTGGAGGCTTGATAATCTCTGCCTCTACGCGCCGACTGGGATGCACGTCTGTAACCTTGTGAGGAGTATGAGGGCCTGTTAAATCCACGGTCCCTAGAGGCTCCAAAGCGGGAGTTTCCGGAAGCACCCCTGAAGGGGCAAAAAGAGCGAAAACTTCTACCTGTCTGGAGGGCGCCGAGAGACCTAGCGGTATCCGTGTCTTCTTTCATCCCCTTCAAGGCTTCATCTACCTTGTCTCCAAACAGATGTTCTCCTTCGCATGGCATGTCTAGGACTTTGTACTGGACTTCAGGTCTGAAAGTAGTACATTTGAGCCACGCTTGTCGACGCAGTACTACGCCATGATTGATTTGTTTGAAACCAGCCTCTGCTAGGTCCACCGCAATATTAATTGCGTGGTTCGAGGCCTCCTCACCATCTCGTACTAGCAACATGGCTGCTTTTCGATGTTCTTCCGGCAAATGTTCTAGGATAGGGGCTATTTTATGCCACATCTCCCTATCGTATCGTGATACAATCGCCAAGGAGTTGGCTGCTCTTACCGTCGTGGCGCCGACTGAGAGCACCTTTTTCCCAAAGGCGTCCTGCCTCCTGGCCTCGCTTTCTGGTGGGGTTGAACATTTTTGCTGTACTCTGGCCTTCCTAGCCGCTGCCGCCGATACCACAGAGTCTGACAGAGGCTGTGATGTTAGACATTTTGGAGTGGACTCCGGAGCTTTAAACTTTTTCTCAGTACGCCCCTTAATAGCCGGTTCCGAGAACGGATGACGCATCGTCTTGAGGCCTTCTTGCCACACGTGGTCCAGGATTGGGATGGCAAATACCGATTTCCTCCTTTGACCCATGTGATCAAAAAGAAAACAGTCTTTCTTTTGCTCCTCAGGAATTAAGCCGAACTCGGAACACGCTTTTCCCATCATTGCATGGAAGGCTCCCACATCATCCGGAGGAGATGGTTGTGCCTGGCTCCTCGTAGACTCTACCTCTACATCCGAATTCCATGTTGGGTCTCTCGACGGCGACAGGGAAATGTCCGACCCTGAGTCACCTCGTATAGAATCGGACTCCGATAGCTCACCCTCCTCCTGCGCTCGAGGACGATCCTTCACCGCCTGGGAGGCCGACGGGCTTCTGGTCGTCGAACGAGCTGCTTGAGCTTGCTCGTCGACGGAAGGTGCAGAAAATATCAACGATGAAGTGCCAGGTTGAGGGATCTGCATATCCAGACGCTGCAGGAGCTTCTGAAGTGTATTAAGCACATCCAGAGACAACACCGTCTGGGGGGTCAGCAACGTCGAGGATAGAGGGGCCACACCCCCACTCGCACTCATCGTCGACGTATTGGAAGGCCGTAAGCCCAAGTCCGACGGCTGCATAACCATGCCACATTCTCCGTCCGCCGACGACACCGACAGGGCCGTGTCTGGCTGCAGTAGGACCTCAGGGGGGGCCGGGTCACAGACCTCTGGCTGCCAGGCCATAGATTGACTCACCGTCGACGAAGGAATCCCCAACGCTGCTGCCTGAATAGTAATAGGCATCGTCAGCGACACCGGGGTCGACGAGCAAGTAGCCGGCACCGAGCCTTTAGACTTCGCAGCTGATTTCGTTGTCGACTTCCCTGCTGAAGAGTCTCGACTCACGGAAGACCTAGGACGGTCCCCTGAGGAGGATTTTGATGCTGCTTGCCTCTCCGTCTTAGAGGATGAGGAGGAGGAGGCCTTTTTGTGCGATGAGGAAGACCCAGCATGCTTCTCCGTAGGCTTGTCCGCAGGGCGTTTTTCGACAGGCCGTACCTTCTTCGAGGGAGGTTCCGACTTGCTCCTGGAGGCCGTGGAGCCAACTTCTGATGCCGGATAGGCACCCGCTCCGTCGTTAAGCCAGTCGACCAACCTTCTTTTTCGGTCTTTAAGGGTTTTTTGGGAGAAACCCTGGCATATCTCACATGTATCCGCCGTGTGGTGCGGGTGGAGACAGTAGATACAATCCATGTGGGCATCACCTTCATAGACTTTTTTGAGTCCACATGTCGCACAAGGACGAAATAAAGCTTTTCCGGACATATTATTTCCAGAATATAACATCGCCGAAGCGAAATACAACCTAATTATGACTAGCAGTAACCACGAGGATCCCACTACTTTGAAAGACGGTTGAAATCTGAGGGAGCGCGGGGGCGGGTCCTGTATTTATATCATGGCGTCCTGACGGCGCCGGCACGCATGATACAAAACGAGGTGGATAGGACGCATAGCGTCGAAAAAGTTTTCCTACGGGAAAGGGTCTATATAATGTACCGGGGATTCCCAGCCTGACGACGGGGAATATTCCAAGCATGTGAATCCATGAAAGATCCAATGCTGGAGAAGGAGGGTGACAGAGGAACTGAGGTGCAGAGAATGGTGGCAGAGTGTGCAAAAAGAGGGAAGGTGCAGAGAAGAGGGGAGGACAAAGAAAAAGGAGCAAGATAGGGGAAAGAGGCTCAGAGGTGAAAAGAAGATCGGGGAGAGCAATAACCAAGAGATGGTGAAGAGGAGGAGAAAAAAGTAAAAGGAGGGGAGAAAAAAGAGGAAATGTGAGGAAACAGCACAGAACAAAAACTGCTAAGACTAGAGAAAGAATAAAGAAGCAGAGGGATGAAGGAGAGAGAAATCAGAGTGGGGCTAGGGAGGAAAGGAGCAAACACTTAGAGGGCAGAGAGGCATCTCAGAATTAGGTGACAAAGAAAAAAGAGGCGGTTAGAGTGTAGAGTGAGAGCAACAGATACAGAGAAGGAGGTTAAAAGGAAAAAGCATTGGCGAGGAGGAAAGCAGAACAGAGGGTTCCATGTCATTTTGCCACAGCAAATTATTTTGAAGTAATTTACTACGAAGAAATTATCTTGAATTTTGACTTCGATTTTAATTTTTTATTTGGGGGGTTCCCCTCATTATCTCCTTTCCCCTTCACTCCCACCCTAGCCCCAAACTCCTCCCCACCCCCTTTAACACTGTAACCCACAACTATCTACTTACATTGAAGTAAATTCAAAATAATTACTCAAAGTAAATTATTTCAAAGTAATTGTTGGTGTTAAAACCATGTGATACTCAACAGAGAAAAATGAAAAAAAAACACTTCCATCAAAGACAAGGCAAGACAGTGTTTAGAAGTGAGGTAAAGGAACAAACATTGTGGCAGAGGAGCAAGCAGTCCAGAAGTAAGGAGTAAAAAGGAAAGACAGATATGAGGGAGAGCAAGAGAGTAACAGACAAAGAAAAGAGAAGAAAAGGGGTGAAAGGGAGAGTAAAGAGATAGAGGGGGATTTTCCGCTCTCCCCTCTCACCATACTCCTACATTGGCGGAAATGGGTCTGGGGGCAGTAGAAGACCTGGAGGAGAATCCTGCAAAGCATGGCCCAGACCACCAAAAGCAGTGAACCTATGGTTCCGACAGCCTACAACCTTATAAAGAGTCTTATACCAAGCCCTATTAAGATGACTTAAGGCACTTGAGGTGGAGTTGCTAAGTATATCAGAAATCCAGGTGGACCAACATGACAAGTCCAGTAACCAAGTACGATTCTATAAGGTGCCAATGAAGAAGCGTGGGGCACTTAAAATCGCAGAGACTGTGAGTGACAGTTTTGCTACCAAGAAAGTGGATTGTGATTCAAGGGAGAGAGAAAAGGACTGAGGGGCATGCCACTAAAGAGAAGTCCCTGTATTTGTACATGTACCTAAACTCCCCACTGGGTTAGGCAAACCCAAATGATTCTCTTGAATGTTCTCTTGAATGTTCACTTGTTGTTAATAAAGCAAATGAACTGAGACCTTTGCTTTGAGTTGTCTGTAGATCTCTTCAAAAATAGCCACCTCAAAACCTGACCTTTGCTTTTAGTTGTCTGTAGATCTTTCCAAAAATAGCCACTACAAAATCAGCAATGTTTTTATTAAATACTGTTTGGAAATCAACTTTAAGGACTTGTGCGTTTGATGAAAGCTTGATCCTCCATCTTTTGTCACAACTTGGTTCTCTTGAATAGGCAATGGCTTTAAAGACCTTTGCAGGTTAGGGTTGAAAATGAGAAACATGGTTCCAAATGGTTGTTATTACAACGAACTCTCAACAAAACATTATTAAGGAGAGATATATTTGCTAGATTACCAAATGATAGACATGACAGTCATATGACAAATACCAATTACTCACAGAAGTTAAAAGTGAAGACAAAAAAAGGCAGGAAAATATGTCAAGATGAGTATGGATTGATATGATAGGGAACTCCTGTGCCATAGACAATTTACAGAATGTATTTTGATTATTATTTTTTAGAAATTGGTCCCTGAAGATTGTCATTAGGACCGAAATGCATTGGACACCCTAGAAAAGCCTTCGTCTCTGTAAAATAAAGACTTCTTCTTTTTATATATATCCATACTTTTGTGAAAGATTCATTTTGCAAGTCTGAAGAAATTGAATAAATGAAATCTATAAATGCAAACTTTACGTGATATATTCACACAGGTCCTTCCAGGCGTTTGGGTCATACAACCCAGACAAAATCCCTAGATATACCTTGCACTCCACTGCTTTCTGGCTACAGGACCTAATAACCACTTAGAACAGTTGGGCTATCCCACGTACACAAAGAACAGATAACTAATATCTAGTCAGCGGTGCCCACTCAATCTCTTACTTCATTTGATAACAAAATTACTGGCATTTATTTACTGCACTGTCGAATTCTGATTTTAACCTTCAGGTGGTGATTTTCCTCCATCATGCTGGAGTTAAATCCTCCACTTCAAAGCCAAACATCAGCAGAATTACCAATGCAGAATAACCTGCGGTAATTCCTCCAAAATCCCATTGTATTTCTATGAACTGCAAAAATGGGTATATACGCCACTACCCTTCCACCTCCAGTAATCCCATGGTAAATCCATGGGACTAAGCGGCAGTACCAGTAAGCGAATAATAGAATTACCATAATGAGGCCTGTGAACTATTTCATATAAAACATATTAAAAACAAAGACATTTTAATTTGAATTGATTGTTAACTTTAACTTTAAGTGGTTAATAAAGGAGAAGGGTTCCAAGAGTTTCAGGTGTCAAACTTGTAATTTGGCTGAACTGTAAAATATGAAGTATTTGGAAACCCCACAAGGTTTAACATTACCCCATACTATTATTGAAGCCCATAATGCAAGCATGAGAAAATATTATGCCCCATATTGATTTTACCCCCTACTTTTTCTTTTTTGGGTAGAGTGCTTCATCAAAATTTCTCCTGAATACAACTCGGAGTCCTCACCTTTGTATATCCCATTCCATCCACCAAGTTGAACGTTTCCTTTTTTAATCTCCAAATGTCCTCCATGATCCGAGGCAAAATATGCCAGTGTATTGTTTTTCAATCCTTCCTTGTCGAGAGTATCAAGGACTTGACCTGTTAAAAAAATCGAACCTCTGAATTGTGCATTAAATTATGCATGATAAGCCTAGGGCAGCATCGATTGTATGCAATATTATTCTTTGGCACAGTTTGTAAACCTTCATGAACACGGCTCCTTCTACCATATATATAAAAAGCATTGACACAGCCAACAATTCTTGCATGCCAAAGGCACTCACATCATGGCATGGGGGAAAACTGCCAACAAAGGGACTCACGCGGGGCACTGGGGCACATAGAGAGACCACACGTGACACAATATCACAGAGTGGGGGAGGGGCATACATACAAGGCAAAGGGGGATGCGCACTCTTATAGCACAGTGAGAAGAACACTCACATTGCATGGCATACCCCCCCCCTAGTATGGAGCCATTTAATTCAGAGATGGATTTAGTGATTATATTGCTTCAATATTTTCCTTTTCCTGTCATCTATGTGTGCGCTTGGGAACTCCAACCGATACCTCTCTTATCAAAATCAAACAGTTATTGTGCAGTTTAGAAGCATTGATTCTTAATCCACAACTCTCAGGGTCCGCTCATATTCAAGGACATATTCGGAATGGTATTTTTGCACTTGATCTTAGTGTGGAAGATCTTCAGACTCTTAGCTGGTCGGATCTTTTTGACATACATTTTCAGGGTAACGTTAATGTATGAAAAAATGAGTTAATCCTAAAACATTGAATCGTGAGTGGATACATGCTTCCTGTGACCCTGTGCTACCGATTTTAGAGCCATTCTCAGAGAGCGTAATAGGAAGCTCCATTTGTCTGCAAAATAGGCTTACCTCTCTTAAAACCAATCTAATTTCTGCTTATGTTAAATTAGTCTACACTCAAGTAAATATAAAATACAAAAAAGCGACAAACATGTATCATTACTGATATATTAAGAATTAATTGTAACTTTGAGTCTTATCATTCGATATGTTGAATGTGTTGTATTTTTTATGGATTTTTGTTAATCCGAAATAAAGAATTTACCTACCTACCTACTATACCCTCAAATGTACTGGCAAAACATGTTTGCTGAGAAATTTGGAAAACAATTGTTTATCTGTAAATCTCGCATTGACAAGATTCCTTTTAAGAGGGATGCAAGAATCTATAACTTAAATTAACTCAAGTTAAGTAAGTGAAACAATTGCAAACTTCTTTCACTGGAAGTGGGTAACATACATTCAGCGTTTATAAGAACGTTCCTCACTCCCGACGCTAGTGTTGTTAACCTGGAATTGAATCATCGTATTTACCCTAATGAATGTGTGTCCTTTGACCCCCACCTCATCTCTGGACAGCATGGCTGGAGATGAAGGTGAAACATCTGGGCGAAAGTGCAGACCCTTGGAGCACACTACTAGAGATGTTGTTGTTGTGAAATTCAAAACTCTGAGCTGAACAGACAGAACGACGATGGGGATAAATTGGCTCTATTTTTGCACTGCTTTGGTGATGCCAAAGCACAACAGTCGATCAAGCAGAGTACTATGGTCAATCGTATCGAAGGAAACCAGCAAATCTGTAGATCTTGCAAAATGGTGGCACTGGACGTGTCCCTGTTTGCTAATAGCCTAATGTGTTCAGTCACTCCTGATGCTAATGCTGTTCACCTGGAATTGAATCCTCTTATTTACCCTTACAAATGTGTGTCATTTGACCCCACCTCACCTCTGGACAGCATGGCTTTACCTCCAACTCTAATCCTTCTGGCACCACTATGGAGCCAGAAGTACTACCGGTGCCGGCACCCATAATATCCCAGTAACACTGGGATATTGGGCGCCTGTAACGTTAAGGCAAACTTGTAACGAGGTACAATGTCTGGGTTAGCAAAGAATATAATTTTACCTGCTTCAAGAACTCAAGTGCAGAGTTGGATGACTCTTTATTGACTCAAATGTAACTCGTCAAGACAAAAGCCATGCTTTGTGGTCCACTGTCGCCCAGTCGGAACCCAGCTGTATCGCCAATGGGCTTGGGTTCTTCACAAGTTCCCATAGCCACAGTCAGAAAGCTAGGCACCCAAAATGACATTGATTTACTGATGGCAACTCAAATTAGCAAAGTTACTCAATGTGTTTTTTTCTCCAGATTAAACTAAAAATATTGAGCTTTTTCCCTTTCCTGCAGCACATAAATGCTATCAATGCTTATATCAGGTCTACACTAGATTATGGCAACTCATTCTATCGTGGCTTTCCCTATCACACTATCAGCAAACTGCAAAGAGTACGCAATGCGGTGCCCGGTTGTTGCTCAAATGGACTCAAAGGAGTCAGAGCCTTTTATGCTATGGGGCCCTCTTTTATCTCAAGCAGATATAAGAAATACCCTCCTGGTCGCTCACTGTGCTCAGAGAGTGAGTGTCTTATTCCTTTGTAACCCTGTTTACAGGTATGAATGCATTCGAGGGAGTTTCTCTTCAGTCCAGGTTGCAAGATGATGCAACAATTTTCCCTCAAATATTCTTATCAGAAGGAGGCCACCAGGGGGCGCACAGGCAATGGCTGCCTGATCGCATCGCTCCCGCCGGATCCGGTCTGCCAGAGGGAATTGAGCCCCCCCCTGAGACCCCCCCGGGGCCCCACCCGCATTTTCTGGCCGATTGACCCCCCCGGGCACCCCCGCAGCGAAAGAACGGAGTCTGCGGACCCCGGGAAGCCCGAGATCGAGACCCGCGGGAGCCGCGGGAAAGCAAGATACGCGGCCCGCCCCGCCGCAGAACCAGCAAGGCAGTGCAGCTTTCCGGCGTTTCCCCCAGACGACACGCAGCAGAGGCGGGCGGAGCGCAAGCCAGAGACCAGCGCCGGAGGCGGGGAGCGGAGACGGGACGACGTGGTCCCAGAGCAAACCCCCGTCGGGGTTCGCCGGAGCCCCTCCTGCGCCTTCGGGCCCGGCCACTGCAGAGGACGGGCCCCTCCTCCCCCGCCGAAGCTGAAGATCCACGGGCGGCGGGAGCGGGCCCCCATGGGGAGGCAGTGGATTCGTGCCGGGGATCGGAGGTGAGGGGGCGCGCTCGAGCGCCGGCCCCCCCTCCCGCCACCAGCAGCTACCCGGGTGAGTGGCCCCCGCCGAGGGACGGTGGGGCGAGTGCCCGCCTGGAAGGATCCCCCCCCACTGTGGGGATCAATCCTAAGTGCAAGGGGGACAGGGGGACAGGAGCAGCAACCACCCCCGCCAAGGGTCCCAGAGGGGAAGGAAGGGGGGGAAAAAAAAAAAGAGAAAGGACGGGCCCCGGCCGGCCACAGTGACCCCGAGATAGGGTGTGAGGCCCCCGCCGGACGACGGTGGGGCGTGTGCCCGCCCTCAGTGAGGTGAAGCTTGCTCCCCTTCCCACGGAAGCGCCTGTGGCCCGTGCCGGGGAGGCCTCCCCTCCCCCCCCGAGGGGGGCGCAAAAGGCGGACCCCCCGCCCTCGGGACATACACCGGATGAGCTGGAGAGAGACTTTGCAGGGGTTCCGCTTTCAAGAAGCCAAGAGGGGCAACAACACTTCGGGCCCCAAAAGAACCATGGCCCAGTCGGAGGATGCGGCTCCCCCCCCCGTCAGCTATGGAGAGGGGCTTCGCCTCGATCCTACAAGAAATCAGGGACATGCGCTCTGACATAGCCCAAAAACTCGAGAAAATGGACCAGAGGGTGGAAAAGGTCGAAGACAGATTACTCCAGGTTGAGACCAACCAATCCTCATCAGTTACCCAAGACATACAATTTAAGGTGAGGCTGGAGGCCCTGGAAAAGAGAGAAGAGGAGAGAGCCCGACAGATGGACGATTTTGAGAATAGGGAGAGAAGGAATAACCTCAGATTCTTCGGGGTGCCGGAGTTGGAAGGAGAGACAGAGAGGGACGTCATCAGAGCAGTGCGGGACATCATCACCCTCCTATTCGCCGAGGAGATGACCACAGAACCTATATTCGACAGGATGCATAGGGCGGGGGGCAGACCGGGGGGCCCCCGGTCGATACTGGTCAGGTTCCACTACTACTCGGAGAAAATTAAGGTGCTGGAGGAAGCCAGGAAGGCCAGAAATATCACCTACAACAATGCTCAGGTCTCAATATTCCAAGACCTTTCCGCCTACACGCTAGCCAAGCGGAGAATGTGTCGCCCGCTCACGCAGTTACTCAAGGAGAAGGGAGTGCGATACAGATGGGGCTACCCCTTCTCCCTGACTTTCGAATACATGGGCCAAAGAACTACCCTGGTTACTGAAGAGGACATCCGGGGTGCCCTGCTGGAATATGCAACGGACACGAATGACCGGAGGGGCCCGTCGGGGCCGGAGAGGGCAGAACCTAGTGGACCCGGCCCGTCGGGGGAAAGGAGGAGGCGAACCGGCGCACGAAAGTTCAGGAAAATGAATACGCCATCACCAGCTAAAGACGGGGAGAGGAGAGACCCGGATGACTAGGAAAGGGATCGCTGCACACAGGTTGGGACAGCTCAGTCAGGAGCAAGTGGGTGTACCGATTCCTACGCCCCGACGAACAGCAAGTATACGGGATGTATTGAAGGGGCGGGGCCCTGGGGGGCCCGGGGGGCTCAGGAGGAACAGCTTCCAAAACGATCGGCCCGGCCAGGGGAGCGGGCTGGTGGTTCGGCCAAAAGCCAGATATGGCGGGACAACTTGGCTGGACGCCGGGGAGGGGGGAGGGGGTCAACGCAGGAGTTTGGGGGTTTCAGTTTGGGGGGGGTCCGGGGGGCAGTTGGGGAATAGTTACAGGCCCTCCGGAAGGGGTGGGGAGGGGGGGGTGCATAGGATCCAACCATGGGAGTATCCAAACAAAGGTGGTGTAGGTGAGCCGACACGGAGAACGGAACCGCTAGATGACGGCTGAGGGTCTGCCAGCCCTGGGGGTGGGCACTCTCAATGTACGGGGCCTGAACACCCCCACGAAGAGGTCCCTGGTCACTAGAGAATTCAGAAGGGCCGGCCTTGATATCCTCTTCCTGCAAGAGACTCACTGGGCAAGAGGAAAGGAACCCACGATGAGGGGGGGAGGTATAGGAGAGGTGTTCTGCGCGTCCCACAGGTCCAAGAAGAGGGGGGTGGCCATCCTTCTGGGGAGAAACGTGGGCTTTGTAAAAGAGGAAATAGTGAAAGACCCGGAAGGCCGATACCTGCTGGTGCGAGGATCCCTACAGGGCTCACCGCTCACCCTGGCGGGGATTTACGGTCCCAATGAGGGCCAGGCCCAGTTTTGGGAGCGAGTGGCGGAGAAACTCAAGCTCTTTGTCCGGGGGGGGTTGGTAGTGGGAGGTGACTTCAACATGGTAATCGACCCCGACTTAGACAGAAGGCGTGTTGGCCCTCAGCTCCCCAGGCCCACGGACGTCCACATGGCCCGGTCCTTCCGGAAGGTTAACGCAGAGTTGGGCTTGGTGGACACACTCCCCTCCCCCGGAACGGGTACTCCTTCCTACACATATTATTCGTCCACCCACTCGTCCTTTTCTAGAATTGACTACATCCTGGTGGACGAGTCCCTGCACTCGTATGTCTCAGGCCACAAAGTTGACCCCGTCCCCTGGTCGGACCACGACCTGGTTCGAACCACCATAGCAAGGGGCTGGCTAAACGACCGCAGAGGGAGATGGAGATGTAATGATTCCCTGCTGAAAGATGAGGTCCGTGCCCAAGAGGTGCTAGAGGCTATTACGGAATTCTTTGAATTTAATGACAATGGCGAGGTGGGCCCACACACCCTAAGGGACGCCTTCAAGGCCACAATAAGGGGCTTTCTCATCAAAATGAGCGCTCAGGCCAAAAGAGTGAGGGAAGCCCAGGAGAAAGCCCTGAGGGGGAAAATTGCCCAACTGCAACCGGTGGGGCCCCGAACGGCCCCCTTGGACCACGGTCGGCTCGAATCACTAGCCGACTATCGGCTCCAGCTGCGAGACCTCCTCTTACACAAAACGGAGCGAAGCCTCCAACTGGTCAAGCAGAAGTATTACGAAAAGGGGGACAAAGCGGATAGAATCCTAGCCTGGAAACTGAGGGAGGTCCAGAGGGAAAGAATGGTAAAGGCAGTGAGGAGTGAGGAGGGGACCATGGGCCATGACACTCCCCACATAGGAGAGGCCTTCCGGAGATATTTTGAAAAACTCTATACCTCGGAATGTGACGGGCGGGACGAGGAGATAGAGGGGTTTCTCAACTCGGTTCGGATACCGGCCCTGTCCGGGGAGATGGCCGAGGGACTGGAGGGGCTGGTGACAGAGGAGGAGGTGGGCAATGCTATTAGCGGGATGAAGGCGGGGACCTCCCCCGGGGAAGATGGCTTCACAGTGTCCTTCTATAAACGGTACCGCTCTACTCTGGCCCCACACTTAGCAAAGGTTTTCAATGCAGTATTAGAGGGGGGGACCCTCCCGGACTCCATGATGGAGGCCATAATTGTCGTCCTTCCCAAGGAAGGTAAGGACCCCACTGATTGTTCCTCATATCGCCCTATATCTCTACTAAACACTGATGTCAAGGTCCTTGCCAAAATCATTGGGAAACGGATGGAGAAGATCCTGCCGACACTGATCCATGGAGACCAGGTGGGGTTTGTAAGGGGTAGGCAGGGCTCAGACAACATCCGTAAAACCATAAACTTGATCCACCACGCCCAGAACTCCGATCTTGACGCGAGCCTCCTCTCTCTGGACTCGGAGAAAGCGTTCGACCGGGTCGAATGGCGATATATGGAGCTACTCCTGCAGAGAATGGGATTCGGTGCACACATCAGGGGTTGGGTGATGGCTCTTTACAGAGCTCCGAAGGCCAGGGTACAAGTGAACGGCAGGCTGTCGAGCCCCTTCTTCCTCTCACGGGGCACGAGACAGGGGTGTCCACTGTCCCCCCTGTTGTATATCCTAACGATGGAACCCTTGGCCATAGCGGTGAGGTCGCTCCCGGAGATCAGGGGGATAATGAGAGGGGAGGTGGAATTTAAGCTTTCCCTGTTCGCCGATGACATCCTGGCGTACCTGGTGGACCCCGGGGCCTCCCTCCCCCCCCTCCTGTCCCTGGTGAATACATTTGGGCACTTCTCGGGGCTGAAGATTAACGCTTCCAAATCGGTCCTTCTCCCCATGCGGGTAAACGACCCAGCTCTGGACCCCGTGGGAACCTTTCACGGCATCACAGTGGGCAGGGTTTCTATTCGCTACCTGGGAGTCCTCCTCACCAGAGACCTATCCCAACTATCCCCCGCTAACTATGACCCGGCCCTGGCTAGCATTACCAGGGACCTCAGGAGGTAGAGCTCCATGATCTTGTCCTGGTACGGCCGCATGACGGCAGTAAAGATGAACGTGCTGCCGCGCCTGTTGTATCTCTTTACCTCTCTCCCATCCAACATTCCCGACCACCTCATGAGGACACTACAGAATGCGGTCCGAGAGTTTATCTGGCAGGGTAGGACCCCGAGGACTGCGAGGGCGGTCTTGACCCTGCCGAGGGAGGAGGGAGGGTTCGGCTTGCCTGACTTCCAGCTCTATTTCCGAGCCGCCCAGTTGCGAGTCCTCCTGGAGCACATGAGGGAGGGGATGGGCACCTACTGGTCTTACCTGGAGGACATGGACGCTCACCCCCTCAAGGTACGCGATCTTCTCTGGGCTCCACACAAGTTTATCCCGAACAGATTGAAATCCCATCCCACCTTGGGTGTCCTTTGGGCAGTCTGGAGGGAAGGCCCCCAGACGGCGCACCTAACGACGTGGCCATCCCCAATGTCCTCTCTCTGGGGACACCCGTTCAGATTAGGTAACAGGGGTTTTTCCAAGGCACAGGCATGGTCTGACGCGGGTCTGGAGTGGGTGGGACAGCTGTTCCGGGAGGGGGAATTCCTGCCCTATGAGGACCTAAGGGACGCCATTGGGCGGGGGTCTCTTTCCGTGTTTGAGTATCTACGCTTGAAGGGAATCCTCGGCGACCAATCATGGGGAGAGAACTTGAGGAGGCAGTTGACCCCCATTGAGAAGTTCCTTGATATGGCGACCTCTAGAAAGGGAGCCGTCTCCGGAATGTATAGAATCCTCAATACTGTGAAATTGGTAGAACGGAGGGGCTTTCGCTCATATTGGAACGATCTCGCAGGGGAGGTGATTTCGGAAGACGCTTGGGCAAGGATCTTCAAAATTGCTTTTCACGGTAATTTGTACACGGCAGATATGGAACATAACTTTAAGATTCTGCAGGGATGGCACAGGGACCCTGTGAAACTATCTAAAATGTTTACGGCGGTGTCCCCCGACTGCCCGAGGGGCTGCGGCCAGAGGGGCTCACGAGGCCACATGTGGTGGCACTGTCCGAAAGTGCAGGCATACTGGGCAGAGGTGAGGGGCTGGATGGCTGAGGTCACGGAGGAACTGCTTCCCCAGGCCCCCCTGACAGTGTTGTTGGGCCTCCCGCCAGAGACCTCGGACCTCTACAGGTACCCCAGAATGTGGGAAACGATGCTACGGGCGGGGAGAGTGGCATTGGCACAGAAATGGAAGAGCCCGGAGACCCCATCCAAGGCTGACTGGCTAAAGAAATTGAAAAACTTGTTTCTAATGGACAAACTAACGGCCATGGTGAACAACGATTCTGGGTCATTCCTTGAAAATTGGCAGGGGGTAAGGGAGGCCTGGGGATGGGATGTGCACTGAGGCCAGGGGGGGGGCCGAGCGGGGCCCGGGGGGACTAAGCCGAAAGACTGGACCATAAAGTACCAGGGACCCCATGGGCGGAATGGGCGCCCACGGCCCGGGGACATTCGGTCGGCCGTCGGCCGTCAGAGAACACCGACGCTCACACTCACCACCAAAGTAATGGACGCAAAAGAAAAGTCCAAATCTCCCTATGTCATGGATCAAGTTGGTAAAACGAGGGGTGGGGGGAGGGGGGGTTCGAAGAGGGGGGCGGTTGGGTGGGTGGGGGGGGAGTTTGCTGGGCAAGTGCACCGTGAACAACTGATGATTACAAATATTGCCTGCTTGTTATACTCTTTAAAATGCCAATAAAACCAAAGTTTAAATAAAAAAAAAATATTCTTATCATAGAAGATCACCTTGCCTTTAGGTATCAAGTTAGGACTTTCCTGTTTGATATATAACGCAGACAAGACCACCCGTTATACCTTTTAATCTGTGATGCAGTTGATTTGTTTATCTTAGTTGTGCCCCTTGCAGGGAAATTGTCTGTGCTTTACAAATATATGTATTGAAACTTAACATACACTGGGCCTCATTACGAGGCAAGCGCTCCCGTAATGAAGGGTGCCGGTACGGGACCGGCACCCTTCATTACGGGATGCCCTATTACGAGGTTCCCTTTGCGGGACCCGGTAAGGACGCCTGGTAAAACCAGGCGTCCTTAGCGGGTCCCGCAAGGGGACCAGGGAGCTAATAACGGGTCATTATAAATGGTCCCGTTATTAGCTCCCTCCCCATTCCCATTTGAGCCCTCTAGGGGCTCAAATGGGAATGGGGATGGGTTCCTTCAAGGAGGAATTACCGGGTCCGGCTGACCCATACACAAAAGATTATATTTATGATAAGGCACATTTTCCTTTGTTCACAAGGATACAAAAACCTGAACCCTATAATCTACTTAAGGCTTTGCCAGCCTCTTCCGGTGTTGAAGGACCTGCTTTTTCCACTATGAGAAATCAACAATGTCATTTTTGTGACAAACTTGGCAGAAGGGGACTTTGTGAAAGAAACCATAGTGTTGTCATTATCAGGCATTTTACAAATGAGGAGGACAATGCCAATGGTGTATCCTGCCACCACTGAAGCAAGTTCTCTTGGCAATTTTTCTTTATATAGCAACATGGCAGAGACTTTTTTGGAGAGCCAATAAGCTCATAGATAGGGAAGGAAGAACGTCAATGTGATTCTGACAATGCCACAAGTGCTGGAAGGTCATGAAAAGGGCCTGCCTGGACTCAAGCAAGTGCGTCAAAGTTATGATAAGGCCTTTCTGTTTCTTCCAGCATATATTTGAATGTTAGGAATTCAAAAGATAGGAGTTCATCATTGCTCCAGACATCCTATGGGGTTAGAAAACCACAGGCTATCCATCACGGCCATTTGAGAGATTTAGGGTTGTTTTGAAGTGCCAGGTTTTTCCTTAAGGATGCCTCACCAGGAAACAGGTCATTATCATTTTCTGAGTAGTTTGTGTTCGTGCCTAACCACAGATTGAGAGTTCCTTTCACATTAACCAAGGAAGGGATTGGGAAGCAAAGTTGTTTCTGATTAATCTGCAGTCTTGCGGTAAGCTGTTACACAGTTTTGGGACTGATTTCTGATAGTAGGCTGCCATCATATGGTGATTATTTGCATTTGTTTCAATGAGATCTCCTGTAGTTGCCAGCATTAGATTCCTTTTAGGGGTTGTGACATTCTTGGTTAAAAGAATGACTAACAAAAGTGTTGAAGAGAGAGTCCCTGGAATGGCACTCGCGTCCCCTATTCACATGACTGACCGAAGAATGTGAAACGACAGATGCCAGTCGCTGTTTGGCCGATCCCCAGGTGGACCAGTGCATTGCACATATGTGAGCAGATATTCTCTCAGACAACCATTCAAACCTTATCCAGCTGATATCTTTGCGGATACAGGTGCCCCATCACTGGACCAGGTTGACTTATGATAAATATTCAGTCATGCAGATGTCATTAGTGACACCACGATATAGTAACGTTAGTCACAAAGTAAACTCGCATCCCTGCACGAAGTTACGCAGACACACACGTGCATGCACAAAGAACATGCATACACAGTTCTGTAGATAAAGAACAGATACATGTACATACTGTCAGAAGCCTTTTTCTTTTCACTAGCCAAACAAAGAAAGCTCGCAACCGCTTTATTGCGACTAACCATATATATGGAAATCATAGAATGACTGTAGTGAATGCACATGAAGCCACAGGCCTCAGAATGAGGGAAGAAGAGATGCAGACTCTGCAGCACGAGGCACAGAGCCAGTGCTCACAGCGAAGGACAAGGGCAGGAGGAAATATTCCTGGCTCCCGGGGCAGGTAGCACTTGCAAAATAACAGAACACACCCTTACTAATTGCAGACCGAACAGCTCAGTTTTGCAGTCCACAACCACGTGACTCAGCCAAGCCGGACAAGCGAAGCGGACTAAATTGTTACATGTGTTGCCCAACGAACATTGCAACCTGCAGATACTGTCCCAGGCTAGGTGGCTATACCAGTGGTAACATTGAGGACACACAGTCTTTCTCATCACCTTGAAAAGGTACATTGAGCGCTGTGAACAGAACAGGGTCTCAGGCCTGGGGAGACCCACTCTAGCGAATCAGGACGCTGAACTCTGTATGCTGACCGCCTGCAGCCATCCGGTATGGCACTTAGGGATGGGATGAGGAAGCTCCTACGGGATCTTTGGGTTTCCTCACACAACATAAGTGAGACTTTCTACACTCAAACAAAGGATTAGGATGGGTCAAACAAGAGAATGTATCACCAGCTCGAAATGGACCAATGTTCTGAGACTAAACATGCAAGTCTCCTAGAAAGCTAGTTTCACCGGCCAAACAAATTCACTTACAGACTCCGTCAATTGTAATGTCCCTGTGCACTTCTTAGGGCCTGGTGTGTCCAGTCCTTAGAGACCCTGTGTCAGAATATCCGGGATGCACGGCCATGCGGATACCCTTAAAATTAGGCCTACTCAGCTGAGGGAGCGGTGATGCAATTGGAAAGGCCTGTCTCCAACTCCAAACTGTAGGAAATGAGAAATAAACTTTGGGATGGGAGTACAGCTCAGGGGCAACATGTTTGTAGTGGAAGAAAGAACATGCAGAGCATTAGGGCTTCGAAATCCAGCCCCGTGCTTAGAGTGATATAAAAGCTCAATGTAATTTAATGTATAATTTAATTTATACACAGCAGAGCAAGGAGCCAGGGGAAAGGATTACATAAAACACGCATGTATAGCTGTAGTGCACTCGGGAGTTGCCAGAGAACCCAAAGAAGATGGGCTGCAAAAACCTCCCCAAACATTGGTCCTAATAGGTTTCAGGGTGGATGACAGCAGATATCCAAAAGCACAGAACAGGCCCAATGACATGATAATGCAACGTCCTAGAACATGAAAGAACTCAGATGCTAAGGTTGTCCAAGTTCTTTATGGATCACGCCATACACAAGTTACCAAAATCAAAGGTGTCAAAATCCATTAGTTACTCAGCACCCTGAGAGCCAGCAGGGTAGATACAGAGATCAAGAGGGATCAATAGACGAGCGGCAGAAGTTCCCACTGCACCACAACAAGTAGAAACCCCCACACAAGAATAGAATATCTGTATACCAAATCAACAAGACAGCGTAGGAGCAAACAGTCAGCAGGTCAGGAGCAAACAGCTAAGGTCAGTAGAATAACAAGGGACAGAAGAGTAAAGCTATCCTAGGGTGGTCCAAAGTAGAGACACCAGAAAAATCAGCCAACCAGATGTAATTCAGAGTGGCACACTAATGAAATGTTTACTGAGGATTGTTTGAGCACTCCTACCTCTGGATTAAAGAAGTCAGCAGAACGAGTACGTGCAGCAGAGTGGTGTAAGTGGGTAGACCAGGCACCCAGAGCGCATGTGTGCACGTAAAGAACCTGAGTAATATAGGAAGTGTGGTCCATGACAGGTGCAGTCCTTTTCATGTTTGTTGGGCACTGAGCGGGTTTCGGTTCAGACGTGGAAGTCACGCCCATGGAAAGGATGTCCCAGGCCAGGCCACAAGCTCTGATGACCATACAAGCCAAGAAGTCCCTTTTTGGTAAGCCACCGTCTGAGGCAAAGCAGTTGGGTCATGCCAGTACCCCCTCTTTGGCTCCTGCGCCAGGAGGATGAACAGAATGGGCACAGTATTAATATGCTGCGGAAAGAGGGACATAAACGGACATTGCACGTTTTCAAGTGCAATTCTAAAAGCCCTTATCCCTTCCAATTTATTAAGAATTGGAAGATATCCCTGACAATACAGGAATCTAAAATGGAGAAAGCTTCATGCTCATCATGACACATGATTTTCAATAGGGGTGGTTTACGTAGCTGACAGGTATCTAGTATTTATTTATTTATTAATATACTCATAGCCGAATGGCTTTGTATATACAAACACAATACATATTATACACAGAAAAACATAAAACAATTCCATCAAGTAGCACACAGGAAATATAAGCATAAAACGGATAATTCATAAAAATCACAATGCAGCATAAGGAACAAGTTACTTACCTGTAACTGTTGTTCTCCAGCATGGGTCTGGCATGGATTCACATGCTCATGAATATTCCCCGTCGTCAGGCTGGGAATCCTCGGTAAAGAAAAAACCAGTATCAGTTTCGTTTCTGATCTGTCTTTCGTAGTAATAACCAATCACTGGTCTCTGCGTCATACTGACCACAGCCAATGACTGCCCTCTACCTAAGCCCCGCCTCTGGCAGCCATCTTCAGATTTGGAAGCACGTGAAGTGGCAGTATGACCAAGTGAAGAGCCGCAGAGGGGTAGGCGGGAGGGTTCGCATGTGAATCCATGCCAGACCCATGCTGGAGAACAACAGTTACAGGTAAGTAACTTGTTCCTTCTCCAGCATGGGGTCTGGCATGGATTCACATGCTCATGAATAAAGAATACATAGCAGTACACACATGCACAACCACGGGAGGTGGCAAAGGCTCAACATTAAGCATTACATCAAACTCAACATTAAGCATCTTACCTCCTCACCAGGCTCACCTCAGGCGAACAGGTTGCGCAGCACTGCTTGGCCGACCCTGGACTCCTCCCTGGAATCCCGGTCGACGCAGTAGAATTTCGTGAAGGTGTGCGTCGACCTCCACGTAGCAGCCCTGCATATGTCCAGCAGGGGCACACCAGAAAGGAACGCCGTGGTAGCTGCGATCGCTCTGGTGGAATGGGCTCTCAGACGGCCAGGCAGCGGTCGGTTTGCCAACCAATGACAGTACATGATACAGCCAGAGAGCCATCTGGAAATGGAAGCCTTTGAGAGTGCCTTCCCCTGATTGACAGGTCCAAAATTCACAAAGAGTTGTGACGTCTTCCGAAAACACTTCGTGCAGTCCACGTAGAACTTTAGCGCTCTAGCCACATCCAGCGAGTGCAAAGTCCTCTCAGCCGGCGACGAAGGCGACGGGAAGAACACAGGCAACACCAAGGGTTCGTTGAGGTGGAAGTCCGACGGCACCTTGGGCATGAAGGAGGGGTGCGTCCTGAGCACTACCCTCGTGTCGTGAAAAGTCAAGTACGGGGCCTTGCAGGAAAGGGCCTGGATCTCTCCCACTCGTCGTGCGGAGGTGATGGCCACAAGAAACACTGTTTTCCACGACAGAAACTTCAACGGGGCCGAGTGCAGAGGCTCGAACGGAGGTCCCATGAGCTTGGTCAGCACCACGTTGAGCTCCCACGCCAGGGCCGGAGCCTTCACCGGCGGGAACGATCTGAACAGTCCCTTCATGAACTCTTTCACCAGACGATGAGACCACAAGGACGTCCGCCCCGTGGTTCTGGTGTATCGGGAGATCGCAGCAAGATGAATCTTGATGGACGCGTGTGCCAGTCCAGCTTTGGCCAGCGTCAGCAGGTACTGCAGTACTTGGGGAGCCGTAATCCGTAGAGGGTTAATCTTCTGTGCGTGGCACCAGACAGAGAACCTCTTCCATTTGTGTCCGTAGCATTTCAGAGTCGAGGACGCCCTGGCCTTTGCAAGAACCTCTCTGCAGTCGGCCGGTATGTCGTATCCTCCAAACTCTAGCGCTGCAGGAGCCAGGCCTGCAAGTTCAGCGATTTCGGGTCGTGGTGGAGGATGGCGCCTCCTTCCCTGGAGAGTAGATCCGCGTCCACCGGCAGCTTGATTGACGGGGACGCTGACAAGTCCAGAAGGTCCGGGAACCATATCTGCCTCGGCCACGCAGGTGCGACGAGGATCATCCTGCACCGTGACCTCTTGAGCTGGTTGATGAGCCGGATCAGCAGTGGCAATGGAGGGAACGCGTAAAGGAACAGGCCCTCCCAGGGGAACGAGAAAGCATCGCCCATGCTCCTCGCCTGGGGAAACCTGCTGGCGAACCTCCGGCACTTGGAGTTCGTCGCCGTCGCGAACAGGTCGATCTGGGGTGTGCCCCACCGTCGGAAGAGGCGATCCACCAGATCCTGCCGTAGTTCCCACTCGTGGCACGAGCGCAGCTCCCTGCTGAGTGAGTCGGCGATGGTGTTTTTTATCCCTGCCAGATGAAACGGCACCAGAAATATCCTTTGGGCGACGGCCCAATGCCACAGGTCCTGCGCCTCCTTGGACAGTGCTGGGGACCTGGTTCCGCCCTGTTTCCTGATGTAAAACATGGTGGTGGTGTTGTCGGTGAAGATCCTCACCACCTTGCCCTTGAGGGACAGAAGGAAGGACCTGAGGGCCCAAAACACTGCACGGAGCTCCAGGACGTTGATATGTAGTGATTTCTCCGTCAGGAGCCAAAGGCCTCTTGCGTGCAGATTTTCGGTGTGCGCTCCCCACCCTTCCAGGGAGGCATCCGTGGTCACTGTCTCCTGGTGGGCTGGGGTCTGGAAGTCCATGCCCGCCGTCAGATGCGCGCGGGTGCCCCACCACCGGATCGCTCGTCGGAAACTCTCGTCGAGTGTGATCCTTTCCTCGAAGCTGCCCGTCGTTTGGATCCAGCGCGCGTCCAGGAACTCTTGCAACAGGCGCATCCGGAGCCTGCACAGGGGAATGAGGTAGATGCAGGAAGACATCATTCCGAGGAGGGACTTGATGGACCTCACCTTGGCCGCGTCGGCCACCAACATCCGTTGTACCTTGCCCAGGATGGCCCTGGTCCTCTCCTCCGACGGGGAGGCCAGAAGGGACACTGTGTCGAGCCTCGCTCCCAGAAACAGTGCGTCTTGCGCGGGTACCAGGTGGGATTTGGCGTAGTTCACGGAGAATCCCAGGTCCGTGAGAAGCTGGACGGTCCTTGCCGTGTGGTCCACAGCGAGCTCCCTCGTCTTGGCTCGGATGAGCCAGTCGTCCAGGTAGGGGTAGACGTGGATCCCCTCTCGGCGCAGCTGCGCCGCCACCGGTGCAAGGCACTTGGTGAAAACCCTGGGTGCCGACCGTAGTCCGAAGGGGAGGGCTTTGAACTGGTAGTGACGCCCTTGGACCACAAACCTGAGAAATTTTCGGTGCCCCCTTAGGATGGGAATATGGAAGTAGGCATCCTCCAAATCCAACGACGACAGGAAGTCTCCTTCCTCCAGCTGACCCAGGACGTGCTGGAGGGTGACCATCCGGAACTTCTGAGCCTTGATGAACTTGTTCAGACGTCGCATGGGGCGCCATCCTCCCGTCTTCTTCTTCACGAGGAAGTATCTCGAGTAGACTCCGGAGCCCCGAAGCCTCTTTGGGACGAGTTCGATGGCGCCCTTCCTGAGCATCGCCTTTACCTCCAGGAGAAGCTGCGGGACGTGAAGCTCTTTCCTGGCCACGGGGGGGACACGCGGGCACCTTCTTTGAAACTTGAGCGCGTGGCCCCGGGCTAAGGCGTCCAACACCCAACGGTCGGTGGAGATGGACTCCCACACGCTGACGAAGCTCGCCAGCCGGCCTCCCACCGGGGTGCTTCGGTGGGGGCCCGACCCCACGGCCGGTTCAATCCTGTTTCGATGAGGCTTTGCCACCTTGACCTCCTTGGCGACGACGGCGGGGTCCGCCCGACTTGCCTCGTCCCCTATAGGCCTCCTGAGATGACGAGCGGGCCGCTTGATGATAGGTGGAGAAACCGCCACCGGAACCTTTGGAGGCGCCCTTGCCTCCGCGGCTGTCGTTGTTGCAGAACCCCAAGGGCCCGGGCCGTCTCCGTGTCCGCTTTAATGGCCTGAAGGGAATCGTCCACTGTTTTCCCAAACAGGTTGTTCCCATCGAACGGCATGTCCAGGGCTCTGGTCTGTACGTCTTGACGGAAGTCCTTAGCCTTGAGCCATCCACGCCGCCTAAGGCACACGCCGTGGCCCAACTGGCGAAATCCCGTATCGGCGATGTCCGTCGCAATAGTGATGGCGTGGTCCGACGCCACCTCACCTTCCTGTAGGATCTCCAGGGCATCCGCCCTCTTGTCGTCCGGTAGGAAGTCCAGCAGAGGAGCCAGTTTGTACCATAGCTCCCTGTCGTAGCGGGCCACGATAGCCAAGGCGTTGGCCGCCTTAATCGTCGTCGCTGCAGACGAGATGACCCTGCGTCCCATAGAGTCCAATTTCTTTCCCTCGCCGTCCGGCGGGGAAGTCGATGTGGAGGCCGCACCCCCCCCGCTTTCTTCCTGGCCGCCGCGGGGGTAGGCTGCGCCCGGAGGCACAGGGGGGCCGCGTCCGGGACCCGGTACTTCTTTTCGTACCGGTCTCTTCTCGCTGGCGTCGTGGAAGGGTTCTTGAGGAGGGCGAGGCCCTCATCCCAAATGTCGTCCAGTAGAGGCACCGCGAGGACTGTCTTCCTCTTGGCCTCGCGCCGTTGATAAAGGAATCCTTCCTTTTTCTTCTCCTCAGGGCAGAGTTGGAAAAGATCGGATGCCCTGGCGATCATGGAGTGGAACGATCCAATCTCGTGGGGCGGAGAAGCCCTGGTGGGAGGTGAGGACGGAAGATCCTCGTCGTAGACCTCGTCGTCCGTACCCGTCGCGGCCGTGTCAGTCCCCGTATCATCCCCTCGAGTCGTGGACGGGGAGGAGGGCTGGACGGGGCGCGACGGCTCAAAAGGAGGTGGAGGGTGAATCCTTCTTTTCTTGGGAGGAGGAACGCCAGAAGGTCCCGGTTCTGGGTCCCCCGACGGGAGTGGTTCCTCCGCTGGCAACGGTAGTCTCGTCCTTATCTCCGTGCATAAGGACTGTATAGCCAACAAAATGGCCGCCGAGTTGTCTTGCGGTGCTGGCAGAGGGGACTCCGAAGGGCGATCAGGGGCCCCGTCGGCGCCCTCGGCCGTGACTTAAGACCTCGATCAGCTCTTCCTCCGAGGTCGAAGCCGAGTCTACGACGACACCCTGCCCCCCCTTTTTATTCTCCGCCGGAGATTTCACGGGGGTCCTATCGATGGGCATAAAAGAGGACTCCCTCCGAGGTGGCAGGGAGACTCTGAGCCCCGAGGTCGCCACCACTGGCGTAGACTCCACAGTCTGAGCCAGGGCCGCCGCGACAGTCTCGATACAGGCCTTGGCCGGATGGATTAAGGCCTTCACCACCTTAGGTGCGCTCACCGCCTTATCCTTGAGGGGGGGGGACACTGCCTCGCTCCCCCTCCGATGGGGCCTTCGAGCTCGACCGGGGCCTCTCCAGGAGCTTCGCCGGGTGCTCGGCCTTCCTCTTACCCGACCCAGAGCGTTGGCTCGTGGTTGATGGTACCGGGGAGGGTGCGCCCTGCCTGGCGCCCGTAGAGCCCGACCGTTCGGCGCTCCCGGTGCCAGCGGACTCGCGGTGCTTGGCCTTATGTTGGACCCCCGTCGCCGGGGCGTCCTCAAAGGTCTTAGAAGACCGCTCAGATTTCTTCCTCTTCTTCTCGCCGGACGGGCTCTTCCCTTCCAGCCAGTTGGCGAGACGTTGATGGCGGTCCTTCATGGTCCGCTCCGACATGTTGCCGCAAAACGCACAGTCCTTCTCCACGTGAGTCTTGTCCTCATGTAAGCAGTAAAGACAAAAGGAGTGTTCGTCCTCCTTAAAGACGTTCTGCAGTTGGCATCCAGGGCAGACCCTGAACAGCTTTCCGGGCGTCGAGCTTCCCTTTTCCTGGGCCATGTCCGGGCCCGAGAAAACTTCTGGAATCCTCCAAAAGCGTAGCTCGACGAAATCTTCACCCTTGAGGGGCGCAGACGAATCCGACACGGGTCCCCGTTGATCGGATGTAGAGTCGGTGGAGCTTGAGGCTCTTTTGACCGAAAAAAACGAAGTTTTGAGAAAAAACGTGAAAAATTAGCACTAACGCTCGAGAGCAATAGCACGAGGATCCCAACACATGAACGTGCGGTAAAAATCTGAAGATGGCTGCCAGAGGCGGGGCTTAGGCAGAGGGCAGTCATTGGCTGTGGTCAGTATGACGCAGAGACCAGTGATCGGTTATTACTACGAAAGACAGATCAGAAACAAAACTGATACTGGTTTTTTCTTTACCGAGGATTCCCAGCCTGACGACGGGGAATATTCATGAGCATGTGAATCCATGCCAGACCCCATGCTGGAGAAGGTGGGCTAACTCATCACAAGACCTAATCATTACTAGGCATATTGAAAAACTGTTTAAAAATTGATATACTAGAGAGCAATTACAGAGTAACTTTAAAATGTCCACGCATTTCCATTAAAATGTAACCATATAAAAGATTATATGTTGCTCATTGCCTTCTAAAAATGTTGGCCAGAGTAGACACATATCAGAGCAATCAAAGCCATTATCAAAGGCTTTAACATAGCTTATCCTGATCGGATCCAGGCTCTCACATTCTGCCATAAACTGTACCAATGTTTCAAAAACTGTTTCACCACATAAGCGGCATACACGTTCATAACGTGACAAACCAAACATCGCTCCTCTTGTCGCAAGGGCGTCATTTATATTAAATTTAAGCAGCAGATAGTGTCTAATAATTGCACTTTCTGGATATGCAGCTATGTATGTGAGCTTACACTCACGGGCAGTTCTATAATGACAAAACAGGCCACTATTGCTTTTAGTGTATATGTTCATTAGGTTATTTTGATAGCGGAACATAACCAATTTCTGTTTTAAAACACCTCTCCCAACACAGACTGGCTTAGACATCCTACATGCTACTTGGAATATAATGATAAAATGGCACCTACGGTTCCTATAGAATAGTATCTGTCAAGACTTAAAAATGCTTGAAGAACCCTAACCATGATTGTGCCATTTTTTAGCGCTCGCAGATGTTAGTAGCACATAACAACTCTCAAGATAAAGGGCCACATCATGACCTCGGCGGTAACCCTTAAATCCGGCGGTAGCGCTATTACCGCCGGATCTAAGGGTCCGCCGAATCAGGGCTTCGGCGGATTTTGCCCCAGCTCTTGGCTGGGGGGAAATCCGCCGAAAATTCGCACAATTACCGCCGGCGGATTTAGAGCGCAAATTTTCCCCATTGAGCCCAATGGGGAATGGGGCATTCTCGAATGGGCTCAATGGGGAATGGGGACTTCCAAGTCCACCCAACTCGTGATCCCACGCTATTAGCACCGGGGGCTATGGCGGTCGCGCTAATAGCCCCCGCGCTAATAGCATTAGCGTTACCGCCGAGGTCGTGATCAGGCCCAAAGTCATAGAATATCCCATTTAGATCAAATTCAAGATACAGAAACTAGACCAACAATGTTTGTGGCCTTCTAAGTAATTTTTGAAGCATTTTTGCCTCAAAACATTTTAGTTCTGATGCATAGTTATGGCCCCATACCTCGATTCCGTAGTATAACAGTGGTAGAATTTTTGCAGTATACAAAAACAGGATCGTAGAGATAGAAAAAAAAACCTTGATACCTGATAAAAGAACTGATGGCGCTAATGGATTTCATAAATTTAGCTTTTGTTTCCGACCAGTGCATGCTCCATTTTAGGTTATTCTAAACATGTATCCCTAAATATTTGTAGGACTTTACACTTTTTAGTAGGGACCCATTCAACTTACATGTTATTTTCTTGTACTGTGAGTTTTTCCAAGAACATACCATGATCTTACTTTTTTCAATGTTGACAGTGAGACCATTAAGATCAGAGTACTCCCCCAAGGGTATCAGGTAATATTATCCTCACCAATAATATCGCTGAATACATGGGCGTGGGGTAAGGTCATAGGCGATATTAGTGGGGATCATTTATGGGGTTATTGGGACCGGGGGTTGCGAGGTGTCCCCGACTCCATGAAAAAAATTATGTGGGTTGCAGGGGTGTCCTCCGCAGGTTTCCATGGCTTAATATCGCCACAAAAATATGGCGATATTTTAATATGGTGATATTTTTGCGGGGATATTAACACATGGAACCCCCCCCCAAGGCAGTAATCACACATTGTAGCCCCTTAGGCGTGTGGTCCATTAAAAGAAGATATCGGCATACGCAAGCCAGCTAATCTGTTGGGGCCCAACTTTCACAGGACAATTTTTTAAGTTCCTGAATGCTTCATGCAGGTCCGCAGGATATAGGTTGAAAAGCGTTGCTGCAACGATGCACCCTTCTTTCACACCTCGGGCGTAGCCATGGAAGCGGAAAGTTTACCCTCAGCATCTAACCGAACCCTAACACTGGTGTCGGTGTGTGACAACCTAAGCATTTTTAGTAACCAGGAGGAATTTTCCATGAGGCAAATTTTTGTCACAGTCTGTTCCGTATAACAGTGTAGAAAGTGGCACTGAAGTTGATAAACGCACAGTAAACTGTGCTCTCCCACCTCGTCCATGCATATTCCACAGAGCACATCAGCATTAGAAGATTGTGGGTAGTGTAGACTTTCTTGATTCAGCCCGCCTGGTTACACGGTAAAACATCATTTTCGATAATCCATTGGTTATGTTCCACTAATAACACTTTGGCAAAGATCTTAGCCGGTTGATCCAACATTGCCAACATCCGATAGTTGGCAGCCACATTACACGGACCCTTTTTATACACTAGTAATACGTGACTTTCCCGCCATGTGTCTGGTAAGATACAAAAAGTTCCAATATGAGCAAAGAGGAGATGCAAGGCGTGAGCCCACCTCCCCAGGGACAATTTAAGGAGACGGTTACATATGCCATCTGGGCCAGCTGCATGGGAGTTGTTCAAACGCTCAATTATAGTGATGATGTCAAGAATCGATGCGTTACATACCCATGTGGCATCACAGGGTTCAATATTTGTAGCTACCATGGGATAGCTTCAACAGTATGATATGATAGGTTTTTTATAACGTGCTTAATACCAAGAGGTTTCTAAGCACGGATCCGGGGGTCCAACCTGTATTGCTCCGTGTCATCTTGCTTCCAAGGCGATCACGTTGCCCCTGAGCTATCCTCCCAAGGCAAGTAGTCACGATATGGGCAGCCCATGCTGGTTCAGGAACACAGTTTGTAGTTAGATTGCGTTTTTCAGTGCCTCTAATTACATTCCATATTGCAGTGTTATTTTTTAAGATTGCCAAACGGGCTATTTCTTGCCATTTGTCTATTTTGCATCTTAGTTTCTGCTCTTTTATCCACCTCTGATATCTTAGATATCTTAGTTTGGCCAGTTTGCCATGGTGGTTAATCTCACAAGAAGTATAGATGCACAGGCATGGATATAGAGCTTCAGAAATGTCAGCATGCAGTTTCTTCTTAGCTGCCACAATCTTTACTTCAAAGTTACTGTGCTTATTATACACCTTATGCGCTCAAATAAGCTTTTGTAGTTCCTACGCTTGTTAGTAATTTCTTTGATATTGGCAATCAGTGCCGAAAAGGCAGTGACAATGGGAGAAGAAGCAGAAAGGCTAGAATCATGAAATTGTTCTATAAAAACAGGAAGTAAGTTCTCTGAGGCATTTTTTGCTTTGGTCAGATTCCGTGCATTCCACCGAATGCGGTTGCTTGTGGGATTGACAAATATATCACACTTTAGGTTGTACGGGCTAGTCACGATAGTTGCATTAAGATGTTTAAAGAGAACCCATAAGGGTAAATGATCACTTTCTTCAAGTGGCAAGATAGCCATATCCTCCACCAAAGGCATTCCCAGCTGGTTCATGAAGACATAATCAATAGTGGAGGCACTCTTACCACAAACACGAGTATAGGCCATCTATGCCTCACCAGCGCATAAACCATTTAGACGTGTAAAACCATAGTCCTCAAACATCTTCACCCAAGCTTTTCCTGAACGCTTGGTGAGTGCTGTCATCCTAAACGGCCCAGACCCATGTTTCTGGGAGTGATTATTGGGGGATAATGCAATGCAATCCATATCGGTAGGTCATGGGCATAGACATTGAGTATTTGTTTCGCAGTTAGCACATTACTAGTTGTTGCTAGTCGGTTTGGATGGTCATATATATCAATGCGAATAATGATCTGCTGACCATGCTGGAGTTTTACTACCTGAACCATAGAGGTAGACCCCAGTATCTCAGTAATGGAACACGGCTGTCTCACTGAGATCAACAGCCCACCCTTCGGCCGACCAATTGGGCCTTTAGTGGCCCATCTCTGTAAAGTTGAACTCCCATCAAAATAGATTAACTCTGTGAGCCAGGTCTCCTGTAATACTATAATATAGAACAGATCCATGTAGGACAGGAGACCACAGTTACTAAAAATATGCGATGAACCACGCGTATTCCATGAACACAAGATGTTAGTGTCATCGAGACAACGAAGAAAAATGGGTTTTGAAAACAGAGGGAAGCTTTTGCCAATAACCATCATCAGAGCCACTGGCTACCATAGCGGGAACTCTATCACATAGTTCACAACAACAATTAATTGGATGAGGACAGGATCTACATCCATATTTGAGTGATTACGGCATGAGGTGTGTTTGCGCACTGCGGGCAACATTTTTCCTGTGATTACCTTGTTACATGATGGAACACAAATTGGCTTATTCTTTTCAGAAAGATTACAACCAAATTAGGTATCTAGTATTATAGGCTGCAATAGGGAGGTGCAAAACATTGAATATACCTCTTTTGGGTAACTGAAAGTGAAAATTCACAGGCTTGATGACCCGCTCAATTGTATCTGGCCCTATATATCATAGCACCAGTTGTCTGGTACCTACCATATAGAGATATGCCGTAAATAGCAATTCAGGGTTCTCCACAGCATGTGGAGGCACATGGAGACAGAGTGTGTCTGCGAGTTCCCTGTATGCGGCTGATGATTTTTTGCAGATGATAAAGTATTGACTGTGGGGTCGGAGGCAGAGTATGTAAGGTAGTGTATGCTTGCGGAACAGAACATGATTTAGGCAATGAGCATGGGTGCATACAAGGATGTTGTCCCATAGCAGCAAAGAATGGTGACTTTCTGGTTGACGTGTGATCGCTGTTATAATCAAATTTAGATGATGGTAGTAAACAGTAGATGGTTTCCTGGTTTTGGAGGCAAAAACATCCTAAGTACTGCCATATAAACCACTGAAATTAAAGGTGTTCGCCTTCCTGCAGTGTGGCAGCGAAATAGATTCAGACCTATTCAACATGAAGGGGCATAAGGCTTCCTAAATTCAGGATTCACTTGCCAAATGGGCGCTGTGGAATAACTCACTTTGAATTTTGATTTCCTTCTATCATGAACATGGCTTTTCTGTTCCCAGCGAATGTTCTGTGCTACAAGTCAACAATCTGTAAACATTGAGAAATGATAAGCATTTTAGCAATTTTGCAGATTTTAAAATTGGATAAACCTATTGAGAAAAATCAAGACTGAAGATATTTATGCAAGTATATTCACACCTGATTAGCGAATATTGAACTAAGTTGGATAAAGGTGTAGGTATTTTCCAAACGTGGTCATAGGTCATCGTTCAGTTTCTTCTACAAGGGATGATCTAAGGTTAAGATTGCAAACAACCCAGGAGAGTACAATTGGCTAAAATAATTATTTGGGAATATTTTGTTTCATCGAATTTGGTTAATTAAGAAACAGCATTAAGCCTAAATTCAAAATTGGGAAAGTGGCCAAACGTGAAGGTTTGCAGGACAAGTTACAAATAGGGCCTGCGATTGAAGGGGGTGGTATGGTGGGAACCACCCCCATACAATAAAGGGAAGCTGGGAAAGGTGGAGGGCAAACGTGATGAATAAGATTGGAAATAGCAATAGTAATAATAATGTTTCCCTATAAACCTTAACCCAAGCTTTGGTGCAACTGCTATTCTTTTCAGGTAAAGCAGTGTGAGTTGAATGGTTTTAGAGGTGTGCTGCTGGATTGATTCACCTCAGACATAGAGGGTGGGTCAAAACACAGAAAAGAATGAAGGAGCTTTACCTGACAAGAATAGCACGTGCCACCAAAACTTGAGCTAAGCTTGTTGAAGGTTGAAAATGTTTAAGTAACAATGTGATCATTCCAAGCATTCAGTGCTTATGTACTCTTCATTAGGAAAAAGCTTCATGTTTAGAAACAAATCAGGTACGTACAGAACACACATTAAGTGAAGGGGTCATTATAATTAATTACCATAGGTTCAAGAGTGCACTGTCAAAGATAGCAATTACTTTTCTTTCAGACTGGTACATTTTCTGTATTGATAAATGCACATGGAAAGTTGACAAATGGTCATTTATTTTCCAAAAATGTAAATGTTATGTTTTTTTATCAACCATTTTGTTTTTTAATGTGCTTCAACATTTCTGCTGCTTAATAAGAAACTAATCATAAATGTTTATTTTGATTCTTCTGTGCCATATAAACATTCAGATGCTTATTATTATGTTTCCCTAGATTCATGACACATGTTTTACTACTCCAGCAATAATGGTAATTCCAGCAGTCATTGCAAAATACAGCAGATTATCGTCCGGAATCAGGGTTTCAAGGTATTGCCTCTGGTTGTATTGCAGTGGACTATCTCTGGAGGTAATATCCTCCAACGTTTTTCATTCAGTCTCCCTACTTTTAACTCCTCCTTCGAGGTGGAGGTGAAAATTCCAAACTGGCAGTAAAACATTCAGAAATTGTTTATGGTGCAGACAAGATGTGCAGGAGCTTCTCTTCAGATTTTTTTTTGTTAATGTGTAATGGTAAGGGGGAGATAAGGTGGGCATATCTGATGACCCCTCTTATCACCTTACCCATGAAATGCATAAAAGGGTCATTACTGACAATATTTTGCACCAGGAAATGTGCAGTACCGGCATGAACCACTTGTGTGCATTTCTAATCTCTACGTTCACGCTGAAGATTGTAATGCACATTTATATGGAAACAAAAGCGTTTTTTTAGATAACTTCAGAGCTTACATCTGGCAGATGTGATTTTTTTAGAATATCACCAGTGGTATTCAAGAAATATCAACTCTACTACCTCTAGCCATGGTAGACTCTGAATAGAGTGGACTTGCCGAAATTGCACCAGCGGAGATGGCATTAACAGCCAGACAAATTTATAATGGTCTACTAACTGATCATATATAACTATAATTCAGTATTCATTATTTTCATGTAATAAATATTTTAGAACAATGTATCCACAATTGAGAGCATTATGTTAGGAATTTAATGTGTGTGACCTTACACCCTGGGTGAATTCCCTTTGGTGCTTGGGCAAAGGTGTACAGCCATGTTCAACATAAACTGTTGTAAATGGGGCACCGGGTTGGAATTCCTCATCTGCAGGGTGTAATCAAAGGCCCCAAACCAACAGAACTGTAGGGTCATGTGAAAAAGGCCTACCTGTCATTACCAAAGGAGAAGCAGCATTTTAATGGTCCCTTTCACATGAAAAACAGGATTTTTAAACACTGACACTAAACGGCTTTGCATGTGTGTTTGCAATTTAAAGACAAGAGAAAAATGTTCCCCTGCCAACATAAAAATGTAAGGGAAAAGACATGGTGTGTGTAAACAAGATGTAATGTATATTATGCTTAACATGTAAAATACTGGCAAGGGAAAAGAAAAACTTTGTTCTATGGGTCACATGAAGATTTCATTTAGGCCCAAGGCAGCCCCTTTTGGCTTGTTGGTGGGCAAACTTCAAAAAGAACTACCCCACTGCAAGCTTGGCTTTCACATTCCCTCAGCTATTTACAACTGCAATAAAGTGTGTCCTGCTAAGGGTATCGAAAACCAAGTGTCCGCCAGACTTGCTGTCTCTGAAAGCCGGGCTCGGGGCAGGAGAAATGGCTCTAGCTGGTGCATGCCAGGTATTTACGAGCTGCAACCAACTTCAAACAACCAACTTCAAAGAGACTAATTAAAACAATGGCTGAGAGAGACAAATGGCTTGGTGGAAGCAGAGCTCCTCTTTGAATTAACCTAAAGATGTACTATTAATTTAAAAGGACTATTATAACTTTAGTTTATTTCTCAGCAACCACAGGCCACACTGATTTCATATATGTTTCATTTTTTAGGGAATTTCCGGATGATTTGGGCGATATAAAATTCATCCCCATGCGACTTAGGGAACTGTAATGGCCATCTAAAATGGGTTTCTGGCTGATCTGAAAATGTTCCAAATTTGAGATTTGGCGAACAGGTGGAGGGTAAAATTAGGAATATGGTAACATATTGCATGTTCCTAATGACTATGCTTTTAGTAAAAACAGCAGAAAATTGCCAAACGCCTGTGCAACATGGCGCAGACCCAGCTATTGTTTTATTAAATTCAGCCTGATTAGCTGAATCCGAATGTATAGTTACTAGTAAATTAATAAGGTTTTGACACATAACTAGTTTTTACCAAAAATGTGACATGAGAACAAATGGGGATTGCAAATGGAAGATGCCATATGTCTCCTCCAGACTCCTAAGCCAATCCCTACAGAGGGGATGGAGCAAGCTCCCTGAACACCATCACGAAATGAGGACAGAGAGAAGCAGGTGTGAGTGTTTGGCAAATGAAATTGAAAAACACAAACAGGCATTGAGGCACCCTGTCCAATCAAGATATGGGAAAGGGCCCTCTGATTTATTTATTGTATTCATTGTTAACTTGTTAGGTGCAAAGACAGGAAGCAAATACTGTTTCAAAGTGACCGCCGGGCAACAGGGAGGGGACAGGGGATGATAGACAATGTAATTACAACAATGTTAAATAATAAAAACAAAAGAAGAGACAATGGGGAGGGGAAGATGAACCTACTATACCTTGTGAGTGTTCCGAACGGGTAAGTGCAGAGGGGACAGGGGTAAGGGATAGGTGCTCATGGGGAGCAGCAGGTGAAGTGCTATGAAGAAAGGTAAGTGCAACCTCGAGTGGTGGAGGGTGAGCCCAGGTAATTGCAGAGGATAGACAACAGCTGGGATGATAAGTTGTGGGAGGTCAGGGCCCCGAGGATGCATAAGGGCCCTGCACACCAGTCAAGCTACTGTGTGATTAGCAGGAGAGAGGGGGGAAGGAAGAGGTCAAGAGGAAGGTCTTGAGGATTTTCTGGAACTTAAGGAGGTCCTGCTCAGGATGAAGAGGGGAGGAGGCTGTTCCAAAGAAGGGAGCCAGCTGAGGAGCATGCTTGACCACCTGCTGTCTGTTTGGCAAACCACTTCACATGCAAGGAGTTGGTGCCAAAGGAACGCAGGTGTCTAGAAGCAGAGTCTTTGGTTACAAAGAGTTGCAGATAGAGCGGGAGCCTCATGCCAGTTAACCACAACTTCCTATGAGCCGACTGCAACTCATCTCATGCTTTCTACCTACCAAGCGCACAGAAACATGAGGCACCTAGACGTACCCAGGCCTAACCAAACGGATCCAAAAGGCCATTCCTTATCTGAGATTGAGGTGTACTCACCTCTACCACACAGAAGGGAAAGTGGCCAGACCAGTGTGTTCTGGTAAGTAAGCAATTATCCAGTGAGTACTTCAGACCATGAAACTCCCTTGATGAGAAAATGAGGGAGTTGCAGAGAGACCACCTAGCTCACTTCGCTGGAGAAGAACATTCAAAGCTTCAGCCCAGGAGGGGCATTTTAAAAACCTCTGTACATTCAGGGGACGGGGGGGGGGGGAATTCCCCAGACTCCCTAGAAGGAGGGATGATGAAACTGGGTTTTATCCTGCACCTAAAAGTAACTACAGCGAGAATGACCCTGAGAGTTCACTTTTGCCCAGGAAAGAGGAGTCCAGACCCTGTGGTTCTGGGAGCTATTCCCAGTCTCATAGAAATAGGGAGCACCTAGAAGGCAGGGAAGGGAGTACCAGTAGCAGTTCAGAAGGTGAATGGACTCCAGTGCAGAAGAAGAAAAAGACAGGGAAACCAAGCAAGGGTTTTCTGAAAGACCCAATAAGACAAATCAAGGCCATAAAGAGCTTCCTGACACCATACCAAGAGAATGCCAGGTATCCACTATGGGAGCACCAGGAACTTTATGAGTTGATGATGGCATCATTCCAGATCAGAAATGATGTGAATTGTATACCATTTGCTAAATGGACTTTCACACCCGAGTACTCCAGTCACTTTGCAGGACTGGAGGACCAGGATCATTATAAATGGTCGACCTAAAAAAGCAGCCATTTTAAAACATTTCTCCACACACAGAAACCCACAGTAGGCCAGTGAGCTCCATAAAATTTGCAATGTGGGGAAGATCAGGCGCCTAGGGAGTTTGTGCAGGAGCTAAAGTGAGCATTTGCTCAGACTTCCTGGCAGGTGATCACAAACAGTAGGGAGTTCGTAACTATATATTTCCATGCGCTCCCCAAGTACATAATGACTCAGTTGGTGCGGGAATTTCATGAGTAGAGGACCCTGGATTGGATGATTGAACACGCCACCAGGGTCTATGAGGTACAGAAGCCTGCTGAGAGTAAACCCTCCAAATCCCCAACCGACTAACAACCCTGCTGCTACAAAGGTGGCACAGGTGAAAACTACCCTTCCATTGTATCTGGAGACAGGGTGCCTAAGAGTAACCCTCTTGCCAACAAGCAAAATGGAAGGCAGAAGGGACCCCTCAACCCGACACAATCGAATGGTAGTCAGGCAGGGATCCAGAACAATGATCCCTCACACCCTGCCACCCATGTAAGCGCTAGGTACAAGGGAACCAAAGCAATCCTGAGGTATGTGTACATTCCCCCAGCCCGGGGGGTGTAAACAATCAGGTAAGTACTGCCCCGGGAAACTTCCCTCCAAACTTCTCTCAGGAGAGATGTATCACTGCACCTCCCAATTTGAACTTCTTCCACAGATAACCCCCAAATCAGAACTTCCAAAATAATCCTCCTCTCTCTCCCCGGTCCCAGGACAATAGATCCTTGAGACCGGTAGAAGGGAGATTCAGGAGAGATAATTATGGGGGGAAATTCCAGTACCCAAGCTACTCTGGGGGAATGGACAGTTACCCTTTTCAGGAGCAGCAGATGTATGGCACAAGACCTGCCTACCACGCCCAGCTGGAGTGGCAGGTCCAACAACTGACCGATGATCTGGGGCACATGCTGAGGGCTCAGTCCAACTCTCAACCTAACCTGCTTCCCAGAATTCCCCAACACCCAAGTCTGATGCCCCAGGGGGGAAAAGATGGGAGGAAACGTCCGACAAACCACAGGTTCTTGAAGAGGGGGCCCAGTTGGAGGGGAGATGCTAAGTCCTAGAGGAAGCTCCCTTTCTCACCCAGACAGAACCCCTAAAAACATCTTAGCCTGAAAGTGACTCTTTTACCCTAGAAATGTTACAACACAAAGAGCAAAGGATAAGTAGGAGTGGCCAAAGAAGAAGCCATTTTTTGGAGGAGTGTAAGATTATCCCCTTTGAAAGAGAAGCGTCCTTGGAGGAATAAGGTAAACATACCTTTTCTTTCAGAAACAGAGGCATCCTTCCCAAAGAAAAATAGGTCACAAAAGACCCTGAGTGGGACAGGGTAAGTATGGAAACCAACCCAGAAGAAGAAACTATTCAACCCCCAAAATGTCTGCCAGATAGAATAGAAACAGAGGTGTCCTTTCCCAAACAAGTTCTGAGAACTGCCTCCAGGTAAAGGAGGACAGCAAACAAGCAGGGGGAGAAAGAGGATTCCCCAAATCCACCCATTGTTAGTTGCTACATTTTATTTACAGATTCCCAATCTCAAACACAGAAAATTGCCCAAGATCACACCGTGTAGGAGTTCAATATTAAGAAAATGACCACCGGGCTTTCAAATAAACTTTCTTTGCACTTTGAAGGAGAAAGAGGGATGATTTCTGGCGGATACAGGATCCCAAGCCACCATGACATTTTCATCAAAGGGACTGCGTATCTGGAGATAAAAATTGGGCGACACCAAGCTAAACATCCGGCGATAGTTGTAAATCCAGAGGGCACACCTTGTTTACTGGGGAATTAACCCCTGAGGAGGTTATTACCTGTGATCGACTGTGTAAACAAGGTTCTCTGGACCCAGACTAACCGGTCTATAAAATTAAAAATGAGTACCAATTATGTAAGTAGGAATGGTAGCTGCCATTTTATTGATCAACTTTCTGAGAAAGTCAAATTCCATTTCAAGAATAACCAAGTCCCTGACATCACCGTCATCTCTGTAGGAGAACAAATTGGTGTTGGGAACCCTTCGCCATTCATGAAAATTGTTATGGAGAATTCTCATTTATGGCTAATTTCCCTCACCTAGTGAGTCCCCAAGCAGCTTTGCTGGACTTCTGGAGTTTATTTTTTTCCACTTTATTTCTTCCCCACTCTTACCTGTGTTTTGCCACGTGTATTTTTCTGTCCTTGTGATTGTGGATTCTGAAGTACACCACTTCAGTAGCCCCCTTCTTGTGTGTGTCACACAGCACCTTCAGTGCCGTGGCACAGGGTTGTCTTTGAGATTTCCCCTGACTCCATTTCTGAGGCTGACTACAGTCCCCCAGAAAAGGGTAAAGTTGCCATTAACTTTACCTAGTCAATCTACCACAGATCCAGTACACCCCATCTTCCATGGAGTACTGCAAAGGGTTAATTTGTATCCCTTTTTATCTGTACCTCCTAGAGCATTGTTTCGCTCTTTTAACATTTAGACTTGGCTGGTGGCAGTGGTATCTACCCTAACTTTTCTACCGCGATTATATTAGATAAACGTGGTATTGTTTTTGGCTATTATATTAGCCTCGAACATAAACCCTCTTGACCAAATTGTCTTTCTTTTGGCTCTGGTTGGGTTTATTCGCCATTTCTTTTTGTTAAAGTCCTTCTTGTGTTTTACTTTGCGTGGCAAACTAGGTTCGCCTTCTTTGTTCACCGTCTTTTGGCAGGCTTCTGCTCAGAAGCCCTCCACCAGGCGCCTGGATGTCTGGGTGGGCTGAATGTGTGGGAGGGGTGTAGTCACCCCCTGCACAGGGTATCCTAGGAAACCCAAGTCACACTTTGCCATGATTGGCTGAGGTGGTTGTCCAGGCTGGACAACCCCCCTGCTGGGTGATTGACAGCCAGGCTGTGTGAATGGGGGTTTTGCGCATAAAAGGCAGGTCTCTTGGGCTAGAAGTCAGAGATTCGTCACTGGAACTACAAGGAACCGAAGAGAAGCGGAGAGAACGACTACTGCTGCAACTACCCCGTCCCGGTGAAGCCCTGCTGCAGTCCTGAGCTATCTACCCTTCAACGACTAAGAGAAGATCCAGTCCGGAGTTTTCTTCCCTTGAGCCTGGTGGGGATAACCAGCTCATCTTCCACAGCCAGAGGATCCTCTTCCTTGGTCGAAATCGCTGCACACTGCTGTAGTGGTCTGGATAGCGGTTTGAAGAGCCTCTCCTGTTTTTAAGGAGCGCACCTTTTATTCACTGTCACTGCTGCCAGCTTCATCCCTGTGTGGTGCAGACCCCCTTCAGATGTCCTCCTTCACAACGAAGCTCCAGGAATCGTGGGCCTGCAGGAAACCAACAGGAACAACTGCCAGGGCACCAGCTGCACCATTGGAATAAGGTACTGTGTTCTGCTTGAGGAAACTGGGTGAACCCTTTTTCTTCATCTCCAAGGCTTGCCCTTGTCTTCCCTCCTTCTTATAACATTTGCTTCCGAACATTGACAATATCTAAGTACTCTTGGCTATATTGAATCATGAACTGTCTGACTGTGTGATCTTCGGCAACAGGCCCCCGGTGTCACTTGACCCTGGCTCTGGCCCTTTGACTCTTGAACCCCTGTCTCTGAGTGTTTCTCGATTCTGTCTGCCTAACCAAAATATTGCCTGTGATTTTTTGCCTCCAACTCCCTCTAGGTATCTCAGGTGCTAAGTGTGTTTTTGCCCCAGTAGCATTTCATGTCACGGATACGCGTTTATTTAGTAGACCGAACTATCAAAATGTGATTGCAATCATATTCTCGGTAACGTGTTTTGTTCGTAACACCGGTTCATCCAAACACAGTGTACTTACCTTGAGACATACTGTACAAAGTGAATTGGTTAGTTGAAGTATATTTGACGTGTGGTTTGTGTTTAAGTTTAATAGAAGTGTTGTGTTTATAACAAATGGTTTAAAAATAAATGTAATTATATTTTTCGACCTGAAACCTTGAGTCAGTGTTTGCTTGAGTCACAGTAATTGTGGTCCCTTTGTGTAATCTTTGCTACTGCTCATATACTCTTGAGATAAGCCTGGCTGCTCCGCCACTGCTACCACTCTGACATAGAAGTACGGGCTTGTACCAAAGGTAAAACCTGTATTGCCACCTGTAGTCTTAATTGTGTGTAGTGGTCCCTAAGTGCAATGCACAGGATTCTGCCTAACAAAAGTCATCCTTCCTGCCAGTTTTAAGTGGCAATACACATGGAAGGGACCACCCTAAAATGTTATACAAGTCCAAAATCAGAAGGAACCTTGAGTTCTGTGAAACCTGACAAGGAAGAACCCGCTCAAAGTCTGACAGACATTCAGAAAAAGGGGGAACAGTTGTTTTTCCACATGCAGTTAAACGCTCGCCAGAGTATACTGGAATAATGGAAGAAGCTTCATCAGTAAAGAATTATTTAAAAAACTCCCAAAAGATCAGACCATTCCCACATTTAAATTGATTGATACATGAAAAGTAGGTCTGGAAACCCAAAATTACAAACATCTCCTGCCTAGCAGGTGTATGCTTAACATTTCCACTGGCAACCAAAGCATAGAACATAATTGTTGGGTCGTGAGAGATGTCCGCTCCACCTTTTATCTCTGAAGTGAAATTCTCATTGATTTGCAAACAAGTTTGACCTAATTAATAATAAAGCCTGGTCCCGACTGGGGGGTAAAACCATGGGCTTTGACAACTCTAAAAAAACATTTTCGATCAGCTGAATTGCTGCCTTATGCCGTTGAAGTTCAAGTACGAGAAGAGGTTACCATTCCAGGACAGTTGTATCAATTCACTATTCCACTCAGAATTAAGCAAGGACCGAACCTCAAACATCAGGACGGCTATATACATTTAACTTACCATCTCCAACAAGAAGGTTGGTATTTAAATTCGAGACTGTTGGTAGACCTAGAACAAGGCTGGCACCATTCTAATATTGGTGGATAACAGCGACCCTATAAGTATCACTTTGGGCGCAGACACCTTTATCCAATGGCGGTTGATGCCCAACATTATTCTATTCTTATTTAGGTAAGTAAATCATGAGAACAATCCCAAATGACTATTTCGACATCAGCTACGGTATTTCTCCAGAAAATACGTTTACTAGGCATGGGGGGAAATTCATGGTGTACTCTGCTTGCCCCTACCGGGTGGAAGAGGTGATCTGTGACATCAGGTGGGAGGAGGTAGTGTTCGGAGTCAAGGACCACTACCGCGAATCCCTGGAACCTACTGGCCAGGTCAACACCATCAAAAGAGATCTCTCCACCCAAATGGAGGATACCACTGAAAATGCCAAGCCCAAAGTCTTTTAAGGTTTCAAGCAGATGGTCGAGGAAAGGATCAATGTTGCTGATGCCTGTGAGACTGAGGAGCAAATAGAGAATCCAAAGCAGGTTGTCCTGTAATTCCAAGATACCTTTTCAGTGGATTTATATGACTTATATGACTGTGGTCGCAAATCATTCATTCAACCACCATTCCCATGGACCCTGAGATGGTTCCAGTATTTGTGAAACAATACTGGTTACCTCTCTCATCAATGGAATCACTCACAGAGACTATTAAAAACTTAGAATCCCGTGGGATAATTCATCTGATCCACAGTACCTTCAACAATCCGGTACTGGGGATACTCAAATCAAACATCCAATGGAGACTATGTGCAAACCTGAGGGAGTTGAACAAAGAGGTCCACACGTCAAGATGGCCCCTCCCCTGCATTGATCAGGGTCTGGCCCAGATCCAAGGTTCATAGGTGTACACCGCCATTGACCTGACCAACGGATACTGGACAGTACCCGTGAGTAGGGAACATCCGTACAAGCTTGCGTTTACTTTCAAGGGGCAGCAATATACATGGACCTGAACCCCCTTTGGATACATAAACTCCGGCAATGAGTTCAACACCTTTCTACATAAGGCCATGCCCAACTTGGGCGAAAAGGGAAACCTGGCCTATATAGCTGATGTTCTGATCAAGAGCTCAACTGTGGAGGAACATAGAGCAGAAACCCGCTATGTTCTAATACAGTTGCAGAAAGCAGGAGCAAAACTGTCCTTTCAGAAGGCAGTAGTGTAAGACCCGAGTGAACTTCTTAGGGCGTGAGATCACCCATAAGGGTCCCAATCCCCAGGTGAAGTAGGTGGAAGCCTTATTGAAATTTAAAGATCCTACCACTATGTGAGAATTAAGAAGCCTTCTTGGACTCACTAATTATAGTCAGAAGTTCATTGAAGACTACACAGAGGTCACTCAACCTTTCGTGCATTTATTAAAGGCTGGAGTCAAGTGGGGTCCGGAACAAGCTGAGGCAGTTAAACAACTGAAAAGAAGCCTTTCCCAGGCTTGTTGTTTAGCTTACACCATAAATAAGTTATTCTTGGAGATGGGGTTCTCGGATACTTTCCTAACAGCAGTGCTGTATCAAAAGCACGGCAAGGTCAACAAAGTAATCTTGTACGTGAGCAAGACTTTGTCCTATGGATGGAAGAAAAAATTCAGTGACTGTGAGAAGGCACTCCTGGCAACGGTGTGGGCATTAAATGATTACTACAAGACTAAAGTTCCCTAATAGGGAACTTACATCCAACGCACACTATCTATGACCTAAGGGTAATAGCCAAATTCTTTAGATACACAATGTACCAATAGGCTAACCTGTGACCAGGGCAACCACGTGGCACATTATTATTTAAATGCAAATTCTAGACACTTTATTGCGGTTAAACAGACAGTAATTTTAACGGTAATAATACAAATGACCATTCAATAATTAACTTTATACAGATATTTATTGTGCAGAAAAACCAACACGTTTCGAGTGTAACTCTTCATCAGGGGCACATTTTTCAATATAGTCTGCAAAGGAAGTCAAAAAAATTTACTTAATGAGTCTCATGTTTATAAGAATACAAAATTTGAAAATATGATGAGTACATTTAAAATTCAAAAAAGTTCCTTGAAATAACAACATATCCATACACTGTACAAAACAATTCCTTTGGTTCAGAGTTCACATACAAGTAAGGAGACTTACTCATTTGTTTACAAAATGTGAATTGGTTCTTCTATGACTAGTTGTTCTTTGGTGTGAAGTCCCTTTCTGTTCGGGGTCCAGACATAGGTTAAGAGGATTATATATTTGTGCAATGTAAGCTGTTAATTACTGGTTTGTCGAAACAAGCAATAGAAAACATGGATGGACGGTAAGAAATTCACCTATTCGCTACACATGAGCCAGGACCTTGACACTTACCCAACGAGGTGTCTTGGGTGTGCTCAATTTCAACCCAGTTCACCCACAGACAGAGCTCCCCACAGAAAAAGGGGAATGACACTGCTATGGTTATATTTGCAAGTACATTTCATCAGGCCAATGATTTGCTCCTCTAGAGGAACAAGTACATGTTGACTGTGATATGCTTGTTCACAAAGTGGGAAGAATGTCTTCCAGGCCCGAATTGTAAGGTGGAGACAACTGCTGCACTAACGATCATCACATATCAAGCGTTTTGGCCTCCCGCAAAGGTTTGAGTCAAATCGAGGAAGACATTTTACCAGTGAGGTGATGGCGAAGATGTGGGAGATTCTAGGGGTAAAAAGAAAACTCCACATTGCCTACCGCCTGTCCACAAGCGGGGGCGGGGGGTTTGAGAGATACAACAAGACAATTGTTTCTTAAAGAAGTTCATGGCAGACTCTGGACCTATTTGGGACATCCGATTACCACTTGTCTTGATGGCAATTAGATCTACACAATCTTCTGCAACAAACATGTCTCCATTTGAGCTCATTACCAGATGCAAAATGGTGTTACTTCAGCATCTGCTCTACAGAACTTAGGATCAGACACTGATAACTGCATCCACCCTGTTGAGTATATTGAAAATTTAAGGAAGCACCTCCAGCATGCTTTTGCTTATGCTCAGCGCAGCTTATAAAAGCCAGCTGAAAAAAGGAAGACCTATTATGATCTAAAGACCACCAAAAAAAGTATAAAGTAGAGGACCAGATTTACTTGCACAATGTTCAAAGGAATCAGGCCATGGAGCAGAAATGTCTTCTAGATCTAGAGTATAGAGGGACATGGATGAGAGCAGTGTGTTGAAAGCAGCTGTTTCAGAGAGCCTCAGAGAGTTACAGTTCTACGGTATCACTGTGCGGCTTGGCACCACACTACATATTCTGAGGTCCTTTCCTCAAGTGTAGTCAGAGCATTGGAGACTTCTGTTGGAGTTGCAGCTCCAGTGGGACTCCCAACGTAAGCTCAGAGAGAGCTGCAAGTCAACTGCTGGGAGCCGCGGGGGCTTACGGCGTGTTGAGCACTGCGGCTACAGTTGCAGCCGCAGAGAGCAGAGAAGCGGAGGGTTCTCGCAGGGCACGCAGCCTTCCATAAAGTTATAGTGCCGGCACCTGTTGGCTACGGAACCGGGGCACCCGCTGACAAACGCATAAAAGCCACAGGCTGTTGCAAGTCCATGGGCCTCATTAGGAGTGTTGCAGTAAGGCAACAACGGCGCTGGTAGTGCTACCGGTGCTGTTATTACCTCGCCGCAACATTCCAAGTTCTGCTGCGGGTGCCGCTCTGCACGCCTGGTGAGACCAGGCGTGCCGAGCGGCACCCGCAAGCAGTGCTAGATGGTAGCAACGGTACTCTTATGGATGGTACAGCTGCTACCATCCTCCCCATTCCCTTTGAGCCTTATTGGGCTCAATGGGAATGGGGAATAATTGTTTCCGGAGCCCAGAAAAGGGCAATTACTGGGTCCGCCAAGGTCGGCATGACCCGGTTATTGCCCTTTTCTGGGCTCTGGAAAAAAATAATTAACGGCGGCAGCCGTGCCCTGCCTCGTAATGAGGCCCCATGTGTGCTAAGTTGCGCATGGGTATGCACTACTTATTGAAAGTGAATGCATTAAGATCAAGCGCCGCTCAGGTCACACTCTTTAATTTGTACTGTGTGCGCAGTCACTTTGCCAGCGACATTGCAATTTACATCAATTATACTGTTATTTACAGTTTTTTATTGGAGCCAGGTGGAGTTAAGGGCCTCTGCTGTTTTTTGCTATTTGGTGCTGGGGAGTGCGGGCCTCAGACACAGCTTCCACGGCTCCTCCTCAGCAGAAGGCAAAGGATACGCATGGAGATTGTCTTCAAGCTGAGCCAGTGAGTGACCTATCCAATTCAAGAGACTGCGGGCGAAATTTCTTTTGATCCTGAACTTGACTATTAAATCTTACATCTGGTTGTTAGAGTAGAGATACCTACGTGAGTGCAAGTGAAAATTTTGATATTTGGGTAAAAGAGTCGATTAACTTAAACGCAACTCAATATTAGACAAGGAGAGGTGTATTTGGTCTCTGTAATGCCTCCGCCTAAAATGGTAACCCATTCTAAATACAACCTGCAAAGGCAAAAGGGCCAACCTAAACTGCAGCATATGACGGTGGAGGAGCCGGTGGTGGTTAAAGTAAAACCGAAGAAGAGATCAAAGATTGTATTACAACAGGATCAAGGAGTCATCACTGGATTTTTTCCATTGAACCTCCAACTGGGAACTAATTCTACAACCATAGAGGAAATTATAGCCTCTGGGAATAGCGGAGCTAATGTCCAGAATTTGTTTAACTTCGATGACATTGATAATAATTATTTTTTGGATCTCTGTCTAAATATCCAGAGGGGTATGACAACGGCAATTCAAATGTCATCAAGAAATAGTAGAGACTCTCATGACGAGCCTCAGCAAATTGATCCTCTTAGGCAACCTAGCCTCTTAGGGAGTACTTGTAGACTATCAGCTTCACCGAACCTATTCATTAATACAGCAGAAAGTGCTCCAGACATTGAGGTGGAGACAGCGGGAGGGTCATATCCCGGTACAAATGAAATAGCATAGTTACAGTCCTCAGTCGCAGCCCTTCAGTTTGCTCTTAAGATCCTGCTCCAAATATCAGGGCACATTCTGGCCAACACAAACATCCTCATTACTGATAATAATCTCACAACTAAAGTGCGTGAAGAAGCCAAATGCAATTTATCAGAAGCCATTCACATTGCTAAAGATATGGATGATAGGGAGGACTCAGATAGCAACACGAATCCAGCAAACAATGCAGAGGCGCCGTTTTCACGTAAGCATCGTCGAATGGCTAAAAGGGCACTCATGAGTAAAAGACCCAATGTTGTGGCCCTACCATTGACAGAAGCTGCTCAAGTGGAAATACGCTCTAAGAAAGCCAAAAAAAGAGCGACCAGGGCAAGGAAAAAGAATGCCATGGGAGAGGGCCGACTAACCAGTTGATACCTGAGCAGAAGAATGACTCACTGCTGGTGGAGGATTTGGAAATCTCTATAACTGAATCACAGACGAAAGAGGATACAAATCTTCAGAGTCTTGCGAAGACTCAGAATCTTATACCAGTTCCGAAAGAGCTAGTAGATAAACCAAAGCCTGCAGGAGACGTAGATGGAGCCCTTGGTAATCCCATCTGCCTTATAAAGAACTTGTACCAATATTAAGAAATGGCTGTCTCGGTCTGAATTCTTAGTGAGACGCCACTCAGTACCCCAATTGAGAGTCCTTAAATCTGAGGATTTTCAATTTGTAGAGCCAATGGAGGGGCCAAACCCTAATATCTCTGCATTGCATTGTAAGTTTTTGTCAACAGCCAATATGTTAAGGATTTATGAAGAAGAAATGAAGGCAGTTGATGTGGAGATTGATGCAGATCTTAATGAAGAAGACCCTAGCTGCTTGTGTGCTGATGTAGAAATTCCAGCAAATGAGATATCACTCCCCATACTCATGAAAGGGAAGAAGGTCGATTTGATAGCTGTTCAGCATGTTTTGAAATTGTTGGCGGATTTGCTCCCCGAAGTGCTATCTAAGCAATGAGAACTCACAATCTTTTTGTGGAACTGTAGAGGTTTCTCTCATTTGTTGTCATCTAATGGTTCAGTTGAATGTAGCTAATCATAGTTGTATCTGTTTGCAAGAAACATGGGCTATGGAGCCGTTGAACTTAGATGGATATGTGATATACCAGTCCTATGCTATGAAAGGAGTAAGAGGTAGACCCTATGGGGGATTACTGATTGGGGTAGTGCATACATTAGGCTCTAGACGTATCTTTACTAAGCATGACAACAATATGATTGCTGTTGAATTCGACTATGTGCATAGGGGAAACCCTGAAAAATGCCTGCTGGTTAGTATCTATAATCCCCCTGGAGCTGTATTAAAAGAGCAAATCCAAGAGGCCAGGCACGATTTGTTGGCATTATGGCTGACAAATCCTGAAAATACAGTGGTAATAGTAGTTGGCGATTTCAACTGCCACATGACAGTGAGGGGGGTGTCCTTACAATCCAAAATTAAAAGCTAATTGTAAGATGTTGCACACCAAGAATGATAACGAGGGACTAGGATGGACACCATTTTTTGATTATTGGGAGCTGGAGATGATTAATGGCAGAACGGCCAATGATTACCCAGGCAAATACACATGGAAGAATGCTATATGTTGTAGTACACTGGATTACATATTTGCTTGGCCAAGAATTATGCTTTTTGTGGAAGATATGAAAGTTATGCACAACAAATGGAGTGATCATGATGCTTTATTCTGCACACTCACCATACCAAGTTGTCATACTGATTATAAGTGTGTGGGGAATGTAAAGGTAAATCAAGCAAGTACGAGAAATAGTTGGTCGGATAAGAATGTAAAAGAAGCAGCAGATGCGCTCTCCAAAGATAGATTCTTAAATTTCTCCCAATTCCATACCATGTCCGTTAATTTAACAGAAAATTGGATTTATACATTCTCTGGTGAACATGCTACTATTACAGTGGGTTTGATGATTAGAGATTCTGGGAAAAAACTCCCTTATGACAGACAAATTAGAGACGCTAAGAGAAACCTAATGGTGGAGCTCCGTTGGGCTAAGAAAAGCAATGGTCCTCCTGAGATATACTATGTTAATGTCAGGAAAATCAAGAACAGATATAGAGCAGCTTTAAAGGCGAAAAGAAGAACCGAGAGAAATCAATGCTGGCAAAAGTTAGTTCAAACAATATGCTCAATAAATTCACAGAGTATATGGTCCATCCTAAGTGAAGCAAGGAGAACTACGAAAAGACAGTCAACCCAATCGGTGTGCCAGAGTGGGTAAAAATACCTTGAAAGTCGCAATGCCCCCTTGAATATGGAGTGCAATATACCCTCAAGTATTGCCCCACTAATACCATCAATTGAGGCATAATATGAAAAAATATTGTGCAAGATTAAATAATTAAAGTCCTCTAGAGCTCCAGGGCCTAATGGACTGGCAGACATAGTTATTAAGAGCCAACCGGAATTTTGGGCCAGTCTGTTAACCATTATGTTCAAGAAGCTTTTAACTGAGGGCAAAATACCCGCTTCTTGGCAGACATCGATGTCAATCCCCATTTTTAAAAAGGGGAATCGACTGGATCCTACCAATTACAGGCTTCTATTGATGCTTGACACGACTGGTAAATTATTTGCCTCTCTAATAATGAGTTGCAGGCGTGGGTAGATAAATCCAATATTCTATGCAAATTTCAAAGTGGGTTTAGGCAAGGCTATTCCACCACCCATAACCTCATGGTTATGGATATTATACGTACCAGAGCTCGGAAGCATGGACAACCACCACTATACGCATTATATGTGGACTTCAAAGCTGCGTTTGACTCAATCCCAAGGGGAAAGGTATGGTTGAAGTTAATGGCTATGGGCTTCCCGGGGGGGTGGCTTGACTATCTCAGATTACTACATTTAAATACCTCAGTTACACTCAAGTTATTTATTTATTTATTTGCATTTTTAAAGCGCACAACTGCCCTAGGGCATTGTGGTGCTGATCAGGAAGGTCACATGACAGAAAAGGTATATCAGAACAGGGGGGTAAAGCAGGGTTGTGTTACTGCCCCCCTGCTTTACAACTTATATGTATATGACATACCGGAGGCAATAGCGTCAGCTAAAAACTGTCCACCTAGAATTGGCAAGGCGTCTTGTCCAGTCCTAGCATATGCAGACAACCTGGTCATATTTGACTATACCATCACTGGTATCCGTCGATCTGCCATAGCCTTCTGGGAATATGCTGTTACCAACGGACTCACTATTAACTTGCACAAGACCCAAGTTATGAGATACTCAAGCAAAAAAACTGCTTGCGTTAGATTTAACATAGGCGAAGCAGAAATGTTGTATGCTCCCTACTATAAATTATCTTGGAATTGTATTCAAGCCCAGTGGTAATTATGTGACATGTAAACAAGTGCATATCACTAGAACTGTTCAGGTTATTTTGCTTCTTTTTGATGTGTGCCTTTTTTTTTAGCAATTAGTACTGTTTTGAATATAAAGAGATATTATCCCTGTATTTTGATTTTATGCAAAATTGTATGTATTATGTGTAAAGTTTATAATTTAAACTGAATCACATTAATAAATAAATAAATAAGAAATGTCTTCCATCTTGGCATGATGCCTTTGAAATTGTAGATAAAATATCACCTGTTGCCTTCAAGATCCACATCCCAAAAGGAGAACAGACAGAAGAAAAATGGCTCCACATCATTCAGTTGAAAAGCTGTCATCCCAGACCAGCTTTATGACCGATTGAGGAGCCAAATGAAAGCTGAGCAGAGGAACCATCTGAGGAATGAAAAGGAAGGATGTAAAATCAGATGGAAATAATATATGTATATATATATATTACAGGGTCTGCGGTAGCGGCCCTGTAGTTATGGTTAAGTTGCTCAACCCACAGGAAGAGCACTTATTGGGGCGGCTTATCACTTCGACCCCCTGGACGAAATCTCATTAAACTTTGCAAAGAAGTGTTTGGCCCCATCAGATTGATTCTGCGAAGTTTGATGAGGTTTTGTTAAGGGGGGCAAAGTTATGGGGGGTCCCAAAATTTGTGCCATAGATGCAATGGAAAAAGAATTTTGCTCACACCTACAGCCCAAACCGCTGGACGGATTTTCCCCAAATTAGCAACAGGAGCAGCGGCTTGGTCTGGAAAGCGTGCTTTTGTAAATTTGGTGTAAATCCGTCCAGTATTTCTTTTTAAAATGACCCAAAAGTAGATAACTTTTTTTGTGATAACTGGGTTCAGTTTGCAGACTCACTTCCCTATTCGGTCAACGGACAGGACTCTGATTGGCCCAGAGGGCAATGTGATGTCCGCAGACATCGGACGCACCCACTGATTGGATGGTGAAAAGCGTGAGGTGGGTAATATTTCTGGGGAAATACCTGCCATGTTGGTTTCACGGACCAGCCAAACATATTAAAAAACACAATATTGCACTTGTCAAACTAACAAAACCATCTCTGGGGAGGTGAGATGGAATGGGATATGGATATAAATAACCTAAAAACTGGCATTTTTCTCTCCGATGTCCGCTAACAGTCTGGGGCAGTTGCGTGGTGTTCGCGAACATCTGAAATGTTCGGGGGCATCTATGCTGATTTCTGCATTATTGGGTTGGAGAAAAGCAGTTTTTGGATGACTTATAACTTTGGCAGCACTCAGTGAAACTGCATGAAAGTGTGGAATTTAATTCTAGACCTGATTCTGAATGTGTTGCGAAGTGTGATGCTGTTTTTTTTAGAGGGAACAAAACTGGAGGGGGAGGGAGTCCCAAAATATTGTAAAGGCTTATAAATGTGGTGCCATTCGATGAATCTGCACAAAGATTTGCAAACATTTTTAGATCTAAATATGAATGTATTTGCAAAGTTTGGTGGGATTTTTTCAAGAGGGGCAAAATTAGAGGGGGTCTCAACATTTTTCGATGGCTTATAACTTTGTTGCCATTTCACAAATGCAGACAAAGGTTTTTAGAAAGTTTATAGACCCAACTTTGAATGTTTGTGCAAAGTCTGAATGGATTTTGTCAAGTGGTTATATGACTATTGTGTGTATGTAAATTTTGTCCCTTTTTTGAAAAAATACAACATGGGCGTTTTTCCAGCAAACACATGTAAGGAGCTTTGGCAAAGATCTGAAAGCATGATTTTGCAAATGTGCCCATGTTTTTTTTTTAAAGTGTCATAATGTAGGTACAAAAAATAGTGATATACCTTTGAGTATAGTGATATACCCATATCCTGTGGCCATAGGTAGTGTCCAGATTACAACAAGGGACCAGCTTTGGGTTTAAAGTGGGCATGGCCACCAGGGACTGGCCATGTGGTAAAATATTTTAAAATTGGGATAGGTTTGAAGGGGAAAATAAATGTGCTTGTGGGTACATGTTGAAGTGCTGGATGGGACTGAAGCAAATATGCACGAGGAGGATCAGCAAGAACTGGAAAGCATGGTTTTGCAAATATTTTCTGGGTAGTGGGCCTAGCCCTCGGCAAACGCAAATGTGTAACTACTTCAGCAGAGGAGTCCAAAGGGTGGGATGCATCTTAACCATAACACCCCTTTAAAAATGTTTATTCTGTCAATTTAATAGGTTTTTAGAAATGAAAATGTTTAATGGTGTTACATCACCATATATAAGTTATTAATAATTCATATTTTCATATATATGAAAGAATTACAAACCTCCTTTAAGAAATATATTTATTGTAACACATACTTGCCATGTCTCATTATCAGTAGCGCATGCTGGGGATGGAAATCATTGTTCAATTGCCTACGGCATAAGGCTCCACCATGACCCAGCTGAACTAAACCACCCTATTATTCACTGCACCTACCCTGCATCCTAGCTCAATGTCCACTATACCCTAATAATGTAACCAATGGCCAGTGCTCATGGTTTGCAACTATGGCCAGTCTCCAAATCCATGGGGCATAGGCTTTGGGCATGCTGCATTCTGCCATGGAAAGGGAAGAGGGAGGGGCTCTGTATGGAGCTCCGCCTTCCCTTTCCATGGTGGCCATCTTGGAAAAGGATTTTCCTTCCTACAGCAGGCTGCCGTGTGCGTCCCGCTGTAGGAAGGAAAATCCCTTTTTCTTTAGCACCCCGGGTTACTGCTTTCGCAACTCGGGGTGCTAATGGCCTTCATCTCCTGTTGCATGGGCTGGAACCGGGGATAACAGTCCAGAGCCCTCATTATCCACCCTCGCTTTGCATGCCCTGATCATTTGGGTTGCCGACCGTTATCCTCCACTCCAGCCCCTGGAATGGGGGATAAATGCTACATTATTCCCATTAGCATAACACACAATGCTAATGAAAATGTTAGAAAATATTATTGAGTCTATCTACTTTACTGAGAAATGTAAAGTAGATGGAGTCTATAAGATTATTTTTTAGTTCTATTTTTCAACTGTGAAAGGTGGTTCCTAAAGGAACCTTTTTTGTTGTTTTTTTCTTCTTTTTTTGCAGGAGAGATCAGAAAGTAAGGTGGGGAGGCAGCAAGCAATAATATGGAGGGGCAGGTTGACGGGGGAAGATGCTGTGTGTGTGTTACATCTAGGGTAGGGGCAGTGTTTCTCATGGTCCTCAATTACCGCTTCAAAAGCACTTCAAAATTGCTGCACCCTGCAGAGTGGCAGGTTGCAGTATATACAGAGTACTGTTGTCTTAGCAAGATATGGATCAACAGCTTCTTTTATTGCTTGCAAGGTACCTGGTGGGATTTTGTGTCCCACAGAAATAGGCTGTGTGGTTTCAATATTGGTTGAGGAAGATGAGGTGGAGGAAGACAGCCTAGTACTTGCTAAGAAAGGAACAACCTTTCTGAGAGCATGGCAGTGGTTGGATTTGGTGTATTAACGCATGGAGGTTGTCCCATAGGAGTACTGACCAGGTAGTGCACTCAGTGCATTTCACTTTGGTAGGTTTAGCCTTTGGTACATTCCCAACAGTGGTAAGGAACTGCCACACCCATGATTTTCTCTGGGTGCTAGAGGTAGGCACTTCCTCTACCTCATCTTCTTGGTCCTCTTTATTGTCCTATGAAGCACTGCACTTCTTTTGTTGTGTATGTTCTCCAGCTGGTGGTGGTGGCTCTTGGGGAACAGGGATGGCAATTGTTGATGCTATTTTTAAGGTAAATAGCAGTTTTGCTAATGTTCTTCAAAGTATGTGCTCTGTGCTAGATTGTTAATGGATATTGAGTAAGAATAGGTGTAGGAGTTGTGCAAGGGTAAATTTCGAACTTGAAAGTTGCTAGCTCAGCAGAAAATGCAGTTCCGAACTGTTTGCGAAGCACAGACCTGATCGCGAAGTGCAGATATGTTCGCGAACACATCATCATGCTGCGCACTGGTCACATGATACTGTCCGAATAGCCTGCAATGGCGTCAGACATTCGTGGATATCGAAAAACAACGCTGGAAAAAGTTGCAAAAAGTGAATAGAAGTGTTAAAAATTATGCTATATGGTGGGGAATGGCAGAGGTTTATGGTGAAACTTTGTAAATTGGACAAAAATGTTGCTATACTGGGGTAAGTAAAATATTAGTAAATTGTAGGAAATTAGGATACATTGGTAAAAACCTAAGAAATTCACTGAAAGCATTTTGTTAAAGGGACGTTATGGTTAAGTTGCAGTAATAAAAACCTATGAAATTCACATAAAAAACATTGTTAAAGTGACGTTATGGTTACAAGTAAAACCAAAGCACCCCAGAAATTCACCAGTTATGGTAATCTAAGCAACTATAATTCACGCCACCAACATGCACTGCTAAGACTAACACCCAGGACATGAAAGATGACATCATAAATGTCATTATTGACATCACTGATGACATCACATATGAAACTAATTTTAATAAACTGTTCCTACAAGAGGTTGACTTTATAATATTGGAAACAAGATGTTAGGGGTGATTGGGAGAACTATCATGAACTACTTAATGTATTAAAGAATGTTCTCTTGTAAACAAATCATTATATTCCAATGAGATGTGCTTATTGCCCCATGTATGTGCACTATGTGCTCAGATTAAACCCAAAGGAAATTACTTTAAGAACATGTAAATAGGTTAATGTGTAGATATATAGCATGTTTTACATTATGGAAATTCTCATTGTCAGTAAAAATAAAAATAAACTAGCCTACTCATGTCAGTAAACAAAAACAAGTGGCCCAGAGAAGAGGGGAGTCCAGTGAGGACCCTCAGTGCCCTGGAAAGAAGGAAGAAAGGGGATACCACCACACCCCCAGCCCAAAGATCGGAGGGGAGGCTGGAGGGCCCACTCCCTAATGAAGCAAATTGCGCCAGACGTGCTCCAACAGAAACAAAAATATTTAAAAAGAGAAAAGAGCACTTTGGACAGAACCCCACTCTGCCCTTCTGTTCCCCACCAAGGAATCATGGAAGAACAGGGTGGGGGGCATGAGGGGTGTAATTAAAGGCTCCAAACCAACGGAACTGAAGGGCCTTGTGAAAAAGGCCTACCTGTTATTGCCAAAGGGAAAGCAGCATTTTAATTCACAAAGGCAGAGAAATTCAAAGGTTCCTTTCACATGAAAAACATGATTTTGAAAATTCTGAAACCAAAATGGCTTTGCATGTGTTTGCAGTTTAAACCAAGACAAGATAAAAAGGTTCCCCTGCCAGGGGGCGCTAGAGGGCCAACCAAGATGGCCACTCTTACCTGAGCTCCCGCTCTGCCCGTAATAAATCCTGTTGAATCCTGCGGTTCCCGGCTACATTTTGGAAATTAGAGGACTTCTCCCTGCTTCTGTTTGCTCCGCACACTCCCTGCCGAAAATTGGGGAAGAATCGGCCAGTCCAAGTCCCCACACCACTTCATCGGCGCGAAGGCCGGGGCCTCCCCGGGCGCCGGGCGGACGCCGAGGGGCGGGGCGCGGCTTCGCGGGGGCCGTTGAGCGATCGTTCCTTGCTCCGGAGATCCATCACCCACAGACACCGGCGGCCCTCGGGGAGTGCCGCCCCCCCCCCCAGGTTCGGGGCCGACGTGAGTCCCGACACGTGCCTGCGGAGCCCCCCCCCTCCGGATCGGGGCATCGGCGCTCCGGACACAGGGCCCAGGCCGGTGCTGGTGAGACCGCCGGGGGCCCGGCAGGCAGCCGGCTGCCCCCCATCCTTCCTGGGACCGCCTCGCCGACAGACCCCGTGGTGAGCCATCGTGCAGGGCCGCACCGATCCGGGAGGCAGCGACGTGAGCGGTGGAACGTTGGGACGCCCGCCCGACAGATGAAGACCTGAGGTACGTGCCCGGATTCGTGGAGAGCCCCGAGAGTAGATTGCTGCGCCCCCCAAACGTGGCCGCAGGCACGGTTGGCCGTGGGTGGCGGCGACTCGGGGGGCTGAACTCCCTCCAGTCCACGAAGAGGCCCATAAGACACCTGGGGCCCGGTCTCGACCCCTAGGACCACTTTGCCCCAGAACTCCTGATACCTTACCAGGGGTCGCGCCTCCACCGACCTAACGCCAGATCTCCCTCAGTCTCGGCGGCAACTACAAGCCACCTCGCCACCGCTGACCCTTTTCGCCGAGACTGCATACATTCACCCGCCAAGATGGGCAAAGTAGACAAACTTCAAAAGAAGCTGACATTTGACAGCAACACTGCACCCAAAACCCCAAACCCACAACAAGGGGATGACCCGTCACCGTGCAGTTCTAGTCAACCAGTAGCCGAAAGCTATCCGATGGAAATAAAAGAACTCCTTCTAGATCTAAAAGCAGGCATAGGGAGTCTAAATAACAAGATGGATGGTCTATCCTCCAAAGTCGATCTGATGCAACATCGCCTAAACACACATACAGAACGGCTAAACGACGCTGAGCAAAGAATCTCGAGCCTCGATGACGGTGCCACATCCCTCTCCAACAAAGTCGCGCGACTTGAAAGCCAAGTGTCCGCAACAATGGCCAAGTGCGAGGACCTGGAGGGTCGCTCTAGACGGAACAACATCCGAATCGTTGGGGTCGGGGAAAACGCTACCCAAGGGAAGATGGAGGACTTTGTAGAGTCCGTGTGCCTCTCCCTCTTTGGCCGAGACTCCTTCTCGCAAATGTTCATGATTGAGAGGGCCCACAGGACCCCGTCCTCCAGACCAGCCCCGGGCGCACCTCCTAGAGTCATCATAGCGAGGCTGCTCAATTACAGAGACCGCGACACCATCCTGCGACTGGCAAGGGAGAAGGGAGAGCTACACCATGACGGAGACAAAATTCATATTTATCCCGATTTTTCACCAACAGTACAGACCCAGAGGAGAGCTTTCACCAGCGCCAAACAACGACTGCATGAAGGGAAGCTCGCATATTCCATGATTTTCCCTGCTCGTCTCAGGGTACAATACAACGAAAAGACCCACTTCTTTAATTCTCCTGAGGAAGTCCATCTATTTCTGGACCGTAACGGTTGCCCAGCTCACAATCCTCAACGACCCCACGCACGAAGAGAGAGGGTCCCCAGGAATCCTCCTTAAAACCCAAGCCAGGCTCCGAAACATACCCAAACTGCCGGAACACGCTCACTCACCATTAAACATCTGGGCAGAGTTCTTGGAAGGACCCCAAGCGCCCCGAGCACAGCATCTGTTTTCTCACTCAGGTTGAGGGGGATCCCGTCGGACATGTTGGGGGTTGTCCGCGAAATGGGAATAGTTCTAAGGGCTGTTGGACTGTTTATTGTTTTTTGTTCAGGGTCAGGTTAACAACCACCCTTCTGGCACTGCCAGATCTTGTTAAGTGCAAATCTCTCATTAGGAGAGACCAGCACCCTCCCGAGTTGCCTCCCCTCGGTTTCGCCCCTCGCTCTCTGCTGCCTGTCGTCGTGCTCCATGTAATGTACCACGATATGCTCCATGCCCACCATTCCACCCCAAACTATATAACGACCGTTGGACCAAGGAACTCCCAACGCAATTCCAAACTTTCTTCTCCTTTCAACACTCAAGGTTGCGACATGGAATATAAGGGGAGGTAACATCCCTTCCAAAACCCGCAAAATCCTACAATACCTAAGGAGACATGAGATTGATGTGGCAATGATACAGGAAACCCACCTAACACCCGTGAAAGAACGCACATGGGCCAAGTCGTGGGGATGCCATAGATATTATTCATCTTACTCCTCCTATTCTAGAGGAGTGGCTATTCTAGTACACAGAAGAACCAATTTCCGTCTCACACACGTTGCAAAAGACTCCATAGGAAGATCCGTACTGGTCAGAGGCATAATTGCAGGCAACGCGATAACCTTCATTAACTCCTACGCCCCCAATGTAGATGGTCCAGATAACTTTGGCTGGGTGATGTCGCAGCTCTCCTCACTTGAACATTCCTCGGTGGTTTGGGGTGGCGACATGAACACGGTCATAGACCCGGCCAAAGACAGATCACACTCCTCGTCTCAGCAGACCTCTAAAGCCAGCTTGCAAATAACAGAAATCTGCCGCGCCTTTGACTTAAAGGACGCCTGGAGAACAGTTAACGGAGATCTGCGGGACTACACTTTTCACTCAGCGGTCCATAATACCAGCTCTCGCATCGACTACTTGTTCACATCCAGAACAGGCCCCCTACAGCCCGGTCCCTGTCACATCCTTCCACGGACTCTATCGGACCACTCGCCAATGGTCCTTTGTCTCCTCCCCTCCCAGCCTGTCCCCAGACTACAGAACTGGCGCTTCAAGACAGGTTCCATGCTGGACACGGCTTTCGCAGCAGAGCTAAAAGAGGAGATCGAAATCTTTCTCGGAGCCAACGTGGGGTCAGTCTCCTCGGCCGGAGTGCTATGGGAGTCTCTGAAATGCTTCGTAAGAGGCGTATGCCAAGCCAAGGAGAACGGCATAGTCAAACTCATTAGACGCGAACTTAAAACCTGCGAGGACCGCCTCAAAGATCTCGAACGCAAAACCAGAGATTCAGACGAACCAAAGACGAAAGCTACCCTGAAAGAAGAACTGCTGAAGTTTAATACACTCGCCGAGCGCGAACTAAAATTTCTCCACCGTGGCACGGTAGTCAGGCAATACGGTGAGGGGCAAAAGCCTGGAGCTCTCCTGGCGAGGTTGCTGAGGGCTGACCACACACCGACGCCTATTACAGAGATTCGCAGCCAACAGGGAAGAACGTCGAACACAGATGTCGACATGGCAGAGGAATTTAGGCTCTTCTACCAGGAGCTTTATAGTTCCCAACACCCCAAAAATTCTGATGCCCCACTGAGATACCTGAGGGAGACTGAATTATACTGGGCAGAGGCCCAACTAAGGGAACCCCTCAATGAACTGATTTCCCCAGAAGAAATAGCTGAGGCAATTAAATCACTTCCGAACACCAAAGCCCCCGGCCCTGATGGCTTAACCGGGGAATTCTATAAAGCCTTCGCGCCTACCCTTGCTCCCCTTCTAGCCGATGTATACGAGGAAGCCTTAGAGAACGGTACCCTACCCCAGACCATGCGTGAAGCCAATGTGATTCTCCTGCTCAAAACAGACAAGCCACCGGATAATTGTGCTTCCTATCGCCCCATTTCCCTCCTAAATCTAGACAACAAGATTCTAGCAAAAATCCTAACGAACAGACTGATGCCACTAATGCCTGCTCTAGTTCTTGCAGACCAGGCGGGGTTCATACCGGGCCGCAATACCACATTCGGCATTAGGAGACTATTTGGAGTGATGGAAGCACTGGACCCAACCCAACAAGCCATTGCTCTTCTTCTTGATGCTGAAAAAGCGTTCGACTCGGTGGAGTGGCCATTTCTATTCTCGGTACTCGCCAGGATGGGCCTGGGGGCTCGCTTCATTAAACTAGTTTCCCTGCTATACTCTAAACCTACAGCCAACATATTAGTCGGCACAGCTAGATCGTCCATCATCAACTTACAACGGGGTACCAGGCAAGGCTGCCCACTGTCAGCTCTACTATTCGCCCTAGTAATGGAACCCCTTGCCTCCAATCTTCGCGAGCATAGTCAACACCGAGGTCTGGTCATAGGCCCACACAAACTCATCATCTCGCTGTACGCGGATGACGTGGTTCTTTACATAAGAGACCCAATTGACAATCTGAACCCCATCATGCGCGAAGTGATCAGATTCGGGGCAGCATCTGGCCTCAAAATCAATCAAACAAAATCAATTATCTTCCCGCTCACCCCGGCGACTCAGCCATTTCAGGACGACTTCCATCTCACCTGGAAATCATCCAAGGTGCGATACCTAGGCATCCAAATGTCACTAAATCACCAAGAAGTATTCCGGGACAATTACGAGGTGGTTTTCAAGTCCCTAACAGAAAAGGTAGCCCGATGGAAATCCCTACCCCTAACACTATGGGGAAGAACCTCTCTTGTCAAGATGGTGATTCTTCCGAAACTTCTTTATCTCTTCACCAACATTCCCATCCTACTTCCACAACCCTTCCTGAAAAAACTAAAGAGTCTGGTCCTGGAACTACTGTGGGCCGGTAAACCCGCCAGAGTGGCTCACTCCACGCTAACTCTCCCAGTAACGAAAGGTGGCCTGGCGCTCCCCGATCTGGAGAGGTACTACTGGGCGGCCCAGGCGCAATTTCTTAGCCACTGGTACGCCACAAACCCTGTCAGACCACATGTCCAAATTGAGAGGGCCCTAGCCTCACCGAATCTACTGAGAGCAGTCATCTTCGGGAAAATCCCGGTCCCCAACGACACGATGAATGTAATCTTAACAACGTACAAGATATGGAAGCTTTTAGCGCAGAAACACAACATCGTCACTCGATACTCTCCACTCCTACCTGCAAAATTCATACCAGGGATCTCGCTGACGTCTGAAAAAGTGTACCTCCAATGGCTAGAGAAACTTCAAATTAAGAACCTCGGGGACCTATTCACTGATGACAGTTTCCTGACCCCCGATCAAGCGAAGGAAAAAGGTGGCACTACCTCGCTAGACATTTTTATCTACTTCAGGGTACGCCACACTCTGCGAGCAATCCTTCCTACCTTTCCACAACAACCCCAAACATGGCAACTCTTACACTCAGTAATTCAGTCTCAGGGTGAAGGGAGACCCCTCTCTCAGATCTACAGAACCATCACTACAGACACATCTCCCACTGTGTCCCGAGCCAAGATTAGATGGGAAAGGGCCCTAAATATAACTTTCTCCGACACCGATTGGTCCTTTATCCTTAGACAGACACAGAAGATTGCCCTCAATACTCGCCTCAAGTTAATCCACTTCAACTACCTGCACCAAACGTACTTTACACCAGCCAAAGCAAAAATACAGCATCCAAATTCATCCTTCAGATGTGAGAGGTGTGGATTGACATCTGCAAACTTCTTTCATCTAGCATGGGACTGCCCTAAACTGACCTCATTCTGGCCCCAGGTGCTGGAAATCACGAGTAAGATAATCGGTGAGCCGATTCTCCCAGCCAACACGGCAGCGCTGTTGGGCATGACCAGACTGTTGAAGGCCCCTACGAGAAAGCTAGCAGGCATCCTACTGACACTGGCTCGCAGAAGAGTCACCATGGCATGGAGCCGTGGTCCTCCCCCAACAGTCACCGCATGGCGCAGAGATATTCTTTACTGCCAAGATGTCGAAACAGATTTCATTAAGCTACTGCCACAACATGCACGCCCACCCGACATCTGGGGACCCTTAGTAACCTTTTTGATGAATGAATCAGCGGGGGCTCCTGCCTCGCCGACCATTTCTCAGTAGAAGCAGTATCCTCTCGTTAATGACAACAAGGGAAGTTTCCCTTCTCATACCAACCGCTGACTCGATTGTATACTCATAGACCTGGTGGAGTATACACAATATAGGGGCTGGGGGGCGGGGGTGGAGGTAGGGGGGAGGTCGAGGGGGACATGGCTAGGCTAATTCCACCCTAATGTGGGTGAGAAGTTGTTTGTTGTTTGAAAATAATAAAAAAAAAAAAAAATAAAAAAAAAGGTTCCCCTGCCAACATAAAGATGTCAGGGAAAAGTCATGGTGCATGTAAACAGGATCTAATGTATATTATGCTTCACATGCAAAATATTGACAACAATGTAAAAAAAACTGAAGACTTCATTTAGGCCCAAGGCAGACCCATTTATCTTGTTGGTGGACAAACTTCACAAAGAACCCCCTGACTGCAAGCCTGGCTTTTACATCTCCCCAGCTATTTACAACTGCAATAAATTGCGTCCTGCTAAGGTTGTCGAAAACCAAGTGTCTGCCAGACTTGCTGTCTCTGAAAACCCAGCTTGAGCCAGGATAAATGGCTCTAGCTGGTGTATCCCAGGGATTTATGAGCTGCAACCAACTTCAAGCAACACATTTCAAAGAGACTAATAAAAACACTGTCCAAGAGAGACAAATGGCTTGGAGGAAGCAGAGCTCCAATTCGAATTAACCTAAAGATTAAATATTCATTGAAAAGGACTATCATAACTTCAGCTATTTTCTCAACAACCAAAGGTTGCACTGATTACATGTATGTTTAATTTTTTAGGTAGTTTCCAGGCATTTTTTGTGATATACAATTCATCCCCCTGCGACACAGGGAACTGTAATGGCCATCTAAAATGGGTTTCAGGCTGGTCTGAAAATGTTACAAATTTGAGGGTTGGCGAACAGGTGAAGGGTAAAATTAGGACTATGGATAATAATGTGCACGTTCCTAACAATTATGCTTTTTGTTGAAACGGTAGAGAAAAGTGCCAAACAGCTGTGCAACATGGTGCAGACCCATCTGTTTTATTAAATTCAACCTGATTAGCTGAATCAGAATATATATATATACTATGGCAGTTACTAGTAAATCACAATGTTTTTGACACAGAACTAGATTTTGCCAAGAATTTGATAGGAAAACAAATGGGGATTGCAAATAGAAGCTGCCATATGTCTGCTCCAGACTCCTAAGCCAATCCTTAGAGAGGGGATGGATTTGGGAGGAGAGAGAGAAATGTAACTGTCCAATCCTATTTGTGAGAACTCTTGCAGGGTACTCCCCAAGATTGTAAACTTGATGGTATCATCGCTGCTGCATATAGTGGATGCACTATGAGGAAGGGACAGAGCTGTTGAAACTTACCATCTGACAGCTGCAAGGAATCACCAAAGTAGATTGCTCTTTGTGGAGCTGTCTATTGCTGCTGTCTCTTGCTGGTGAGGCCTAAAAACACTGACTGGACTCTATGGTGAAGAGCTGGGGACCATCCTTGAGAATGGAGTGGTCCTTCCTGAGGTTCCTGACATGAAGCTGGTTTTCCTGAACTTTAAACAGAGGTTTTCTATGTAAGTAGAATTGAACCCTTTGCAACCAAATGGTGGGGGATTTCCAGGCCTTAAACCGTATCCCTTTATATGCAACGAGGGCAATACGGTGTAGATCCTTAGCCTATTTAACTAAAATGATTAATTCAATTAATTCCCCATTTGGCGGAACACCACAAGATGATTTTTGTTACAATTCAAACTTAACAAAGCTCCTTCCCATTGTGTGCTGAAAACTATAGATAGCCTGTAATTTAACTGGGAAATTGTTCTGTTCGGCTTTCCCAACACAGGCCTATAAGTGGATGCAGGTCTGAAATCCAACATTCTTCAATCGTCACAATTTTCTGTCTGACTTCCCACACACAGACCAAAGTAGGTCTGAAAAACCCACTGCTAAATCACCCTGTGTTTATTTTATCAGTACATTTTTATTAAACATTTTCAAAGTTGACAACAATAACAGAGTGTTTCCCCCCACCTTCCCTCTCTAATACGTTGCTTTGTTTTTCCGCCCCTTTGTTCGGTGGGAGCCTTTTTGCTGCTTCTTTTTATAGGTCTTTGTCCTCCGGGCTAGCAATTATTCCTAGGAAGGACATGGCTCTGGGACACCATGCTCGGCGTGCACCGCCCTTGTGTATCTCAACACCGTTGACCAATCTGAGTTGAATTTGGCATGATCCCCTTGTAGTGAATATGTTAGCCATTCCATTGCAAGAAGCTACCATGTTTTTGCAATCCATTCATGGTCTAAGGGGACCTGAGCGGATTTCCACTTGCGGGCCAGGACCAGCGCTGTCGCCATCATCATAATGATGTACAGTTTCTGGTGTGCTTTTGTACGGAGTTCCCCCAAGGCCCAGTTTAGTCCTATAATGGCCAGCCCCCAGTTTGTCTCACACTTTACTCCCACCACCTGTTCGATTGCTGCATGGTCTGTCTTCTAGTAGTGGGCACGTTTTGGGCAGTTCCACCATATGTGGTTCCAAGTGCCTATCTGCTCGCACTCCCTCCAGCATAGGTGTGACACCTTTGGGTATATCCTGTGGAGATGGACTGGTGTTAGGTGCCATTGCACCATCAACTTCATCCAGACTTCTCTAATTTGTATCGATCTCCTCAGCCTTGGTATCTGTCCCCACTGCTTTGTCCATTCGGCAGTGTCTATCGTGACCCCTGCGTCCTCTTCCCATTTCCCCATGTATAGTCTGTTCGTTGGAGGCTCCCCCTCTTTAATTATTTTATAAATGTTCGCCATGAGCTTCCTCTCCCCATGTTGGTGTCAAAATATTTCTCAAATGATGTGAGGACCCGGGTTCCTGCGCGTTTCATATCTGGGTGTGTCAGCCAATGTTTTAATTGGACGCAGGGGTACGTCTGGTTTCTCCCAGGTCGAAGTCCGCTTTGCATTGTTCGAAGGTTTTGATCTGGTTGTCGGTGTACATATCCCTAACTCTGCAGCATCCCCCTTGTTGCCACGTGTGGAACGTGGGCGTATTGTGGCCAGGGGAGAACTGAGGGTTGCCGAAGAATGGAGTGTATGGCGAGGGGAAGGAGGTAATGCAAGTTCTTTTCACTGCGGAGTCCCAAGCCTTGCCCACCATTTCTAGGATCAGACTGGCATGCATTTGTGCTGGTCTGTCCGCTCTTGGCTTCCATAGGATTTCTTCCAATGCCGCTCCCGCAACCGCTCTGTCCCTGGGTCTCCATATTTTCCCTTGGTTATCTACTTGCCAGTCTCTAATAACCCTTATTTGGACAGCAATGTAGCATGCCCTGAAATCCGGGGCACCCAGACCTACCAGAGCCACGGGTGTCCTCATTAATTTCGCCACCACTCTCGGGGGTTTATTGTTCCAGAGGAATTTGTCTGTTTCTTTGTGGAGAGTTTTAAAGAAGCCGGGACTTATGTGGATCGGGAGGGACGCAAAGTGATAGAGGGTTTGCGGGAGAACTGCCATTTGCAGGACGTTAATGCAGCCCAACCAAGAAATTGCTAATGGTCCCCAGTCGATCAGCTTAGTTTTTAGTTTCTCTAGGAGGGGTGGGTAGTTAGCTTGATACAGACCGCTCACTGATCTGGTCAACTTTACCCCAAGATAAGTTATGGAATTGTCCACCTATCTGTAGCTGTAGGAGTGTTTCAGGTTTCATTCTTCCAAAGATAGAGTAAGGTTTAATAATTCGGACTTACTCATGTTTACCTTTAGTCCTGCGACAGCTCCGAAGCAGTCTAACTCCCTTTGTGCTACCCCCAGGGAAGCATGTGGTTGGGTTATTGACAGAATCAGGTCATCCGCAAAGGCTGCAATTTTATGTGATCACCCCCAAAGGGTATTCCTGCTATGTTATCATTCTCCCTTATGACTGCTAGGAAAGGTTCTAAATGTAGCGCATACAAGATGGAGGAGAGTGGACAACCTTGCTTGGTGCCCCGCTCCACTTGAATCGGGTCTGAAATGTGACCTTTTATTGCCAGTCGGAGGAGAGGGTGCCGGTAGCTTGCTCTAACTCTACCTAAGAAGCGCGGGCAAAAGCTCATCTTTACCATGGTTGCGAAGAGGAATCCCCACTCCATCCGATCAAATGCTTTCTCTGCATCTATGGTCAGGAGAAGGGCAGGGATTCCTCTCTTTGGTCTTTTTTGATCAGATGGACAATTCTTCTTATGTGGTCTCCCGTCTGCCATCTTTTAATGAAGCCTGACTGGTCCGCTTAGACGAGTTTAGGTAGGAGTGCCTCGAGTTTGGTGGCCAGGATTTTAGTGTGGATTTTCACGTCCATGTTTATTAAAGCTATTGGACGATATGACCCACATTCGGTCGGTTTCTTACCCTTTTTTGGAATTAGTGTCACATTTGCTTCTTCCATTGATTTTGTTAGTGGTGTGGTATAAGTGTTATTTTGTGTAGCTTATAAAACTCTGCTACCTAACCATTGGGTCCTGGGGATTTGTTGATTGGGAGAGCATTTATTGCAGTCCTAACCTCGTCCCTTGCAATGTCCCCTTCCAGGATTTCCCTTTCTTCTCTCGAAAGGTGGTGTAAGGCTATCTCGTTCAGGTACGCTTCCTGGTTTTCTAGGGACAGACGAACAGAGCCATACAGAGAAGAGTAGTATTTCACAAACTACCTCTCTATGTCATTGGTCTTGGTGCTCGTCCGATCTCCCTGTTGCTTAATTTTCAGTATTATTCTATCCCTTTACTCTTTCCTCAGCATTTTGGCTAGGAGGCTGTCCGATTTGTTAGCTTTAACGTAAAACTTCTGCTTGAGGCGGAGCAGGTTGTGCTCTGCCGCTCTGGTTTGGATTGTATCTAATTGTCCCCTTATCGCCCTACATTAGTTTAGTTTGTATAGTTTATTATTTGTATAGCGCCGCCCTGCCCAGGAGCATCCAGGCGCTTGGTACAGTTACAACATAGCCAGCATATTACATCATACATTTAGTTAGGTATTGTAAAACAGTTATAGATAATATACACATCATACATATTTACAAGACTTGGGATAATACAGATTATGCAGGCAGTAAATTCAATAGTCGAGTAAGTTGGAGTTTAGACTTCTTTTGTCAGAAGCCAGATTTTGGCAGTGTGTCTGAATCAGTGATAGGATGGTTCGGATCTGAGGATGGTTCGGATCTGAGATCGACTGGTAGTGAGTTCCAGAGTTTAGCGGCGAGCACAGGGAAGCTAGTGCCTCCTGCTTTTTGGAGCTTAAATCTGGGGATGTTTAGGCAGTGTGTTTGTGCTGATCTGGTTGGGCAAGATGTGGTATGGTGCATGAGGTTGTCTGAGAGGTATCTATGTGCTTGGATAGAAAGGCATTTGTGTGTGAGAGAGAGTGTTTTATATTAGATCCTCTGAGGTATGGATGGCCAGTGGCAGGTACATCTGGCGTCAGAGATATGCTCGTGTTTGGGTATGTTCATAGCTGCTCTTAGAGCGTTATTTTGAATAACTTGCAGCTTGTTAATGTCCTTTTGGCTTGTGCCCAGTTAGAGGGCATTGCAGTAATCTACTTTGGAGAGTACCAGTGCTCTGGCTAGTGTGGTGCAGTTGGAAGTCGAGAGGTAAGGTCTACTGGCGTTGATGAGCTTACAAGTGTAAGCAGTGCGGATGAGATGGCGTTGATTTGTCTTGTCAATGTAAGGGAGGAGTCAAGGTAAATCCCAAGAGTTTTGACATTGTTGGAGACTGTGATGTTGTTATCGTCAATGGTGAATATCTGGTAGAGTTGGTCGAGTTTGTTGAGTCTAGATTGGGAGCCTAGGAGAAGAAGCTCGGTCTTGTCATCGTTGAGGCAAAGGCTGTGTTTAGCCATCCATTCTTGGATAATGGAATAGATGTTGTTGAGTACTGTGTTGTCAGTGGCGTAATCGCCTGTCAGTGGGATGAGTATTTGGTGTCATCTGCGTTGTTTGTGTAGATGACACCCAAGCGGTCCAGAATGTCAAAGAGAGGTTTAGTAAACACATTGTATAATGTGGGGGAAACGCAGGATTCCTGGGGGATGCCGCATGTGACGGGGGCTGGTTCGGCAGAGGCTGTGGGAGCAAAGACCCTCATAGATCTGTTGTTCAGGAAAGACTGAATCCAGGCATTGGCCTTGTCAGAGAAATTAGCTGCTGAGGCTAGGTGTTTACAAAGAATGTCGTGATTTACCAGGTCGAAGACGGTCGACAGGTCGAGGAGGAGCAAAAGGGCTAGTTTAACGTTGTCTTTGAGATTGTCCATTTGTGTCTTAAGATCAATCAGGGCGGTCTCAGTGCCGTGTGTCATGACCGCAGCCTCCAAGGAGTCAGGTTTCGCCCAACTGCCTCGGAAGCTGGGTCACAACTTCATTTT